>NC_060119.1:381326420-381631552 GCF_021461395.2 Schistocerca americana
CCAGTACCTACGGCAGCCCACATCCTTCAGAATCTGCTTAGTGTATTCATCTCTTGGTCTCCCTCTACAATTTTTACCCTCCATGCTGCCCTCCAGTAATAAATTTGTGATCCCTTGATACCTCAGAACATGCCCTACCAACCGATCCCTTCTTCTAGTCAAGTTTTGCCACAAACTCCTCTTCTCCCCTATTCTATTCAATACCTCCTCATTAGTTATGTGATCTACCCATTTAATCTTCAGCATTCTTCTGTAGCACCATATTTCGAAAGCTTCTATTCTCTTCTGGTCTAAACTATTTATCGTCCACATTTCACTTCCATACAAGTACTTTCAGAAATGACTTCCTGACACTTAAATCTATACTCGATGTTAACAAATTTCTCTTCTTCGGAAATGCTTTTCTTGCCATTGCCAGTCTACATTTGATATCCTCTCTACTTCGACCATCATCAGTTATTTTGCTCCCCAAATAGCAAAACTCCTTTACTACTTTAAGTGTCTCATTTCCTAATCTAATTCCCTCAGCATCACCTGACTTAATTCAACTACATTCCATTATCCTTGTTTTGCTTTTGTTGATGTTCATCTTATACCCTCCTATCAAGACTCTGTCCATTCTGTTCAACTGCTCTTCCATGTCCTTTGCTGTCTCTGACAGAATTACAATGTCATCAGCGAACCTCAAAGTTTTTACTTCTTCTCCATGGATTTTAATTCCAACTCCGAATTTTTCTTTTGTTTCTTTTACTGCTTGCTCAATATACAGATTGAATAGCATCGAGGAGACGCTACAACCCTGTCTCACTCCCTTCCCAACCACTGCTTCCCTTTCATATCCATCGACTCTTATAACTGCCATCTGCTTTCTGTACAAATTGTAAATAGCCTTTCGCTCCCTGTATTTTACCCCTGCCACCTTCAGAATTTGAAAGAGAGTATTCCAGTCAACAATGTCAAAAGCTTTCTCTAAGTCTACAAATGCTAGAAATGTAGGTTTGCCTTTCCTTAATCTTTCTTCTAAGATAAGTCGTAGGGTCAGTATTGCCTCACGTGTTCCACATTAGCACATCCTTTCCCTGCATGTGTAATCTTAAACAGGTCATAGAATGTAGACTATTAATATTATCATACTGATCGATTAACAATATTAAACACCACATGTCATGGCACACAGAGCTCATCTAAAAAAAAAAGGATGGAGCACTTTCTTTAACTGTGCTCTTCAAATATGATGTCACAGATTCCCTGTATGACTTCAAAACCTTGGGTGTCACAATATCTTATGTCTGGACATGTTACTAAACTAGGAGCTAAAAATTTTTTAAAACAGTGCTTCTTTTTTTCAGTGGAATCATTTGGATAGGATGCAACAAATCAGCACACATGATGTCACAGTTGCACTTAAAATTATTCTTAACAACAAATTCAAAGGAACTTCTGAGGTGACCTGCCTACCTTATGAGGTGTGTGAGAAAAGTAATGAAGCTAACCCTCTGTGAGTGATCTGGGAACGCTGTGTTGTTCTACTTGGGTGGACTGGTGTGTTCATCCCTTCCAGATCCTCAATCCAAATTTCACCTCCGTACAGCCATTATGTGATTTTTGAGAACGCTCTCAGTGAAGGTGTGTTTTTGTGTGTTACTAGTATGGAGCAACAGAATTTAGAGCAATGTTGTGCAATCTAGTTTTTTGTTTAACTTGTGGAATCTGAAAGTGCGATATTTAAAAAATTGAAACAGGTCTACTGGGAACAATCCTTATCAAGGGCATAAGTTTCTTGCTGGCACAAATCATTTTTAGAAGTCTAAGAACATGCTGAAGATGACTGACCAAAGATTTGTACATGCAAAAGTTTTGAGCCAAAATGGTGCTGAAAAACCTCAGAATTGAACAGAAGGACCCTTGAAAAAACGGGTGCAATGATCATCTTGAGACAATAGCCAATGACCACAAATGATTCAGATGTGTGATCACAGGAGATGAATCCTGGATTTTTGAGTATGATTCTGAGCAACGTCAGAAGTGGCACACTGATACATCTCCTCAACTGAAAGAAGCTTGAACGAGCAAATCAGAGATCAAAACAATGCTTATTTCCTTTTTCGACATTAAAGATTTTGTTCCTCCAGGACGAATTGTCAGTCAAGTGTTTTAAAAAGACGTCCTTGAAAAGCTCAGGAAAAAGAGTGGACTGAGTGAGACCAGAGACTGCATACAAATGGTTGCTGCATCACGACAACGCTCCATGTGACACACCAACTTCCACCAAAGAATTTTTTACCTCAAAACACATTTTTGTTGTTCCACAGTCCCCCACCCCCTCCATTCACCTGATATGAGTCTTTGTGACTTCTTTCTTTTCCAAAAATTGCAAAATGTCTTAAAAGGACGTCATTTTGGGTCTCTGGAGAACATTCAAAAGAACGCGACTAATATGTCAAAAGCTTTCACAGTTTGAAGACTTTCAGCGCTGCTACCAAAACTGAGAATGACGACTCTGCTGGTGTATAGCTGTTGAAGGGAACTTCTTTGATGGGGACTATACTGTTCAGAAAAAAAAAAAAAAAAAAAAAAAAAAAAAAAAAAAAAAAAAAAAAAAAAAAAAAAAAACAGAGCACAATGTCAAATCTGATAATGCGTACTATTCTACATTTACCCAGTTAATTATATTTCCCCTTCTTGATTGAATTCTGCATAATAAACCATACAATTAGATTTCACACGTCAAAAAATATTTACATTGGTATTTGGAACTGTTGGGAGTACGAATATATGCCCAGCAGCATTACAATATGTGCCAAGTTGCACATGTGGTTATTTATCGGCATTTATGTTACAGCCTGTGTTTGAAAATTTATATGTTCCGCAGTATAAAGCATTAATAAGTTATGTTTGTAAAACTGAAACTATTCCAAGCCACAGGTCTATGACTCCCAGCCCTGCATTACATAAAGACAGCGTTCTTTATCTAAAGCAGGAAAAGACTGGATAGCTGAAACTTCCTAGTCTGGATGCTGACTTGTTACCACTGATCAAGAAACAAAGGGAGAATGAATTACAGCAAGTGGTAGTTCACAAGGTTTTCAGCATAAATATGACACACTATGAGAGTAAGGGGGAGGGGGGGGAGGGATGATTTTTAAAAATCACATATATGAAACAAAGGGAGATGCCACAAGAGTGAAGATACTTTCTTTCATTCATTTATCAAATCATATAGTTTTCCAGCCTTTTACAAAAGCCACAGATGTGTAGGATAAGCTGAGAGGTCTACGGAGGCTCTCAACTTCAAATTACTGATTTGGAAAATCTGAACATTCCTATCGCAGAATATTTATTGAACATAAAATTACAGTACAATATAAAGCAATGTTTGCTTGAAGTCACTTTCTGGCCAATGCAATCCTTCAGGCTAAATGGAATTATCATAGGAATAATGCATGTCATGTTCCTGAAAGTCCTCCTTGTCACAACACACCAATTTAACTTAGAAC
This sequence comes from Schistocerca americana, assembly GCF_021461395.2. Classification (NCBI taxonomy): domain Eukaryota; kingdom Metazoa; phylum Arthropoda; class Insecta; order Orthoptera; family Acrididae; genus Schistocerca; species Schistocerca americana. Next base: position 381,329,918 of record NC_060119.1, read on the forward strand.
ACTGGAGAAAAATTGAGATCTACTGTAAGCCATTGCCAAAGGCAACAACATGTACAATACTTTTTTAAATCTCCAGCAACAAATACTGCCTTTAAAACTGACTGGTGCATTTCCAAGTTTATCAAAGCACATACACAATTAAAACAATATTATGAGAAGGCTGGATTCCTACTAACAACACAGAGGATGCACTGAATCACAACAGGCACCATGAAAAGAATGTTAAACACAACCTTTCAGACAAAGAAGTGCTCCTTTGGAAATATATACATACACACAAAAAAAACCACATGACAACTTTGGCCCGACCATAGCGGTTTTTGTGTGTGTGTGTGTGTGTGTGTGTGTGTGTGTGTGTGTGTGTGTGTGTGTACGTGCGCAGTGCTTTTGTTTTGTGTGTGTGTGTTTTTTTTAACAGGCTTTTCACTGCCTGTCTACAACTGAAGACCTCCTGTATGTGGTACACAGCAATTTATCCTTTTCCTAATATTGCTATTCCAAGTCCACACTTATTGTTTGATATATAATTAAATTCATTCAACACAGTGCCCAGTTTAATAGTTATCACAGCCAAGAACAAGTGTATACTTACAAAAGGAATTGATTGCACACTTATTCATGTGTATGAAATTTGTACAAAAGGAAGAAATAAATTAACAAAGGTACTTACATAGCAGAATTTTGACACATTTGCTTTGGGTACATAAAACATAATAGAAAAAAGTGATCTGATTTCAATAGTAAGTGCTGCCATACTGATGACACAGCAACCAACCTTATTTCCATAGCACTCCATCTCAATTCCATGTACAAATCAGGCTGGCCAGCTGGAGCAAATACAGCAACATTTTCAAATGACGCTAATCTGTGCCACACCACTGCGTAGGGAGACTGACAATCTCATACAACAGAAGCGCTACATAAATGTTTAGCCAAAGACATCACATGTAAAGGAGCTAAATACACACCTGGTGGCACATTCTTGGAAGGTAACCAGATCAAATTTCCTTCGAAGGCTTCAACATCTCAAGTTAATGAAATGTTGAACCACATATTTTTAATCTGTCTAGATCAAAACATACCACATGAATTAAGGAAGCTGGATACTTAAGACTGGTAAAAAGAGGCTTTCTTGCATACACTTAACAATAGAAATCAGGAACCAGAAATATTTTGAATTCTTAAGAAACTCACTGAAAACCAAACTATAATGAAGATTCGTATCTTTTGCAGAAACAATGGAAAGTAATTTGTAAATTCAAATTAGAATCAGACAACTTTAAGTCATATGCGAGAAAAAATGGTGTAACAAGCAACTGCAACAACTGTTGCTGTGAAAGTATGGTGCTTACTCTTTGAAACTCACTTCTTCACAAAGTTTGGGATAGAAGAGTCTCCACAGTAATGCATTTCCTAAATGGAGCATCTAGGAAAGAACACAAGATGTTGACCAACAAAGCTTGGAACGAAAAGAGGTCAAGTTTTCAACACCTACGAATAGTAGTTGTAGCACATGAAACACAGTGACTGTAATCTGTAATTTACTGCACAGACAGTAAAGTGTACTGGTTATCTGAACTTGCTCATAAGTGATCAGCAAAAGCAAGAAGCGTCACTTATAATGAAGAAATGATTTACGACAATTTATTTGAAACATAATTATGATCAATCACAAGAATAAATTTAAATTTTTATTTTTTTCGCACATAAAATGAAGATGAACTAACAAATAAGACTGGAGTAAGTTTAAACATAACTGAAGACTACTGGGCCAATCAAAAATTTGCAGGCCACAAGCCCAAATGAGAACAGTACAGAAGAATTCATCTTTGATGTTTATCTGAGTCTTTTAGAATTCCTCCACCCAAGAATGTGGATGAGGATGTTTGATAACTTTCTACATATTTATTCAAATCAAATGCATTGATACTGAAAGGCACACAATAACTGGATAACACTGACAAATGTCTATAAAAGAAGAAAAAATTCAGTTGTCTTCCACAGAAAATATTATTAATGCTGAACAGATTTTCAAAAATCACAAAACATTTAACAAGGCCACACTGTAAACAATGAAAATCATGTTACCAAAAGATTATGATGAAACCTGCGCACTAATAATAGCATAAAATTCACTAAGATACAGTGGAACTGCACATCCCTTATTACCACATTTTCCTGTATAGTACATCCACGTTTGGAAATACCTGCCCCAATTGCATTAACCACACATAAAAATCACTCATGTTCTCCTCCCCATGTAGCATATTCATATTAGGCACTGTCTATACTGTTCAGCCCCTGCTACTTTTACTGACAATAGTTCTTAGAGAGGCGGGAGTATGAAGTTTGGGGCTGGGAACTCTGCAAATCAGACATTTCATTTTCTAAATGTATGATTTCTATGCTACAACTAAATGTATTAAAACAGGGTGAATACACGGACAAGGAAGGGGGGCAAAAAATCCCGGATATCCTGGTTAAAAATCATTTTTACCCACGTGAAAATACACTTTTTCCATGTTAAATGACTGTAGTATACTTTCCGGCAAAACTGTAAAACTTGTGAACCCTTTGATTGGTTAAGGTTTTATACACCGGCATAGAATTTTCCGGCACTTGAGAGAGAGAGAGAGAGAGAGAGAGAGAGAGAGAGAGAGAGAGAGAGAGAGAGAGAGAGAGAGAGAGAGATGCTTTTGAAAGATCTTTGATGTGCAGCAACATATATGCTGCATATTTTCGTATGCTGGAAATTCTTCTAAATAGCTGAACCCCAAAGTGTTAAGTTTTAAATGCGAGCCAAATGCTCTGTGATTTAATAAATTCATTGCACATTCTCATACGTAACATAATTCATCCTTTGTAAAAGGAAATTTAATTTGAAAGTAATGCTTTTCAAACCGCCGTTTGCAATATTTTCTTACTACCTGTTGGAAATATGTTCGCTTCAGCAGTTGCCACAGACTGCCAGAAAACAGGCATTTTTTACTGCTCTTGCGTAGCTCCAATGACATAGGAAGCTCGCATATTTGTACATATAAAGCATTAAGAGAACTTAAATTATGTCATAAAAGAAACAGGACATCAGAGGATATTCAATGAGCATCAGAATTTTGTAAACCCGACTAAGATGCATAATTTGGCTTAAAGTGCACATTCATATGTCCACATTCACAATGAAGTAGGTCCCAATCTGATATTAAGCATTTCAGAGTAGTTTTTGGAATGTAAATTTTCTTGGACTAAGACTACTGAATTATCTCATATTTGGTTCTTTATTATGGCGTAATACCAGAAGATGCAAACGTGCACTTGAAACTCAGTGAACAGTTGAAGCTAGCCAATAGTGTGGAATGAAACACTTCATTTCAAATAAAAAGTCTTCCTCAGTGGGAAAGATTGATAAAAGACAAATTTCTGTAGCAAACCAACAGCAATTATTTCATTGTTCTGCAAGGCGAATGATAAGTGCTTGACTGGCAAAAACATGGAAATAAGAAAACAAAGTAATTACGTATTTTAGACTTCTGTAATTAATGTGAATTCACTGATTGAATTCATCGATAGTTCCAGGCCACAGAAATCCGTTTTGAGTTCATTTTACATGAGAGCTGTAAGCAAAGAGGAAAAAGCAAGATCACGAAACGTAAACACGGTTCACGTGGAGACTATCTCCTCCCCTCTACAACTCAGACTGCTCTGCACATGTGCAAATCTGTCAGCTTGGGCGCAGCAAAGGAATTTATCAGATAGCATATGACTGCTCGCTGCTACTGCCAATACAGCTAACAGCCACACTTCAAGTAGCCAGATGCAGGAACTGCTTCATATGTGACTTAACTGAACATGAGCCCACAGCAACTGCTCAAACAAACCTAATGTAAACAGTCATGATGTCACACTCATCAGAAGCAATCATCTGTTATGAAGTACAGTATAACTCCGCCTTTATGTTCCTGGAATTAACATTTTCCTGCCGTTTACGACATTTTTTTGTCATTCTCAGCAAAGGTGCCATGATGATTACAACAATCATGAAACTGCGTATGCACAGTAGACACAGTTTGGAAATGATTGTGATTAGTAATTAACTCTTTATTCAAACAAACCTAGTTACTCCCTCCAGCCACCACGCCGAACTTTAACACCTTTACCGGTTCAAGTCCACAGAGTAGAGTGCTCTGGTGTCAATAAACTTAACCATTTAATCTTTGTAAATGCTACTGGATGACCAACATCATGCTAGCATCATATCTTTTCTTCACAAACATTTTTTTCGTTACTGCATAAATCGCGGGAAAATTATAATTATTTTGATTCAAAATCGAGTGCAACTTAACATAGTGGACATAGGGAATTTTACGAGATGAAAAGATTAATGAGGGAAACATATGTTGTTCCTGAAAAAGGCGTTAAACTCTCAGGACAAATAAGCTATCATTTTATCAAAAATAAGTGGTGCTCTAAGCATACTGACTCACAGCATTTTGTTCGAGAGAAAATTCACGAAGTTAAAATACTTAAATGTACCTCAACAGTTCAGTAGCTTGTTCACATGATGAAAATGGCAAAAGAGAAAAATTAACACAATCAACTGATCAATGACTGATTTACAAGTTCCCACCAAAATGTATTAAAAAGTTGGAAGTTTGAATCTATGCCTGCTTGTACTGTAATCTTTACTGTATCGTGCATATTGATCTGTGTGCACTCAGTTTCTGTCACATTTACATTGCTGTCTCTCAGGAAGGTAAACAGGATCAGAATTTATCTTCTAAGTGGCACACTCATGTAACATGGGGCTTACATATAAACTGTTTTTATTATTATTGTTGTTAAAAAAGAACATAAATTGTTAAAAGAATCCAGTGTAAGAATGTTAAATCCTCAACATGAAGAATATTAATGCGTGACAGTTAAATATAATTACACATTAATACATAATATCAAAATTTTATAAAATTGATCTTTAGATTAATACAGATATCGTCAAAAAACAATAAGTAGACATTGGAAATATTACAATACTGATAGGTCTTCACTAAAGTGACAATAAAGTGAGTAAAATATGGAGAACAACACAGCCATTAATATATGTATGAATTATTAAACACCACAAAATGACATTTCCATCCCAGGGACACATTTTTGTTCACAACAACAACAACAACAACAACAACAACAACCACAACCACCACCACCACCACCACCACCACCACTGTGGTAGCGAAAAGTATATCACTGATTCACTGCATTAGTTTAATCAGTTTCCCATAAATTCATTACTTTAATAATTTTCTTCTGCCTTGATAATTGTTGTTCTTAATACTGCAACTGTCCACGCAAATTAATTCTTCTCATTTAGACAGAATCATTTGTGAAAACTTATCAGTGATATTAGCAGTGGCTTTACATACACATGCATCTGCACAGCAACTACCAAAGACAAGGTCTGAAACCGTTAGATAAGTTAACTACACCTGATAGATCCCAGGGCGACAGAAATTCGGGACAGCTTTGTATCCTGCACAAGGTGGAAATCTCAATTCATCATGCAACACCTAGCTGAAGAAATGGAGTTCCAGAATAATTCTCTATTTATTTTCATAATAGTGAATGTGGAGGAGAGAAATCTCAGCTATGCATGCAATTAATTGGAATCTGTAGCTTAATGAGGCTTTAAGAGAGAAGAACGGTTGATCATATCGTATACACAGTACAGACCCCAAGTTCACGGCTCAAGACACTGCCACATTAAAAATCTGAGGCATATGAGTTTTTAATGTATGTTTACTCAAAATGAAGTCCTTCTGATACAAAACATTTATCAGAATATGTTTCCAATGTAGTCATGGCTTCAGAGAAGTCTTCCTTTTGAACTGTTTGGAGTTTTATTTGTCAAAGCCTTCCAAGACCACCTCACTTGAGTCTTATCTTGAGCTCAAGAAGTAACTTCTCAGTTTAGGAAAGAAGAAAATTTCACAACTGTGAAGTCTGGTGAACAAGCTGAATTACGCAACACTGACGTTAGCTTTTCAGTGATGAACAGCTGCACAGGAGACAAGGCACTGTCACACAGAAGCAGGTTGAGAGAGACCACATAATAACTGGCTTAATGAGTCAGTGATCTCAAGCTGCAATTTGATGAACACTTGTTGATAAAACTCCATACTAATTATGGTTCCAGAAAACACCATCTCTTTACAAATGATGCATTTGCTATTGAAAAACACTAACATAATACGGATCCTTGAACCGTTCGAGCGCAGTTCTTCCAGTGTTTAGGACGGATGTTTCTGAAAGTGAAAGAGGTGTCAGACTTAATCCCTGACAACAATGATGAAGGAGATCACAGAAAGCTTGGGACTTTATCTAAATCTAATGTATCAAGTTCACCAAAAACTTTTATCCGACGATTCCATCGTGAAAGGCTTCATAGACATATTAAAGAGATTTCACATCCCATTCATAAGTAAAACAATGAGCTTGTTACCAGTAATAACATTTTTGTAGTGGTCAAGCACATATAAAAAGACCACTCCATCGTCCATCTGCTCCAGTGTTAAGAGTGTGAAATAAATCTTGCACTCGGCTCATATCTGATCAACTCTTAAAACAAAATATACAAATCCACTGTTTTGGGATTTATTTCCTTATCACATGAGATTCTGAACTGCTCATGTATTCAGATGGGTGGCCTCATTCAGATGGTGTGATGTTTTGGCAAGTTGACTTGTTGCCACCAACCAGTTCCGTAATGTACGACTTTCTTCTGCTGAGTGCTGTCTTTTCACCCCCTACCTCCTGCTCTCTGCCACAGTCTGGCAACACCACCTGCATGCACCTCCATTAATGTGGTTGGAGCAGGAGGGGGAGGGGGGACGACGACAGAGTTCACAGCCGAGACTTGAGTCTTCATCGCCTACCAGCCCTCAGAAAAATGTTTCTGCTGTTCAGAAATGGTTGTTTCATTCAGAGTTCTTACTGACTGTACTGTGAATACAAGTATGCCCATCCATATATAATGTGAAAGTGTTACATCTCATCTGATACCTAAATTGCATTGGCCTTTGCAACATACAAAAAATTTTAAAATTAGATATTGTAATCGTGGTACCTCTTTCTTGTTGGTGATTTTTACTTTCTTCTTGGAATATTTAATGCTGGAAACATTTTCTGGTAGGAATAGCTTTGTGACAGGCTCCTATAGCATAAAAAAATACAAAATTAAAAACTCTGAAAGGAATTGTCACACAGAAGAAATTACTCTTTCTGAAGCCAAAGTATCTTATAATATGACTGTTATGAAATGTTTATCATTTGAGTTCACACTATTCTGAACAATTAGTATGTCACATGAGAACACTCTAATTTGAAGCACTGTGGAAGAGTAGTCACTATTCATTTCTGACAAAATTAAACTTCATGCTGTGGCGACCCAATCAGTATCACAGCAAGATAAATTGACTGTTGTCAACATTCTTCATTTCAGTTACTTCACTACAAACAGCTCTCCATATCATCGATGTATTGGTTCCTTATGCAGTGAAACTCGCACATCTTTATCACTCTGTGTAAATGTTACAGGACATGGAATGGGAAAAGGCACTTACCCTTATTAAGTAACAGCAAGGAAAGAGACGGAGAGATGGGTGGGAAGCTGATGATAACTGAATAGGAGTGTGGTACAGGAGGAATACACACTTTAAAAATATATGAAGTCTAGCTTTTTATATTTCCGAAAGTAACTGTGGGTTAAACCTGAAACATTGCCCATAACAACATACCAATACAAGGTCTCAGAAAAGAAAATTTCATTCCCCTATCGCTTTCCAAAAGTTCACAAATCGTGAGCAAAGTTGATGATTTTTCTAAATATGGCTATTTTTGGCCCACTTTCATGAAAAAGTCTTCTGCCAATCCTTTTAAACAGTTTTGTTTAGAAAGACCATGTTCTAAATCACCTAAAAAACTATATTTGGTTTTGCAATGCGAGCATACAAGGCCCTAAAAAGGAATGGCATGGGGGAATTTCAGTGAAAAATGGGTTCATATTCAGCTGATACTTATTAAATGATAACACCACCTGCATGCACCTCCATTAATGTGGTTGGAGCAGGAGGGGGAGGGGGGACGACGACAGAGTTCACAGCCGAGACTTATTAAATATGTCTCTATAGTTGTTTAGTACTCACAGTTGAAGGTAATATCAAAAATTCAGATGACTGAAATTAGCTGATTCAGAGACACTACAAACAAGTAGTCTTTTCCTTCCTCTTCCTTTTAGATGTCTATACAGCATTCAGCTCTACAAAATTATTTTTATAAAACATGAAATGGAATAAGGAATCCTTTGGTTTCTGTCTGACGAAAATTTTTCCCAAACACTCCCATCAGTGGTGTCATCTGGCTGGTAGTATACTTTTCCTCATTATATTCTGCAGCAAATTAATGAAACCTTTAAAAAATTCAAGTAGCATAAAGTAAACATAAGAGTAGGAGCCTAAGAGAAAACCCTTTTAAATTTGGCGTCTGACACATGTAGAAATGTATCATCGGCTTGGGATCTTGTGCAAAGAAATCCTTATCAGGTTTGGGAACATGTGGTAAAGAAATTCACCCGTGGTTGCTGTTGCACAGTTATCGGGCATGGCCCCTAAGATGATGAGGATACTGGTTTTCAAACTATAAAAGAAACCAGATGTGGTTAAGCCCACATGGACAACACCAGTACATTTATACAATTTTCCATGTGTATACTAATGTTTCACATTAACTGCAGGCTATGCTAACATGAGGCACACTATACCTCACACCAGCATTAAATTAGTACGTGAATAGCATTAGGCAACAAAAATAAATACTAATAATTCTCTGCAACATGAATTCATTCCAAGAAACATCAGGAAGACTGCTGTGAACTTTACCAAAATTTTCACAATATGGCAGTGGTTTGAAACCTGTAGGTTACTTATATGATGTGTGCTGCAGCTGTTACACAACTTTACTACCCTACCATGACCTCCACTGTCTGATAATGCAGAATTAAACTGTAAAGTTTAGAAACAGTTTGATCCTGTGGTTGTAGCACAAAAACAGGCTGAAATAAGTCATGATGAGTAGCGAAAAAACATTGCTTTTGTAAAAGTTTTTCAAGTTATTCATACATATCTCACTTCCTACTAATTTTGTAATTCATTCAACTTCCTAGTCATCAAGACTTCATATTATCTTCCCCAGAGAAAACTAAACAATTGTAGAACATAATAAAAGATGTCAGATTGAATTAGATTATCAGTGAAATATGGGGAACTTTTCAATGGAACTCCAACTTGTCATCATCTAATATTTTTGAGGGGGGGGGGGGGCCCTTATGTGCTCACGCTTTGAAACCAAATACAGTTTTTAGGTGGTTAAGAATATGGTCTTTCTAAAGAAAATGGTTTAAAATAAATTGCAGAAGACACTTTGTAAAGCTGGGTCAAAAACAGACATTTTTGGTATTTTTATAAAGACTGTCAAATTTGCCATCTATTTGTCAACTACTGGAAAGCAGTAGGAAAATGAAGTTTTATATCTTAAGACCCTATACTGACAAGTCTTTCATAGCAATGATTCAGGATTATCGCACTCTTACTTTCGGAGATATAAAATACAAAACTACACATTTTTTCAAACATTTATTTTTTCAGCATTTTTGCTTCAAATTATCATTATGCAAATCACCGAGGAAATTTTTTTAATTATTTTTTTTAAAAGAGAGCATAAAAAGTTGTACAAGATGACCTAGTTTTGTTTCTATCAAGACAATATTACCGGAGACATTATGTTTCAAAGTTGCTCAAAACTCGTGGGTGCACTATTGATAACTGCACTATGGGGTCGAACAAAATGAACTACGACTCTGGAAGTATTAAATTAATGATTGTGAGACTTTATCAGTGTTCATTGGGCATGTGTGAACTTGTTCATTCAAAATTTCATCAAAATCCGTGATGGTCACGTGGGAACCTTTAAACCACTTGGAATGAAATGACCTCTTCTTTTGAGTGCGACTCCCCATCGTCTCTGGTACCCATGCACCTGGCACCCCTCCCTCTCACATTCCTAGCCAACAAACCTGCTCTCCCTTCTCCAAGCCACTACTTACCCACCCCCAAACCCTCTTCTGCTTCTTCCCTCTACCCGCCCCACCCTACTCCTGCCAAAATACAATCCCAGCACTGTGTGTCCAGCCAGTACAGGTGTGTGTGTGTGTGTGTGTGTGTGTGTGTGTGTGTGTGTGTGTGTGTGTGTGTGTGTGTGTCCACTCTAGCTCAACAAAGGATTTGTTCTGAAATCAAACAAGATTTTCTTAGTCACTTGTGTGTGGCTGTCAACAGTTCAACACTTCTGCTATTCAGTGGGTGATCTCCTTAACTCCTAAATATATGTACAAACGGTACATTTTAAAAGACTATGGAGTACAAGTGGACGCCCTTTCCATTTTTGATGGTTGGAGTACAGTATATATCTGTAATATCAACCGAAATAATCAGCAAAAGTTTCTCTATCATGGTAAACAACATTTCTCAATTAACCTTGCATGTTTAGTAACTTATAAAGAAAAGTGGCTCAAACATGGAGTAAATACCGACAATAATAAATTCTTATAAAAGTTAGAAATGGTTCAACCAGTCAGAAAGCTGGGTACACTTGACATCAGAGGCGGTGGAAAAAGGCAAAGGAGAGAGGAGAGGAGGGGGAAGATAACATTCAATTGACATTTCCGTACTTACTTTATATCAACAGTAGACAATTACATTATCATGAAAGAGGAAAGTTGTGAGAAGAGTTCATTATTCAATGAGTTTGCTTTCTAATCTGTTTGCAGGCAACAAACCAACAGTAAAACATGATCTTTGAAATATATGTAAGTATAGTTATGACCTAATTTCACACAACTCATTTTCAACATACTACATATGCTGTTACTTGGAATGAGTCTTGCAACAAGCGTACTAAAATGTGTTTTACAAATCATGAAATGGTGGGCAGATCGTAGGTAATGTCAGAAAAACAAATCTGTATCCGGCAGGTGCAAAATGGTAAAATGGAAGTAAGCAGAGCGTGTGCAGAATAACATGGCTAGTAGATGTGCACTTGGAAGGGCAGGAATGGGGAGAGCAATAGTGATGGTGGTTGCAAGTAGGTTGTCAACATGCTGTGAGGGAAATGCCAAGTGCTGGAGGGGAAGTGTTATTCTAAACTGAATCCTAGGCTCACATCTTTTGTAAATATTACATGGAACCACTCCCCACCTGCACATGCATGGCGACCATCCATAAGATCTATTGTCATTTCCGATTTCCTTAGTATCTAAAAAGAATCCCACTGAAAGTGTAACAAAAGCAGCAATTTATTAACCATTCGTAACTTTCAGAGAAGCATCATGAGTGGCAAATTAATTAAAACCTACATTTCTCTCATTGCCATATCAAAATCTGTTTCTTTTGATAAAACACAGCACAGTTTACACAATGTCACCTCACTAACATGTTGTGCAGACACAACAGCGAGAGAACTCTGAAACAGTGGTTTATTTAAATTTATAAAGTGCACATCTGAGGACAAGTAAGGTTGACATCTTAACAAAACGCCCAGCCTCAGTACAAAAATAAATGTGTGAAGTCTTCACTTACGTTGTTCCAAAACTTGCAGCATTTCTCGTTTCACCAGCTATATATAGCTCTTAAAAATTACATTCCTTCATCGTAAAAGTATCTATTTAACGGAGTAACATGTAGATAATGAAGTTTTCCATAATAACCATAGAGCAAAATGCTCTACTCTTTGCTTAATATAATTTGACTAAATTTATTTTTGATATCTCAAACTGTTTATGAAATATGAGTAATGTTAAGGATATTTCATTCTGGTTTTATCGCTAATATATGCAATCACAAGTGAGTATGGCACATAAGATCAATTTTCTCAAAACTGGTGACAGATAGAGATCTTCATCCAAGTCTAAAGAAAAATGTAATATATTAGCTAAAATTCATACGCGACAGCATATTATGTAATATGCACCACACACAAAATCATCATGACCCCTCTTTTTATTGCAGACTTTTTTGAATTTCATGCAGTCCCTTAACTGAATTATCGCAATAACTATGACAATTAACGAAATGATGGGTATAACATCCTGAAGCTGCCCTGCACAGTTTAACGATTTTTTTTCTCCAAATAGTTTCCATAAAATCATTTGAGATAGATTGCAGGGCATTTGTCTCAATTCTATCATCACACTACAATGTCAACCTGCCAAAAGAAGTCAAACGGTATTGGTCTCCCCTTCTGAATAAATGAAGTCACCCAGTGCTTTGGAATAGATTGCTCACTGAGCAATGGCTACTGTATTCTCCTTGGACTCTATGCTGCTAAGTTACTTCCATGTTACAGTTCTTATAACCAAGTCAATACTAATAGGAGCAGCAAACAAATGGTCTCAAAGGTATAATTTCATTATATGATTATTTCAGTTCATACACAAAAGATTCAAGAGCCTCAACATAAATCACAAATAACTTTCAAGGAAATGAATACTCCCTACTTCACCCTCTTAGGGATCGATTTATACCCCCACTCTCAAAAGTAGCCTATGTTCTTCCTCAGGGTTCACGCTACTGCAAAACAAATTTCGTCGAAATCCGTTCGCCAGTTTAGTCATGAAAATTTAACAGTTACTTTCACATTTAATATTATTATTATGGATTAAACACATTGAGGATTGTATAAGTAATGTATCCATTACATTGAATCATGTTATCATGTTATGCAGCACGTATCAACCAATACAAGCATTTTCACAAATACGACAAAGCACAAAAGTCAAGAAGTAAATAACTTTTTTAGTGATTAAATACTGATTTGCATAGTATTCTTCAAATCAATAAATATAACCTGTTCACTTTACAACAGCCATTTTGGCTGAGTAAATTATCTTCTGGGGGTTATGGAAAATTTGGGGGTGGGGGGTGGACAATAGTTTGTAATTGGGTCATTTCATGCAAACTGGTCTAGAGTTTCCCACTCGAGCAACATAAATTTTGATAAAATAATAAACAATAATAAATGGTTAAGTTTCATTACCACCAACTCAATACTTGCAGAGATATAGTTCTCCTTTATTTTGGCCCTTAGCACAGTTTTCAACAGCGGACCCCCAAGTTTTCAGGGACTTGGAGACATAATATCTTCGGCAACATTTTCTTGAAAGAGACAAAACTTGGCCACATTGTACAACAGAACTAATAACAATAACAATAATAATAATGATAATAACAATGATAAAGATCTCTTCAGCAATTTTACGTGAATAATTTGCAGCTAAGGCTCCCGAAAAAAACTGTTGCTTGAAAAAAAAAAAAAAATATGAAGCTCAGTTTTTTATATTTTCAAAAGTAAATGTGGAATAAATTTAAAACTTTGTGCTTAGTAACTTAACAATACAAGGTTTTAGAACCTACAATTTCAGTCTCCTATGGTGTACACAATTAGGGCAAAGCTGACAATTTTTATAAAAAAAGTCAAAATGTGTTTTTTATTTCACTTTTACAAAAAAAGTGTCTTTTGCAAACTCTTTTAAACCATTTTCATTAGAAAGATCACATTCTAAACTACCTAACAAACTAGATTTGGTTTTTCTATGCAAGCATGTCAGGATCTAAAAAAAAAAAATGGCAAGAAGGTGGAGGTACACTGAAAGCTTAACCGTATTCCACTGACACTCAAATCTGACATCTTTTATGACGTCCTACAATTGCTGAGTCCTCTCTCCAGAAGGTAATATCAAAAGTCTTGATGACTAAGAAGTGAAATGGAGGAAGAAGAAGAAGAAGAAAGGGGCCTTTTTTGTTACAATTCCGTGAAGTATTTCAGCTGAAATTTCTGAAGAAGAGAAATTTGTTAACATCAAGTATAGATTTAAGTGTCAGGAAATCCTTTCTGGAAGTATTTGCATGGAGTGTAACCATGTATGGAAGTGAAACATCAACAATAAATAGTTTAGACAAGAAGAGAGCGGTGTGACAGAAGAATGGTGAAGATTAGATGGGTATATCAGGTAACTAATGAAGTGGTACTGAATAGAACTGGGGAGAAGAGGAATTTGTGACAACTTGACTAGAAGAAGGGATTGGTTGGTAGGACACGTTCTGAGGCGTCAAATGAATGCCAATTTAGTATTGGAGGGAAGTGTGGATAATAAAAATCGTAGAGGGGGACCAAGAGATGAATACAGTAGGCAGATTCAGAAGGTTGCAGTAGGTATTCGGAGATGAAGAGGCTGGCACAGGATAGAGTAGAATGGAGAGCTGCATCAAACTAGTCTCTGGACTGAAGAAGAAGACAACAACAACAACAACTACTACTACTACTACTACTACTGCCAGTTTCACGGTATTATAATATTGTATACATTTTGTTAAACTTCACAGAAGTCTTCCTTGCATTTTTTGAAACGGATTCCTATCATAGAGAATTATTAGTATGTTCTTTTATTGTGTAATGCTACTGATTTGCTCGTTTAATTCCAGTTTAAGGTATAGCATACTTTGTGTTAGCTTAGTTTGCGCTTTATGTGCAACGTTAGTGTACTGGTGAGAAACTGTGTAAATGTGCTGCTGGGGTCCACGGTGGCTTAATTAATGCTGGCTTTTTTAATTCTTTTAAAGTGAGAAAACCAGCATCCCCATTGCCATAAGGCCCATGTTTGATAGCTGTGCAACAGCAGCCACGGGTGGTTTTGTTTACCACAGGTTCCCAAGTCTAATGATACATTTCTTTAAGAGCCAGGTCAGAACGACAAGAGGTATCTTTTAGGACCCTGATCTTCTATTTACTTCAAGCTACTTTATAATTTGCTGCTGAATGTCATGAGGGAAACTACATTGCCATCCAGATAGTGTTGCCTGATGATTCTGTTATAACTGCAATAATGTGCTGTTCTGGAAGCCAACACATGTCTTTCTTCGATGGCCAATAAAATGAATTCTCGACCAGATATTAAGCTTTTCTGTGTGGTTTTCTGGATGCAAATTCTCTTGGAGTACCAGTACTGTATTATCTCTTGTTTGGTTCTTTATTATGGCATAATGCCATACATACTAGAATATGAAAACATGCTCTTGAAATGCAGCGAACAGTTGAAACTAGCCAAAACTGTGGAATTAAAAACTTCGTTCCAAATAAAATGACTGCCTCAGTGGAAAAGATTAATAAAAGCCAAATTTCTTTAGCAAACCGACAAAAATATCTATATCTATATCTACATCTACATCTACATCCATACTCCGCAAGCCACCTGACGGTGTGTGGCGGAGGGTACCTTGAGTACCTCTATCGGTTCTCCCTTCTATTCCAGTCTCGTATTGCTCGTGGAAAGAAGAATTGTCGGTATGCCTCTGTGTGGGCTCTAATCTCTCTGATTTTATCCTCATGGTCTCTTCGCGAGATATATGTAGGAGGGAGCAATATACTGCTTGACTCCTCGGTGAAGGTAAGTTCCCAAAACTTCAACAAAAGTCTGTACCGAGCTACTGAGCGTCTCTCCTGCAATCTTCCACTGGAGTTTATCTATCATCTCCGTAACGCTTTCGCGATTACTAAATGATCCTGTAACGAAGCGCGCTGCTTTCCGTTGGATATTCTCTATCTCTTCTATCAACCCTATCTGGTATGGATCCCACAATGCTGAGCAGTATTCAAGTAGTAGGCGAACAAGTGTACTCTAACCTACTTCCTTTGTTTTTGGATTGCATTTCCTTACGATTCTTCCAACGAATTTCTGTCTGGCATCTGCTTTACCGAGGATCAACTTTATATGATCATTCCATGTTAAATCACTCCTAATGCATACTCCCAGATAATTTATGGAATTAACTGCTTCCAGCTGCTGACCTGCTATATTGTAGCTAAAAGATAAGGGATCTATCTTTCAATGTATTCGCAGCACATTACACTTGTCTACATTGAGATTCAATTGCCATTCCCTGCACCATGCGTCAATTCGCTGCAGATCCTCCTGCATTTCAGTACAATTTTCCAATGTTACAACCTCTCGATATACCACAGCATCATCTGCAAAAAGCCTCAGTGAACTTCCGATGTCATCCACAAGGTCTTTTATGTATATTGTAAATAGCAACAGTCCTACGACACTCCCCTGCGGCACACCTGAAATCACTCTTACTTCGGAAGACTTCTCTCCATTGAGAATGACATGCTGCATTCTGTTATCTAGGAACTCTTCAATCCAATCACACAACTGGTCTGATGGCCCATATGCTCTTACTTTCTTCATTAAACGAACGCCTTGCGGAAGT
The DNA here is from genome assembly GCF_021461395.2 of Schistocerca americana. Classification (NCBI taxonomy): domain Eukaryota; kingdom Metazoa; phylum Arthropoda; class Insecta; order Orthoptera; family Acrididae; genus Schistocerca; species Schistocerca americana. The sequence goes on from NC_060119.1 coordinate 381,346,288, forward strand.
CAAGAAACACGGCATCTACCTGTGAACCCGTGTCTATGGCCCTCTGAGTCTCGTGGACAAATAGCGCGAGCTGGGTTTCACACGACCGTCTTTTTCGAAACCCATGCTGATTCCTACAGAGTAGATTTCTAGTCTCCAGAAAAGTCATTATACTCAAACATAATGCGTGTTCCAAAAATAGCTTCATTGTTCTGCAAGGCGATTAACGCTTGACTGTCAGAAAGTGGAAACGAAATAAAATCTGAAACTAATAACATATTTTAGCCTTCTGTAATTATGTTAAAGTATTTTAATTCACTTTATGGCTCCCAGCTTGTGAAATCCATTTTGTTTTCATTTGACATGAGTGTAGTAAATGAAGAGGAAACAGCAAAATCACTAATTGTAAACACGGGTCATGGAGACACTACCAACCTCCCCATTATAACTCAGACTGCTCTGTGCATAAGTCCAGGATCTTCGATATTTCCAAACCAGGCCAATACCAGATAGTGGCGCCCCCACTCCCTCGAGCATTTGAAATAGGACGTCAAAAATTTACAAAAATCGACGATTCCAAATATATGTCAATTTTGTAGCGCACACCTTTCTGAATTGTCTGATACGTACAGCATATATGTTCAAGGAAATATAAGACATGTTATTTGGACTTTAGTGTGCAAAAGTGCAGTGCCACACCTCTTCATACAGCGTTCTTCTACCGCACGGCACTGTTTTTCGCTCTGTATATTTTGTGTAAATTTTGTAATGGATGCCATCAAACTACATTCAGAACAGTGGAAATTAAAATGACCTGCGATGCCTCTCCTGCTCCCAATCAGCCTGTTTGACATCCTGCCATTCTTAAAAACTCACAATTAATACTGGGTAGGATTATTTGTAACTGAGACATCAAGAACTCTTTACAAAATGTGTACACTTTATTGCCTCTTAGCCAATACCTTGCTGATTTGTGTAACAAAATTAAATATAGAATACATAAACCCAGTAAAGACAAGAGACACGCAAGACAGTACACATTTCTTCAATCCTTAGGTCCTAGGATTTTTGTTCTCTCTAATCTTGCTACAGCTTTACATGGCATGCTTTCCCTAATGCAAAAGAATCTATAACCTGAACAAAGTTCGTCAAACATTTAACTACATGAAAAATCTAAATGTCATTGTCTACCACTGAAAAAGCTGTTAACACAAATAGTACCCAAGACTGGTGTGGTTTCTCGATCTGGTTACGTCTACTTTGTCACTGTCTGCTAGATAAAACAAAATAGGCATTACTAATATTGCAGAAACTGTAACACACACCAAATAAATGAGGCAGCCATGGTCATTTTTATAACACACCAGAATACAAATCACGAAGTACCAATATGAAACGCCTATTTGGCCTGCTACAAGCCAAAAGCTTTATGTTAGGAAAAGTTCCACATTTCACTCATACGCTCCAGTTTCTCAAGCATGAGATCCAAAAGTAGTAGTATGAAATTTTTGTATAAATTTTGAATTCTTCCAAAATTTGTGTGATGTCCCCGTTTCTTCCCCTTCGTTGTTCTAACAAACAATCTTGTCATCACTAATTCTGTAACTATTCCTGCCATTGTCAAAATTGATTCTCCGGTTAATATCACTAACCCTGCCAGAATCACCAGTTTGGTTATCCTGCAATTATTCTCCGGTTAGGCGTATTACGGTTTCGTACAACGCACTTTCCACGCTACTCCCTGAATACCCAAGGACTGTACAACTTTCTTACCTGTTATTGCTGTTAGTCATTTATTTCCACTCTGGTAGTCTGAACCTATGGATTTCACTAGTAATTATAACAATGCTGATCATTCACAAACTCAGTCAACCACACAGACAAACAGTGACTGGCATTCATCTGTTCAGTTTCACTCCACTCAGCTTGTATAGCGCCATCCCCCTTTGTGATTACTATGATGTGACAAGGATTCCCCTGGCAGGGACATCAAGTACACTAAGCACGCATTCAAAAATCAACTTAGATTCACTCAGAAATCAATTTAGAATGTGTTCAAAAATGTTTAAAAACCAACAGGGGTGCGTTTAAAATCATATGAATAACCGATAGACCAACGTGCGGTGAACGCTAGGCTCTTTGTGAAACAAGATTTTTTCCTCAAGAATGTGAATTTGGCACTGTGAGGCTGCATCCAAATGAAATGGTCACCATTAAGACTACTTTCCACTACTTTTCACTACCTTCTTTGCTTACTACTTTCACATGCCTTCAGTGACCATCACACCTGAGATATATTCCCTATGCCATTCAACAACACAGGCTACAAAACTGTGATCACCACAGTAATATCTTTTTTTGACTCACAATGCTGGTGACAGTATTTATGTGCACTGCATTATGGAAGAAGATGCATGGTCTGTTACAGATATATAGACAAGATGATGGCGACACACATTGGATGCTTGAGTACCTGCTTGTGAATACATAAAACCACTTTCTAGCCACTACTTGCACACATCTTTCATTGCTTAACAGTATTCTATATAGAAGCCAAAATGATGTGACACGACACCCTTTTCCTGGTCCTGACAATCCTGCACAGTTCTCACTAACTTCCCATGCTGATACTGCACAGCCATATTTTACCAATAACTGTAGTGACCAGAGTGTAAAATGCCCCTGAATAAAAGACAGCCCACCTTTTTTAAAGAGTCTCTTTGAGAAAATTTTATTTTTAACATATTCTACCTAATCAAAATTACAAACTGTTGCCTTGATATATAGTATCTCCAGAAAAAGATTACCATTATACTTATTCTAAGGTTATGCCATTTTTTGATAGTCTACATTTTAATGACACAAAGAGAAATAAAATAAATAAAATTGGTTTGCATTAATTTTTAGTTTCACTACCTTCTTTGCTTACTAAGGCAGTCCTGTACCGTATTACTATTTTTAGTCATCATCATCATCGGTATCATTATCTGGGATTATAATTTCACCTAACTAATGAGGTGAGAAAAGAGGCAGTATCTTTCTATATACGAGCAGCAATGACATTTATATTGGCTGTCACAAGTACCTAGCTGTTCCTTCGAAATATATCCTGCTTCTTCAGGTTGCGGGACCTGAGTACATTACTGTTTTTTCAAAATACATGGCGCATTTCATACGGATACTGACATGAGAATGTGACGTTATATTCATTGCTGTCTTGCTTCCAAACAGGTCGTCACTTGCTTCCGTCTCATTGGCTTCACAGAACCAGCAGTTGACACACCCCGTTTTGCTCACATCATACCTTCACGGTGAGCATTAACAACATTGCTGCACGAAAGACGTGAGTGTGCTGCTTTTCCCCGTCTAGAATTTTAGTGTCACCTGCACAAATGTCTACTATTGTTGAGTATTTCTCCCAACTTAAAGTCAATTTAATTCTGACCACAAATGGAACGGCAGCAAACTCGGGAAAAGATTTAGTTGTGATCTCTTTTTCACAACTACTACACAAATAGTCAAGTTTTTTCTTTCACTAATGCATAATATACTTTGGTAAAATTGATGTTATGTTTTGTTCAACAGAGCTAATTAAGAAATAGTGTTACTTTTGTGACAACTTTCTTCAATCAATCTAGAAAACATTTACAATAACTTATTGCTAAAAAAGAAGTCCAAGCAATACAAGGAGATTAGAATAGATTTCAACCACATTGAAATGGCATTATGGAGATAGTCTAGGTCTATATTTTTGTCATGCGCACGGCAGGCACAAGGGTGGCCAGCCTATGTTTAATGCAGCAGACAAACAACAGTTGGCCGTGGTGCTCCTCGTCCATCTCACACTAAGCTTTATTTTTATTTTTTTTAAACCACCAGATCCTTGCGAAAGGAACAATTAAACAATAGTCCATTAAAACAAATAATTAAATTACACATTGCCTCTGAACGCATCAGGGACAGGAGTACAAACGCTAATATCAGCAATTTTTTGACGCTATACAACCTTATTGATTTCCTGAAAATAAATCTTCACATGACCTCAGTTTATAAAGCTTCCTACGTTAATGTAAGATGGCATCTATAACAACATATTACACAACACAAAAATGCCGAGTTCTACAACAGTAATTTAATCTGCGAATATAGGATGACGCTGTATTTTTCAAATATCGCATTTTGGAAAAACCCCACATCACAATTGGGTAAATACAGTAAATGGTAAGGGTTTTCCCCAAATTTGTACTTTGTAAAATACAGGGTCATCTTACATTCACACATTAAACTATTGCTGCTGAGGTTACCATTGTACTTTGTGTAGTAGATTAATACAAGGTTGTCTTACATATACAGGTGAAGCTTTGGCAGTTGAGGTCACATGCAGATTTATTTTGAAGAATTCAGAAGGACTGCAGGAGGAACAGTGACATCAGTTTAGTTGAGAAATAGGATGAATGTGGGAAGGGGAGTGGTGAGTAAGCAGCAGATTTTGTCATGCTTATTGTGTATCCTGGCTTTTTATGAAAATCTGCGAAGTTTAAACTGCAGTTTGCATGAATCTACTTGTACTCAGAATTGTACTGACTTTAAAATTGGACATCTAGTCAACAATACTATACATATCTGCAGGGCTCGGTTGAAGTCTAGTTAGGGGCTAGTGACATATGTTTCATGCAGCAACGTTGTCAATGCTTATGTGATGTATGATGGAAACAAAAAGGGGTTTGTCAACTGTTGGTTCTCTGCAGCCAATGAGAGAGCAGCAAGCAGACAACACATTCAAAATCAAGAGATAAATAAATATTCATATCAATATAGATACGAAATCCATTATGTATTCAGAAGAAACAGCTATGTTCTAAGGTCCCACAAACTTGTAATCGCAACATGTTTGGAAGAAACAGCCAAATATTTGTAACAACCAAAATTGTAAATATTATTTATGCCCATGGCTTGCATAGCAATTTAAGCTGTGCCATTAAGATCCACCATATTCTCCATCTTAGAAATCATGATACATTCTGAAGAAACTACCAAGTACCTACAGCAACAAAGATTACAAATTTCACTGCAACTTATATTTAGAAACACACTGTCTCCTTTTTCACCTCTTTTTGGTTAGGTGAATTTTCTCCTTTCTCACCTCTAATTGGTTAGATGAATCTATCATCCCAGATAATGATACCAATGGTATCGATTAAAAATAGTGGTATCACAGACTTGCACAGACAGTATGCAAAAAAAGAAAGTGAAGATAAAATGTGAACCTTTTCTTTTGGTTTATTTTATTTCTCCTTGCACTATCAAAATGTATACAATGGGTAAATGGTATAACTTCAGAATATGTATAGTGTTTATGTTTCTAAGCAGACGCTTTAAATCAGTAAAACAGCTTGCAATTTTGATTAGTCAGAATATAATGAAAATTTCTCAGTGTCATTCTTCAAAAAAGAAGAAAAAGACGGTCATCTTATACTCGGGCAAATCTCCTATTTGTCATTGATAAGGCACACTGTCACTTTCACATTACTGCATTTAATTTAATAGCCCTTCTCTAAATATGCTAGCCATTACACTGTCCTTCCAAGTCACAGGCAGCTTATTTATACGGTGACTCACTTACCGCTGGTGTATTATTCTATACAGTCACAATGTTTAGATATATTCAATCTCTTCTTTCTAGATGTTGCAATTTTCACAAACATCAATGTCTTCCTTTAACGAAGGCTTGTGCCTAAACTGTGAGGTGAGTTACCTTTCTTTATCATTTAAGCCTGTTGGTCAGCTACTCATCTTACTGTCATCAGTAAACGCCAGATTAACATCTACAACTTAGTAATCTTTCAATTTACACAAGAAAAACAAACTAATTTACGTAAGTACCATTATCCTCAAGGTAAATGATGAAAATCTTATCACAGGTGTCATCATTCTAACTAATAACACTGACTTACCTGGCCATTTTCTCTGCTGTTTGTAGTAGCAGCAGCAGCTGCAACAGCCTGGGCAAAGGCACGTGTTTTTGTTCGCGTAACTCGAACAGGTGATTCAATTATTAATTTCTGTAGATTAGAATAAGCTGCTTCATTCTCTGTCACACCTTTCCCAACTGGCACCTTTGATCCACTGCATCGTAAACAGAAAATGAATTTGAAATGAGAAAATGTTATAGTAGAAATTTAATACCTATTTCTACTGAAGTATTCAGTCTCTCATCATGTAAGTTTACAATATGAAGCCAACTACATCAATGTGCATGAAAAATTGTGACTTTTCACCCATCAAAGAATTTATAAAGCTTCTTCCTTCCACCAGAACTATAGATAAATGTTTCATTCCACATCATTATGAGTTTAAATGTGTAAGTCAACCAAGGAACAAACTAACTTGTCTTTCTCATAACATTAAAGAAACCATGTAGATTTCTGTATCTGAATAATAAAATGGTTACAAAACAAGAAAACTTCCAAAGAATACTAACAGAAATTGTTTTTATTAAAAAAAAAAAAATGGCTCTGAGCACTATGCAACTTAACTTCTGAGGTCATCAGTCGCCTAGAACTTAGAACTAATTAAACCTAACTAACCTAAGGACATCACACACATCCATGCCCGAGGCAGAATTCGAACCTGCGACCATAGCGGTCGCTCGGCTCCAGACTGTAGCACCTAGAACCGCACGGCCGCTCCGGCCGGCCTGCTTTTATTCAAGAATACTGACAAAAATTACTTCTACTCAAGAGAGTCTGCAAGATATACACGAAACAATGTGTATTCTTCACAGTTTAACTCACAATGTCCAACAGCAGTGTGATTTCGTGACCAACAGAAAACGCCATACTATCCAAAGGGTACATAAAAATAAGTCGAGGCAAAAAAACTTTGAACTATGAACTCGTCAAGTTCCTTACAGTTTTAAATAAGTGAAATCAGATGCACAGGGAATTCCTCTTTCAGTTACTATGACTTCTCTTAGCTGCTTGGATGTACAGTAACAGCTTACCAATATAGCAACCTAGCAAAAAACAATGTATTATGAAAAGGTCTTTGATGTGCAGCAACATGTTCACTGCGTATTTTCATATTACAAAATTATGAACACCAATTCCACCTAATACAATATGGTAGCTTCTGAAGCATTGTGCCAGTCAATCATAGCACATGTCAAAGGAACTTGCCAGCCAATGGCAGCAGATATTCAGAGCATAGGACACGAATTGTTGTCAGCCAATAGCAGTATCACTGCTGTGTAGCTAGAACACACAAATAGGAAAAGTTGATGGTTTAAATTAATCTTTCACGTGTAATATCAGTTGTCAAAAATTTTTTCCATCTTTTTTTTCTCTCCTGAGGGTGTGGTTAGGCAGGATCCCAAGAGCACAACTTAAACTGCAGCAGCCGAATACTTCTGACAAGCACAATTATAAATTTCACTGCTGTGGATAAAACATTTAGTGGGCAACCTGAATGAACACATGTTCCTTCAAGCACTCCGAGATTTCCATAGAAAAGCCAGGTATCGCTGAAATTGCTATAGAGCTTACCTTGTACTTTTTTAAGAATAATTATATTTTTTTTGCCATTGTTAGCACATAATTTGTAATCTATGAAAGAACAAAAGAAATATGAAAAACTAACCTTGAAGCTCGATCTTTTTTAGCATGTGTTACCCTCTGAGATATATCAGACACAAATGTACCAGTAACATTTTAAATAATGGCCCCAAAAGTTTTCTAAGTGGCTGTTACTGAAAGATTTAAGTTCTGAATGAGAGTCAAATACTCCAGGATATAAGAAATTCATCGGGCATTTTCACACAAAATACAGTTCTTTTTGGGTATAAGAAAATTTACTTTGAAAGTGACATTTTTCGAAATTCCATTCACAAGATTTTCCTGCGACCTGTTACGAAAACAGTTTGTTGTTACAAAGTATTGTATAGTGTTCGTCCTGAAGCCTTTGACACATTTTGTTGTCAGCAGACACTTGTGTATATACTATGTTTTGTTGTTGTAAATGGCGCATTCTCTTTGCAACTACAGTTTCATTTTGGTGTTATTCTCTCATTTATGTTTTACTGCTGCAGTATTCCTCTGCAGCATTGGGCTCAAGTGAAATTCTTTGTTCAGGTATCAGCTCTTACCAGTCAAAATTACAAAAATTTAACTGAAAACTAAAACAACGAAAAATTCCTGGAATTTTAACTATTTCCCAGTTTTCCCTGAATAAAAAAACCCCACATTTTTCCTAGAGTTCCTGGTTGTCCCTGGGTGTGTACACCCTGCAGTAACCTACAACTTTGCAGACAGAAAATTCTTTCTTCTACTCAGTAATCAGCTTGCCCACAACCTGTAAACACATTTTTCAACAACAGAGGCCCGACTCACCCCAGGCTCTACCCTGATGCAATACAGCTTTTCTCAGAATTGTTTTAACGAACTGAAACTGAGTCTGGAAGCGGTAAATAATCGTATCAGACAAGTACAAATTAATTATGCATGTGAACATAGCTTCTGTTGTAGGTAAAGCAAACACTCGACTTGAGTTTATTGGTAGAATACTGGGGAAATAAATACAGTCTACAAAGGAGATGGCTTGCAAATCACCCATGCGACCCATTCTACAATACTGCTCTAGTGTGTGGGACCCCTGCCAAATAGAACTCACAGTGGATATTGAACGCATACAGAGAGGGCAATACAAATGGTCACAGGTTTGTTTGGGTACTGGGGGAGAGTTACAGAGATGCTGAATAAACTGAACTGGGAGACTCTGGAAGATAGATGTGAACAGTCCTGAGAAAGTTCTTGAAACTTTGTTAGCAGACTGACTTTAAATGATTACTCTTGGGACATATTACAACCCCCTACGTATCATTCACATAGGAACTGTGAGTACAAGATTAGAATAATTACAGGATGTACATAGGCATTCAAGCAATCATTGTTCCAGCACTCCATAAGTGTGGGGAATAGGAAGAAATCCTGATAACTGGTACAATGGGATGTAACCTCTGCCGTGCACTTCATGGTGGTTTGCAGAGTACAGATGTAGATGAAACTGAAAGAATTTTTGTTGGATACTTCAACTCCCAGATACCAGATAGCGGAGGGTTGATGTAGAGAGAAACTATGACCATTACACCAATCACCAAAGTTTAAACATATATTTAAATATAACAATAATCTCCCCCCCCCCCCCCCCCCCCCACACACACACAGTAATCTCAGGGTCACCTGGACCAACAGTTCACTTAAAAAAACTAAGCTCTTCCCGAACAGGCTATGAAGGCCCAACGGTACCGACCGGCCGCCGTGTCATCCTCTGCCCACAGGCGTCACTGGATGCAGTCAGCACACTGCTCTCCCGGTCGTAAGTCAGTTTCCGAGACCGGAGCCACTACTTCTCAATCAAGTAGCTCCTCAAGTTTGCCTCGCAAGGGCTGAGTGGACCCCGCTTGCCAACAGCACTCGGCAGACCGGATGGTCACCCATCCAAGTGCTAGCTCAGCCCGACAGCACTTAACTTCGGTGATCTGAATGGAACCGGTGTTACCACTGTGGCAAGGCCATTGGCAACAATTTACTTATCTGCTCATTATTCTATTAACTTATGTCTATACTGGCAATTCTTGAATGGAACAATGTGTAAAATAAGGGAAATCTCATCTATAGTGGGCTGATGTGTGGGCGCAGACACATGTAGCAGAATCCATTATTCACGCTAACTTTCAAGTTCTTGCTCTTTCTCTAGTTAAAGTACACACACAACCAAGCAGAAACCCTAATGCACATTCCCATTGTCAGAGGAGTGTGTCTGTGGTTGATTGGTTGTGTGAATGTGTGTACTTTTGCTAGGAAAAAGGTGTGAGCTGATTTGGCAACAATCTGCAGTCATTTGTTGATGATGCTGTGGTGTACGATAATGTGTCGATGTCGAGTGACTGTAGGATGACACAAGATGACAGATAAAATTACTAGTTGACGCGATGAATGGCAGCTAGCTCTAAATGTAGAAAAATGTAAGTTAACGCAGATGAGTAGGGAAAACAAACCTGTAATGTTCAGATACCGCATTAGCAGCATCCTGCTTGACATAGGCGCGTTGTTTAAATATCTGGGGGTAACTTTGCAAAGCAATATGAAATCGTACAAGTGTGCGAGGATTGAGGTAAGACAGGTGAATGATCAACTTCTGCTTATTGGAAGAATTCTAGGGAAGTGTGGTTCATCTGTAAAGGAGACCGCATATAGGACGCTAGTGTGACCTATTCTTAAGTACTGCTCTAGTTTTTGTTATCTGTACCAGGTTTGCTTATAGAAAGACACAGAAGCAATTCAGAGGTGGGCTGCTAGCTTTGTTACTGGTAGGTTTGAACAAAATGTAAGTGTTAAGGAGATACTTCAGAACTACAAATGGGAATCCCTGGAGGGAAAGTAATGTTCTTTTAGAAGAACACTATCGAGAAAAAATTTAGAGAACTGGAGTTTGAAGCAGACTGTGGAATATTTCTGCTGTCTCCAACATACATTATGCATAAGCTCCACGAAGATATATGATATGAGAAACTAGGACTCATACAGAGGCATATAGACAGTTGTTTTTCCCCTCATTCTACTTGCGATGTAACGGGAAAGGAAATGTAGTGGTATAGGGTACTCTCAGTCACGTTGCTATGCTGAATTGGGGAGTGTCAATGTACATGTAGAAGAGGTCAAAAGCTAGTACAAATACTATTTTCCATTTCATGTGTATGCAACACACTGCATCCAACTAAAGACAAGTGGTTGACTTTTCCTTATTTAATGTGTTCCGTAATTCTGACATACAGCATGTGTCAATGGACATTTTAATCATCATCATCTGACAGCCTGCTAGCTCTATAATACTTAATTTTCTCACCTTTTTTTAGTCTTATTGTCGTTCAAGTTTACCATCTGTTTTTCAGGAGTCTTTGTTAATGCATTCAACTGTTTATACTCTTCCAGCTTGTCAGAAACAGCATCTGCATTTCCTGTAGATATTACAAAAGTACTATGTAGTTCAGTGCCACTTTTGTTTTGTACAGTTTCTATTGGTGAATTTTCACAGTCTCTGTTTGGTTTATCACTAACTTCTGGTAAGAGACACTTCACTGTTTCTGGTTGGACAACATCAAGAACAAAAGTTGAGTTTGCTACAACACCTCGCTGGAAAGGGGATTGGTGATCAGAAGATGGGGAGTCTCCGTTATTGTCTTTGCTAATAGTTTTCTGACAATCTAAATGTGGTTTATCATTCACTGTAGCACTGGCAACTTCAAGCTTCACAAGTGTGTCTGCCACATTGGGTGATATGTTATTTGTCTCCTGTTCTTCAACAATTATATCCAAAACCGACTGAGGTGCACTTATTCGTTCTATCTTTACAATGCATCTTCTCTTCTTACTGTTTCCTTCACTTTCTGCTTCTACAGCACTCCGAATTTTTGTAGCTGCAGCCTGGAAGATATCAATTAGATGAGCAACAAGTAAATAGAAATATCAGCTAACATGATAACAGCAATGAACATTAAACTACTGCCAGCTTTTGACCAATAAAGTCAAAATAGAAATATTTCGTTAAGACATGCTAAATATACAGTGTAGAATTACAGATTGGAATGTTTCTATTGGGCGATCAACTTTTAAGCAGAAGCCACTCATTTCAACCAAACAAAGTTGACACAGTTGAAAACAACATAAGTAGCGATTTTGCCTACTAGTAAATTAAATGCACAGTTGAAGCTGAGGAATGTTTCCCAAAGAAAAGAAACTCTGGTATGGTCAATTGTAACAAGCCATAGAATTAATATTTTGACGATAGCAAATTGTGTGTATATATAGCCATCTTTTTGTTTCCTTATTACATAAACATACATACTGTTGATTCTTTATTACTTATCCTGTTAGAATTTCTTCTTTTGCAATTTTTCCCCTTCTGCTGAGCACATTCTTCCACCAAGTGCAAAATGCAGTACAATGCACAGTTTATGATTTAAGAGTTATTAATTTTACTGGAGAATCACTTGATTCAAATATTCATATCAGAACAAAACAGAGTAGAAGAATAATGCCTGTAAGCAGTTAATTGGGTTTAACTGGATACAAATAAATAGCTGTCAGCTTCAGAAAAAGGCATATCTGATTCAGAATGGACAGATCCACACAAAGCAATCGTTTCTGCTGGAGTTCTTCAACATAAGGGTCACAATCTCTCAAGTTTCAGTTTGATCTTGTGTCAGGTCATATGTGGCAACTTTAAGAAAGAACTCAGTAAAATGGTTGCTGGTCACATTTTTCTTACAAATGACCTTTATATTGATGGTAGGTAATGAAAACCTCGCATCTGTCTGCGGAAATCTCTTAATTCCAATAACCAGTAACTCCATAATCTGAGAGAGATTTGGAAGTGCGCAGATTTCTCTAATCTGTCAATATTAGACTTCTACAATACAGTTACACATACAGCAACTTTCTGTGTCATTTTACATTGTTCTTTAACAAACTGTTTTTGCTTCTCCTCCAAAATTTAAGAAAACGAAGTTAGGAGGTTTTCATTGCCTACCATCAATTGGTGACACTACTGGATACAACATTACTATCATTTCACAATTCTTTGTTATTTTTAAAACAATGGCAGCTCAGCATTGACAATTGTGTTAGTCATTGTGGGGTGGCACGCATATTCATGGTTTCCTTCATCTGGTGGCACTGTTTTTCCTGTTTCTCATTGTGGAGCATTGGTTGCATTCAAATGCTCTGGGCTGAACCATTACTCTGAAAATGACAGCAGTTTGCTCTTTTAAAATAACAAGAGATCACATAAAAGAATTTTACACTAATTGTCAAACATCATTTGTTCAGAGAGCTCTCTTGTTGAAAGATCACACAAAATTGTATTCACAGCTGTTCGTTGCACCTGGCTAATAAGTAATAACCGTATGTTAGCGTATTGCTGGTAGCGTAATTGGTAGAGTCGAGTGTGATCCCCCAGTGGTACATGCTGCCCAATGGGTGAATCTAGTGAAGGGGTAGTCGACCTTTTTTAACTACCACCCATTTTTGTATCTTTGTTAGTAGTAAAATTTTCTAACCGCCCACCAATTCCACAGTAATGGTGATTTATAAACCACGGAACTAACTATAGTTTATAAAATTTCTAAAGCAGAGTTGAACAGCTTAACACATATAATAATAATAATAATAATAATAATAATAATAATAATAATAAATCACTAAGCAGATACCTTATGCCAAATTTTATGAAAATCTCTTTAATTGCCAACCTCCTAATGCCCACCATGAAAGCTGGAATGTCCACTAGTGACTGGTAGGGACCAGGCTGACTGACACTGAGCTAGTGTGGACCACTGGGGGTACAAGCTGCCCAATGGGAGGATATAGCATGACCCACTGATGGCAGAGGCCAACACGAACATGTTAAATACAAACAGTGAAATGAAAGAATGGGAACATTCATGGGAAATGCTCTTAAGAACTGAACAGTTCAGGTTGCCACACATTTGGAGGGAATTGATGTGGTTTGTTAATCTTTTTTTCTCGAACTGGTTTCTTTGGTAACCGTGCTGCTTTTTGGAAGACCTCTCGTGCAGCTCATGCACCCTCCAGCTTGTGATGTCGAGCTGAGTGTAGTTCCCACAGTAAGGACTGATGACAAACTTGAAACGTTGCCAAACATTGCCTGCAACCCTCAACCAATGGAAGCGTAGGAAAAAGTACACACAGGGTCTTTGATGTCAGGTCGAGACGCGTCTCACTCTCTGCTGCTAGATCACAATTCGACAAAACTTTTATCTCTATTTTATGATCCACTCTGAACTTTGGCCATAATGGCCCCCTCAGCATGGCGTCTTCCCCAGCTGCGCCATATGTATTCCTAAATGAACAGTAAACCTGACACCATTTTTTTAACAGAGTTTTCTTCTTATTTAAAACTACTTCTCCCTGGATGCCCACACATCACCCTAACCGCTGAGCAGAACTCTTCATGCATGGCACACCGGATCTGCCATCCCAGTTTCAATTCTGCCAGGTCCTCATTTCTATTTTCTAAACTTCACCCAAGTCCTCATTTTGGAAACAATCATCCATGATGTAACTAAGCTATTTTCTGTCACACCCCTTCTTCCAGGAATGCTAATCCTGCAACATATATAGGAATTTGGCATTTAGTTTCAATTTGTCAGTTAATTTTATACAGGATGTTTAAAAACACTTTTACAAACTTTGGGGATAAGTTCCTTGCACCAAAACAAGAGAAAAGTCTGTTAAACATGGTTTCCAAAAAGGCGTGTCCTAAGAGCTATGATCACTTGTTCATCTACAGTAGTGTGAAACACATCTCTTTTACAGCAAGCTCTTTTACTTTCCATATTTTGGGAGGAGGTAACAGGGACCAAACCCAGAAAAAACTGTCCAGTAAACATAGGCCCTTAAGAGCTATGAGCACCTGTTCGACAAAAGAAATGTGTTTCACAGTAACAGAGAGTAATAAGTGCTCGTAGCTCTAAAGGTATGCAATTCAGAGCCTATGAGCTACTTAAGGGAGTGTGCAAGAACATGGTGGAGACAGGAAGGACTGCAAGGGCCAGAATCAGAGAAGGAAGGGGGGAGGGAGCAAAGAGAGAGGGGATACATACAGAAGAGGAAAATACTGTAAGTGTGTTGGTGGAGTAGAAGGCATGTCAGAGTGAGAGCATGGAAGATAGATAGATAGAGAGAGAGAGAGAGAGAGAGAGAGAGAGAGAGAGGGAGGGAGGGAGGAATTCTTCAATGACTACTTCACAGCCAAAGTCATCTGGATCCTTCCTAACAAAACCAGTGTATCTGAATTTCACAGGTGGGAGCTCTCCCTACAATATGGCCTTTGTTCTTTTAACTCCCCACCCCTCCCTACAGTTTCAACCTTCATTAGTCCCTGTTCCCCATTTCGCTAACCTCTTTCCTTCTCCCACTCCAGCACTATACACACTTTCTATTACACTAATGCATCAACAGTCTTTCCACCTTCTCTTGCACCCCCTCCCCCCTTTTCCAACTACAGCCCACCCAAACCCAGCCCCATGCCTCTACCCCACCCACCCCAGAGACATTAGTAAAAGGTGTGTGTGTGTGTGTGTGTGTGTGTGTGTGTGTGCGCGTGCGCGCGCGTCCTGTTTCAGGATGACACACTTGTCTGAAAGCTTAAATGATTAGCTGCCTTTTTATTGTGTCGCTCTGCAACTCTATGCCTTCTATATTGTGGTGAGCAGCAGACTATCCTTTTCATATTATTAAACAACGGCAAATCCAGGATGGAATGTAACAATTTTATGAAAAGGAAAATTGCTACTAACAATATAACAGAGGTACCAAGTCAAAGATGGGCACAACAAAACGACTGTCACAAATAAAGCTTTTGGCCAGCAAGGCCATTGTAAAACTTTAATAATCCTGTTAAGTTTCCTGCTTCATACATCATCCTTGGAAAGCCCGACGCTATGATTACCTGTCATCACTGCACACCATGACTAGTCTATCTGCAACAGCCTTATATGTGTATGACTAATCTTTGCCTTGATATTCTTCGAACTGCTATCAATAGAAATGGAGGTCTGAAGAAGAATTCACAGATATTGCTTAATGAATAGTACAGTGAACATTCCATAGTTGGTATCACAGTCTGTCAGTATGTGTCTGACAAATTGGAATGCATCCTCTTGATAGCCTCTCTAATAAGCAACATGGCAAAGCACATAGCTTTCACCGAACTTTTTTCTCTTATATTTTCAGAATTTGATTTCTTTATGCCAACATGTAAATTATGTCATGTGAAGTGAGCACTGCAACATGTTTGTGCAATAACTAGAAATTACAGTCAGTTGTCGAAGGAAGTCTCATAACCTTGTAATCTTTTAGCACAAATTGTTAGTCCACTGTTTCATACTATGCAACATTAATACCAACATTCCCTGAGGCCAAGCACTGCACATTTTGCTGCCTCAGCTGCAGCAATCAACCTCTGGGTCAGTTCCTTCCATGCACAATGGCATATGAAGTATTTAGAAATATAATTTCAGTACTACAGCAAATACAGAGCTGCAGTGAGCATCATTACTGACTTTTGCATGAAATATTTTGTATTTTGAAATCAATGCACTGCACTTTTGTGCTTAACCCATTGCAGCATAAAATTTTAACCTCTATTCCTTTGCTTACATACATTACAAATCACATTAATGTAAAACAAGCATCTCAAGGAACTATGTAACTTTATTATCGAATAAAATGTATCATGCGCACATGCCATACATTAGCTTAAAACAGTATAGAAGTGAAACATAAACTAAGTCACACATGAAAGCTAAATACTAAGTGGTATTAAGAAGACCAACAAAAGCTTTTGTGCAGTGCTGAATATGCAAACAACAATTTAATAGTGTAACTTACATTATATTTTAATTAAATTGCAAGCAGTTTCAGTCCTTTCGCCATTTTCATAGTGTTCATAACTGAACATTGGGAGCCCCATGCCACTTGAAGAGCATCAGGAAGTCTAGTGGACTCCAACTGACGAGAGGGGCTCATGTTGTGTATGCTTGAAAATGGTCTAAGGACAGAAACCAGTTGCAGAGAAACTTTGGAGTAATTGGTGCTGTGATTCAATAAAAATATTATGGTGTTGCTGGTGCTGCAATTCAATAAAAATATTACTTATTATTGCATCTGTATCCAACGAAAAATGTTGGCCAAAATAATCTTTTACTTTCACCTGATACAGGGAAATGTACTTGGTTTCTTAAGGGAGGTAGGTCGTCAAATGGGACAACTTTGTGGAGGAGAGGCAATGCAAGACATTTTAATTTCCACTGTCTATACTTTTACAAATAAATTTATAAAACTTTGTCAGCATGACCAGGAAGGATTCAGGAGTCACACTCATGGTGGCAGTGGAAGTTAAAAAACATAACAAAATAATGTTTTTACATGTGAAACTTTGAAACCTTTGCTTGCGGCACCATACACAATCATTAACCCGGCTCCAGGGAGATAGGGTCCGCTTCCTATTCCTCCACTGGGGTAATTCCTGTCTGGTGTGTCCACATCGCAGGTGTGGCCATCCTACACTTCAGTAGGCTAGGATGGCCGAGTTCAGACAGGCACCCAATCCCGTGGGGTGTAACAAGGAACCCATGCCCACGGTTACAGACGAAGACCTTAATGGCAGTGACGGCGGAGAAGGAAGACTGCGGAATGGCGTAGCTGGCAGATGAGGCGACCCTCCTATCTGGGGATTAAATGAGAAAGGGAACCACTGCCTTGTGGTGGTGGAGGAACTCCAAAGGCTAAGGGAGACAACCGCAACAGAAAATCCTTTCTTGTGTTAGGCCTAGCAAGCCTGTACGAAAATCTTCATATATTGCTTTCAAAACACAGACGAGCCTCAGAACAAACCACTCAAAATTTGACCCCACTGCTTCTCCAAGTACTGGTGCGAATGATGGGAGACCTGATGATATTCATCAGCACAAGAAGATGAAACCAAACGGACTAAAAAATAACCTAAATATATTAACCCTCAATGGAAAAATGGAAGAAATGACAGATGTACTAACAGAGAGAAAGTTAGCTATATTGGGATTAAGTGGAAGGGAAAAGGTGCGAAGAATTTGAGAGGAGGAGGAAAACTGTACTGGAGTGGGAATAACAGGTTTGGAAGAAATGGTGTGGCAGTGATGGTGAATATGAATGTACAAAGCTGTATTGAAAGTGTGAGATATATATCGGACAGGATCATAATCTTAAACCTGAGATTCCAAAAAAAAAGGCACTAAAAGTAATCCAGATTTATGCACCACAAGTGGGATGTAGCGAAGAAGAGAAGATGGACTTTGAAAATGAGTTGGAAAACCATACAGAGTGTGCTAATATAGTGACGGGAGATTTTAATGCACATGTCGGCAAAGACAGAAACGGATTTGAGCAAGTGTTGGGATGTTTTGGATATGGAGGCAAAAATGAAGAAGGGGAAAGACTCATGGATTTGTGCCAGAGGAATGGAATGAAAACAGCAAACAGCTGGTTTATGAAGAGAGAAAGTTGTGTTATCACCAGATACAGTTGGGATGGAAGAACCAAGAGCGTAATTGATTATATTGTAGTAATAGGGAATGGGGAGAGAAAGTAACAAATGTGAAGGTAATTCCAAGTGTGAGTGCAGATGGAGACCACAG
This sequence comes from Schistocerca americana, assembly GCF_021461395.2. Taxonomy (NCBI): domain Eukaryota; kingdom Metazoa; phylum Arthropoda; class Insecta; order Orthoptera; family Acrididae; genus Schistocerca; species Schistocerca americana. Next base: position 381,364,520 of record NC_060119.1, read on the forward strand.
ATTACTGGTGGGACAATGGAAAATGAATCAGTGTGTGAAAAATAGAAAACAGAAGAAAGTGGTGAGGATACGGGATTGGAAACTGAAGGAGAGTGAAAGTGCTGAGAAATATGGAGAATTAATCACACAAATATTCCCAAAAGAAGTTTCCTGCGATGTAGAAGAAGAATGGAGTTCATTCAAAGACACTTTAGTCGAAGCACCACAAAAGTATGTGGTACAACACCTGTAAAGGAAAAAGTAAGGCAGACAATTCGGTGGGATATTACCACAATCCAAGCAGTTAGAAGAAAAAATGGAGCATGGAGAAAATGGTGGAAAACTAAAAATGACGAAGACCATAAAAGATATATAGAGGAAAAGAAGACATGCAAAGAAATAGTGGGAACAGCAAAGAAAAAGGCATGGGAAGAGTTTACAAAAAAAACTTGAAGAAGATGTGAAAAGCAATAAGAAAATGTTCTATGAAATGATGAAAATTAAAAGGAAGGCTTCTGAAGTACCAGTAAAGATGGAAACAGGGGACAGTACCGTGATTGAAGATCCAGGGAATATAAAAGATCTCTGGAAAGAACATTTTAAGAAACATTTAAACGTTGAGGAGCAGGTACATGAGCAAACAACAAATAATGGAGAAATTGAGAGAAGTTGGGAAGCAGAATGTGGGCAAATTACACTGGAAGAAATGGAAATAGCTATGAAGAAGATGAATGGGGGAAAAGCCGCAGGACCTGATGAAGTATGATGATAAGCAGCATGATAAGAGCAGTAGGTCCAGTGGGAATGCAGTGGCTGTATAGAGTACTATAAAGTGTGTGGAGAAATAGTACAATCCCTGACGATTGGAGGAGACATTGTTCCCATCTTCAAAAAAGGCAATAAAAGACTTTGTAAAAACTACAGAGGAATAACCCTTATGAGTCATACAGCCAAGATTTTTGAAAGAATTTTACCAAGTCGAATAAGTGAAAAGATAGAAAAGGTGATGAGTGAAGAACAGCATGGGTTTACGAAAGGGAGAAGCACAATCGACCTGATATTTTCTATCTGTCAACTGTTAGAAAAAAGTTGGGAGTATAACAAAAGGGCAATAATGGTTTTTATAGACATAGAAAAGGCATATGGTTCAGTTAACAGGGAAAGACTCTGGGAAGAAATGAAGAAGATAGATATAGAAGACGAATACATTAATGTACAGAGGACACAATTGTGGAATCAGAACACCATTGGGGAACTCTGAATACTTCGAAATAAGACAAGGACTTAAGCAAGGACGTATTCTATCTCCTGCACTTTTTAATGTTGTGATGGAGGGAATGAATAGGGCAGTTAAAGAAATAGTAAAAGAAAAAGACAAAAAGAGGATTTTTGCAGATGATATGGTAATATGGGGTGATAAAGGGGCAGATGTACAGTTACAACTTGAGGCATGGAAGGAAATAATGAAAAGGTATGGATTAAAAATAAATAAAGATAAGAGTGAAGTAATGGTATTTGGAAGATAGAAAGGGATCAACAGAAATATTACCTTGAATGGAGAGCCACTCTAAGTTGTAGAAAGTATCACTTATTTAGGGAAGAATAACCAATGAAATTAATAGGAGGTTACAGAAGGGAGGCAATTTCTACCAAACAATAAAACACCTGATTTGGAATAAGGAAGTTTCAGAAAAAGGAAAACTCCTTATGTGTAAGAATTATTACTTCCCTACTGTCACCTATGGTGGAGCAAGACAGACAATGACAGAAAGGGACTGGAGCTGACTGCAAACAGGGAAAATGAAATTTCTCACAGCAGTTAGGGGAAAAACAAGAATGGACAGATTAAGGAATGTAGAGGTTAGACAGGACCTTAAACAAGAAAGTAAGAGAGGAGAAATTGGAGGGGGGTGGGGAGAGGGGGAGGGAGGGAGGGGGGGGGGGGGAGAGGGAGAGAGAGAGAGAGAGAGAGAGAGAGAGAGAGAGAGAGAGATTAAGATGGTATGGGCATGTTAAGAGGATGCATGGGCAGAGACTCCCCAAAATTGTGGAAGAAGTAAAGATGGATGGAAAAAGACCTAGAGGGCGCCCAAGAACACGGTGGAAAATGGGAGTGAGAATATCTGTGGAAAGGAGAGGTGTGACCTGGCAGCAAGTGGAGGAAGAAAAGTGGTGGACAGACCGAGCCAAATGGAGAGGACTCATCAGCACCCAGACCCGGCAGTAGATGGAGCGGGATCCGGATATAGACAGAGAAACTTCTTCATTTTTTCACTTACTACTGCCTGTGTTTGTTGCTGTAGGTACACTTTTCCTCATTACTAAGAGAGATTCTTCGATGAATTTTGCACAGCATACAAACAATACTTACAGGTGTAAGAAACACTAGAATTTTTAAAATTTATTAAAAACTGCGGTAAAAATTGAGATAATTAAACATAGACGTTGAGTTTTTTCTAAACATGAAGTTTAAAATGTAACAGCTCATTCATTTTTTCATACATTAAATAAATTCTAGAGTTTCATACACCTGTAAGTAAGGTTTGTATGCTGTGCAAAATTCATCGAAGAATCTGTCTTACTTATGAAGAAAAGTGTACCTATACCAACAAATGCAGCCAATAGTAAGTGAAAAAATGATGAAATTTCACATGTAAAAAAAATTATTTTGTTATGTTTTTTAACTTCCACTGCTATGAGTGTGAATCCTGAATCCTTCCTGGTCATGCTGACAATATTTTATGAATTTATTAGTAAAAGTATAGACAGTGGAAATTGAAAAGTCCTGTGGTGCCTCTCCTTTTCCAAGTCATATCCCGTCTGACATCCTACCCATAATGCTACAGGCACAACAAAAAGTTATATGATAAATCTGAAGTTATTAACTGGATATTTTTGAAAATCTTTCATTAACACACCTTTGCTGCTGACCTTGATGACCGGAGAGGTACATGCTTTGATTCTGTAACAGAGTGAAAAAATATAATCAATTTACATTAGATATGTATAATATACAGCTATAAGTGTTTTTCATATTAATGTATATATAGAGTGGCTGATTCCCTGTGTGTGTGTGTGTGTGTGTGTGTGTGTGTGTGTGTGTGTGTGTGTGTGTTTTTGGGTGGGGGTGTCCAAAACTATCTCCCCACAAAAATACAAATTTCATCTGCTTTAAGGACCAATTTGGAGACACAACCAAAACTGGATAGGACATGCATTAAAAAAGAAAAGGCTTATAAAAAGAGAGGAAGAGATTAGGTCCCAGACAATATGCTGGACCTCAACACACATGCAGTAGTAAGGAGAAGGCAATAGGCCACTAGCAATGGGGGGAAAAATATTAATCATGAACTTAAACGATAGGGAACAATTTTGCACCATACAAGTCTCATTGTCACCTAAAATACACTGCCGCACTGCTGGCAATTGAAATTCAAATACCATGAAGGCAGCAAGCAAAAATGTGAAACTGCAATGAAGTACTTTACATACTTGGATTGCAAAATATTTTCACGTCACAGCATCCACACAAATCAGATAAGAGTTATGCCACCTATGTTGCATATATATAAGGATAGACTATGCAGTGGATCAGTGGGTTTTTCATTCAGAAATCACAACTGAATGTTGGTTGGTTGTGAGAAGATTGTGCATAAAGGAAAAACATCTACTAGCATATGCTGGAATTTAATAACAGGAGGTTTGTTGCTCATCGAGACTGTGGTTTATCCTACAACAACATTGATGCTCAGGAATGTGAAATCAATGGGTTCTGAAGGATCACATGCAGTGTCCTACAGGACCACAGATGCGTTGTTCTTTTGGCCATGCAGAATTGTACACCCGCATCCCATGTCAGTGAGATGGAAAATGGGGTTATTTACAGCTAGGCATGTATTCAGAAAGACACTGTGGCAAAGGCTGGAGTGCCACATACAGTTGGCAAGTGAGCAGTGTTGCAGTTACCCATAACCAGCAGCCCAGATATATGTGAAGACAAAGAAGTGCCTTATATGAGGGGGGACCCAAAAATAACCAGAATTTATTTCTAGGAAGCATACACATTATTGCTTTCAAATACAACCTTAATCTCCTTCGAAGTACTCTCCATTAGCATTAATACACTTGTCCAAACGTTCATTCCAGTGTTCGAAGCACCTTTTAAATTCGTCCTCTTTGATACCTGCTAGCACTTTCATGACATTGCGTTTTTCGTTTTCCACATCCGCAAAATGCTTCCTCTCAAGTCTCGTTTCATCCTCTGGAATAGGAAGAAGTCCGAGGGTGCTAAATCCGGCGAATAGGGCGCGTGGGTCAAGGTAGACGTCTTCGTGAAGCCAAAAACTGGCGAATGCTGAGAGCCATGTGCACGGGAGTGTTGTGTAATGCAGGAACCACACGCCAGAATCCCACAAAGCCGGACTTTTCGCGACAAGCTTCTGCAAAGCCGTTTAATAACCTCCAAATAGAATTGTTGGTTTACTGTCTGGTTTTCAGGGACAAATTCAGGGTGTAAGATCTCTTTGATGTCAAGAAAACAGATCAACATCATTTTTACATTTGATTTCACTTGTCAAGCTTTTTTTGGTCGAGGTGAGCCAGGTGACTTCCATTGTGATGACTGTTGTTTACTTTCTGGATTGTACCCATAGCACCATGACTCATTACCTGTAATGATTTTGTTGAAAAAATGTGGATCACCATTTCGAGACAGGCTTGAACACGATGATCCCGTTGATCTCCGGTAAGAGGCTTCGGCACATATTTTGCTGCCACTCTTCGCATCCCCAAATCGATGGTCAAGATGCGCTGAATTGAGCTCCAGGACAACCCGGACAAGTTCTCGAGTTGGTCGATTGTCCTGCGTTGATCTTCACTGATGAGACCACGGATTTTGTCGATGCTGTCTTCGCTTAGAGCAGTTGACGGTCAACCGGAATGGGGCTGATCTTCGACCACCATTTCTCCCTTTTTAAACCGAGAAAACTATTCGTACACTTGCGTTTTACTAAGAGCATGGCCTTTGTAGGCTGTCTGAATCATTGCAACAGTTTCTGCTGCATTCTTGTCGAGCAAGAAACAAAACTTCACTGCCGCATGTTGTTCGTAAGAAATAGCCATTTCCTCATGTCACGCCTGCACTGTACGCACACTCAAAGAACTGCCAAAGAAATCATACTTCTCACTGTTGGGTGACGTTGCGTGGCAGCATAGCTCCTACTACAACCCTCTGGCAGCGCAACCTGCTACTACAAGTACACGATGTGCAGCATTATGATTCCAGTTACTTTTGGGTCTCCCCTCGTACACTGGACAGGGGAGTAGCAGTATTGAAATCTTTTAAAACAAGTCTAGCTTTGTGTACAACAGTATCATGATGTTAACATTCGTGTGTGGGGGCTCCAAGACAAATGAACGTTGCCATATTGCAATCTCTGGTTCACATACGCGGTAATCTGACCAGCAGCTGTCTGACGCTGTAAGACAACGAATTATACTGGATGAAACCAATCACAGGAATGGCATCGGTCATGTTGAAGCCTTGGGTGAGTTGAGGAATGTGGACAAAGCAAATTGCTCTCTTCTCAGTCAGCTTTCTGACTATCCAGGCCTACCTTCCAGTCCACTCTAGCAATGAGGGCCCCACCTTGTACAAGGCATTTCAGACTTCATTTCTGTATCCTTCAGGGGCAGGCAATAAATGCTGCCATGATTTGGTTTCAATAGTGAACTTCGCCAATTCTAATTTCTCACCCTACAACCACCTCCTAACACCAGATACCCATCCCTTGTTGACATACATACAAATGGATTTGTACAGAACAGTCTAACAAGTACAGAATAAGCACCGAAAGCGAACTGAAGAAAGGCTTAAGTAATGAGAAGAAACAGTAATGAAAATATCAAAAAACTTAATATCAAAATCGATGATCACAAAGTAGATGAAGTTAAGGAATTCATTAGCAAAATAATCCGTGTCAAATGAAGCAAGGACATAAAAAGTACATCAACAAGGGCAATGAGGGCATTCCTGGTCAGAAGGAGTCTACTACTATCAAACCATGGCCTTAATTCGAGGAGGAAATTTCTGAGAATGTACATTTGAAGCACAGCAGTGTACGGCAGTGAATCATGGACAGTAAGAAAACCAGATCAGAAGAGAATTGAAGCATTTGAGATATGGCACACAGCCAAAATTGGATGAATTTATGCAGAAAGCAATAAGTAGGTTCTCCTTTGAATTGGTGAAGAAAGAAACATATGGAAAACACTGACAAAGAAAAGGGACAGGATGATAGCACATGTTAAAAAAAAAAGGGGGGGGGGAGGTGGGGTTGAGGGTTATTGGCTGTGATTTATCTCTGATGTCTCCAAGACACTATCCTTCATTGACACAATGTATGACGACATGTTGTCTGTTCTATTCTGTTCTGATCTGTCTTGTCCTAAACCAATACAGAAAGTGTTTAACTTCTGCCCTGACCAGCACGTCTCCAGATTTGTGAACCTGGCAGTCGAAGAAGACTAATAAAGTTCAAATAGGTGAAAAAATTGTGTAATCACAAATTTTTCTACAGTGGTACGAGGGAGTGTCTTGAACAATATCCTAAAAATCCCCATAAGTGGAGTGTGAGCATGGAAGTGGGGGTAGAGGTGGGGTTGAGTCCTTAAAAGGTCACCTTTCTGTGTTTTTCTTGAATAACTCAAAACACCATACCTTCTATCAAAAATGTTTATCAGTACAAAATTAAACTGCATCAAATTTCCTACCAAAAAAAAAAAAATCCTATTTACTTTTTCTCTAGTATTAATATTTTCTCGATATTGCATGGGAAGGAAGAATCACAGATTGCTCAAACATAGTGTTATAATGGTATAAGATTATTTTTTAATGTTAAAGTTGGTTAGGAACAAATATTAAATATGTGTACCATGTGCAAGTGCAGTAGAGCCATGTTAAGCAAAACTCGCCAAAAAAGCAAGCGCCGTGTCCTCGCCAAGAAAAAGTTGTGTCCCCTCGTCAAGAAAAAGTTGTGCCCCCTCGTCAAGAAAAAGTTGTGTCCCCTCGCCAAGAAAAAGTTGTGTCCCCTCGCCAAGAAAAAGTTGTGTCCTCGTTAAGAAAAAGTTGTGTCCTCGTTAAGCAAAAGTTTTGTCCTTCGGGTGCAATAGGGGGCACAATGCAGGGGTGGAGGGTAAACGCATGAGGAAAGTTACGTAGCCTGATCATTGTCATGCACTTCCCTCGTCCATAGGCCTACTAAATGAAAAGCAATCAAGTGATACCCCAGTCTCTTCTATCCCTCTACACCACAAGAAGCAACCACAGGTGTTCAACAAAGTTATACTGTGGCTATACAATGCACTGCCATGCATGGGGGTATTTATTTTTCATGAAGTGTGTTAACACTACATTACTAATACTGATGCAAGAAGCACATAAAGGTGGAATCTATGTAAATTTCTCGATACTGTTATACACAGCTGAAGTGCAAATTAAATCTCAGTCATCCTGTATGGTAGCTGTAGCTTTCCAACTGAAAAGGCAACTTCCTCATGATAAGTCCTCACTTTTCATTTTATTTTTAGTTTATTAGCTGAGTACTTATTTGCAGCTATTAAGTGAGCTGTTATGTAAAACGTAATGTATCTAGGAAAGATGAAAACTTTTCTTTTTTTGACAACAAACATTATTATTTTGTAACTGCTTACATAAACTGAAAATAGCAATAGGAACTAAGACAACATCTTTGAAGTCATAAAATTTAGTTGAAGAATGGGCTGCATTGCTCGCACTGAGGTTGACACCTCACCCGTGGTTGAGTGGGAGATCGCCTCGGGGCGGGGCAGGGTGGCAAAAGACTCCACAGGGGGCCGCATGTATGGCTTGCCCCAGTTAGTCTGATGAACAGGTGTCGTCTGTGCTGGCACTGTCCCTAAGCCAGATGCAGTTTCCTGTCCTCTTTCAGAGGAAACCTCTCACCCTGCAAGATCCGGGCAATCATAGTCTGCAAGATCTGGGCAATCACAGAGAGTTGGACTATTGGCAGTTGGGAGGTCCAATGTTAGGCGCATTATGGGGTCCCTTAGGGATATGGCTGCCAAGGAAGAGAAGAAAGCCAATGTGGACTTGGTGGGCACACCAGGTGGAGCCATTCAGACATGGAACGGGTCCTTCCGAATACCAGCCAACTGCAGGTGATGGCACACATCACTACCAATGATGAGTGTTGCTTTGGATTGAAAGAGATTCTCTCTGGTTTCGAGTGGCTAAAAGATGTAAAGACTAAGTCTTGCTTGCGAGATCAAAACAGAGCACACATTAGCAGCATAGTCGACAGGAACAATTGCGGACCTCTAGTATAGAGCTGAGTGGAGGGTCCGAATCAGAAGCTCACACGGCTCTCCGACTGTGTAAGGTGCCGATTCCTTCACTTGCACCATAGGGTTTTTGAGTTTCGGCTTCCGGTGAATACGCCAGGAGTCCACTACACGCAGGAGGCAACTACACCGGTAGCAGGGGGCAGTGTGTTGTGGACTGGGCAGCTTTTTAGCTTGCGAAGAACTAATGGTGTTCCAGAAGGATGGGCTAAACATAGTTGGGGTGGTGTGTTTGTTGCTGTTAGAAGTTGTTTAGCTTGTCGTGAAATTGAAGTAGATAGTTCCTTTGAGTTAGTATGGGCAGAGGTTATTCTTGGCAGCTGGAATAAAATAATATTTGGATCCTTTCACTGACCTAACAATTCGGGTGATACAACTGCTCAAAGTTTCAAAGAAAACTTCAGTTTAATTTCAAACATGTACCCAACTAATTCAATTACAATTGGTGGTGACTTTAATTTTCCATCGATATGCTGGCGAAAATGTATGTTTAAATACGGAGGTACACACAATACATCATCCGAAATTGAGCTAAATGCATTCTCTGAAAATTATTTTGGGTAGTTGGTTCATGAGCCCATGCAAATAGTCAACAGCTGTGAAAACACACTTGACCTCTTAGCAACAAATAATCCTGAGCAAATAACGAACATCAAAATGGATACAGGGATTAGCGAACTCAGGGTTGTCATAGCGAGATTGAATATAGTGACCCCCAAATCCTCCAAAAACAAATAAAAAAATATACCTATTCAAAAAAGCATTAAAAAATTCACTTGACACCTTCCTGAGAGATCACCTCCACTCCTTCCAAATTAAAATTTACAGAGACTGGAAGACCACACAATAAAGAGGTAAAACACTCATTTTAACTATTTCCCGAAAAATTAGCACCTACAATTCCTCAGAAAGGATGACACATACAAATATTAACATTGTATAAAAATCTTTGTAAAGAAAATTTTCCATTGTTCTTTCAGTTTATGTAAGGGATGGTTAAAACACTTAAATCATAAGAAAATAATGTAACTTTAACATTATAAACTGCAACTCACTACCACACAGAAGAGTGTGCCCCCAAGCGTAACATACTGTCAATATGTATGCTAGAATACTTTTCAGAACATCAGAGGTATCAAATGCGCTAATGCAACCTAAGGTCACCTAGAAGTTAAGTTATGGGACTTCAGATATTTCGACATAAGTCAAGCAGTGCATTCAACCAATTACTCTTATAGACTTGAACATGAGTTGTATCCCATCAGACACAGTCTTCAAATATTACTGTGGTTGTGTGGTAAGTGGCTTCACTTAGTGCAGCCCATTCTAAAAATGCCAGCAATTCCTGAATGGGAGAGATTTGTGCAGTCTACCAGTAACACAATTAATGGTGGAAGAAATGCCGCAACTAACTGGCCATTCATTAATTCACCACTAAGTGATTACAACACAGTTACATGGCTTTATAATACACTGCCAATGATACAGCAGCTAGGTGCCAACCCAATCCACTTCCCACCAACAGTCACTGACATCATGACACTTATAAATAGTACAATTCGCAGCCATTGTTTATAGGTACATATTATACATAACATTTCAATTACAAATCCGCCCGCAACTTGGTACTCATTTAATAAAGTGAAAATAATTCCCTCTATATAAACACAAGCTCTGTGAAGTTACAATGTCTGCTCACATAAGAAAACTGGACAGGAAATGCTGTGTTAGTCTAGTCTGTTGGTAAACTAAAAATTGAGCAGCACTCATGATGGGGGCGTTGCCTTTCCCGGAAGAATGCTACAGCTGCCGTACAGGATGACTAAGAATCAGTTTCCCCCTCACCTCTAGCTGTGTATAACAGTAGGCGGAGATGTACCTACGCCTTTTTGCATTAGTATTATTAGTAACTCATATCTGTATTTCATGTAGTCTTACCACATTTTGTGGAAAATAGACACCACCTGGGCATGCCTGCACACTGAATCACCAGTGATTCACGTGGCACACTGAGGCGGGTAAGTGTGACTTTTCGAAACAACCTGCAGTTGTTTCTTGTGACACAGAATGGTATATAGAGTGGGGAATAACCTGCTCGCTCTTCACTTTGCAGACCTAAATATAGAAGGGAAACGCAGGCTTCTACCCTCCATCCCTCCTCTCCATCCTGTTACACCCCAAGAGCACAATTCATCCCTTAATACGGCTCTACTGCACCAAGACGTGGTACACACATAATATATCTGTTCTTATCTCATTTTGTTTAACAATAGTTATTAATTTTATACCATTAAAACGCCACTTTTAATAATTGTGACCTTTCCATCCCCTACAATATGGAAAATACCCGCCTAACATAAAGGAATGGGACATTTTTTGGTAGGAAATTTAATGTAATTTAATTTTGTATTGGGAAACGACTTCTCTTGAAGAAATAGTTTTCCAATTGTTTAAGAAAAACATTAAGAAGTTACCTCTCCTAGCCCCAAGCTCACATCTGACTGATGGGGATTTTTAATATGTTGATCATGACAATCCCTTCCACCACTACACAAAAATTTGCAACTGTAAGATATTTTTCCAAAAATTTTCCTTTGTTCACCACCTATGGAAAACACCTAGTCAGATGTTGTCAAGAGACTGCAATGCCATTACTCGCCACTCACAAAGATTTATGAACTCAGGTACAGATTGAGCCATATCCATATTTTGTCACTGCTGCTACTCCAGCTGGCATCTCTGTGTTCTACATTTCACACCCAAATAATCTACAAATTTGATCACGAGCTAAATGGCCCGATCGGGATTAACCCTTTCGAAGCTACAAGGGCTGAATGTCCTGGCTGCCTGGTTGGCTGACGGGAGGAAACAAAGTGTGCACCTGGACGGAGGGCAGCAGACTCAGCCCTGTGGTCGATGTAGGCTACAGCCACTGCAGGGTTCCCGCACGTTCCGGCATGCACAGAACCACTGTTCAGTTATGTTCTTCCTGAAAACAGTACACCCTGTGTGGTCACAGTGGTTATAGTTCCTGATAACCATGAAAGAGAGCTTCAAAACTAAGAAGGAAAGACGAAAGGATGTGGGTTTTAAGGGAGAGGGTAAGGAATCATTCCAACCCCGGGAGCGGAAAGACTTACCTTAGGGGGAAAAAAGGACAGGTATACCCTCGCTCTCGCGCGCGCGCGCGCACACACACACACACACACACACACACACACACACAAGCAGACATAATGCACTGAAATCCCCTTTCAGTACAGCTCTAACTTGTGTTTCTCTTTTTTGTCAATGGTCATTCTGGTTGATAAAAATGTTGATTGTTTAAGTTGAGTGATGTACTGAGTTCAGAAACTTTTTTCATCAATCACCAGTTTTAACTACTCCACATGCTACTGCTCTTGCTGCATGAAAGTCAGTCAGTTTTCCTGCTCATGGTACACATCTGAATCTATACAGAGCAGTCCAACTACAAACCAGTATTTCTCACTCCTTTATGAGACAGAATGTCTCCTTAGTTCAGTCACTTTTCATTACCATCACTGTTACTGTGTCCTTCCATTAGCAAGTTCTTGGTGTTGTAATAAAACTAATTATCACTTTTCATTACCATCACTGTTACTGTGTCCTTCCATTAGCAAGTTCTTGGTGTTGTAATAAAACTAATTATGGTGAGATAAATGTACTAACCGATCTTGGATCATATGAAACTATCGATAACATACCGAAAACATAAAAACCAAAAATTCACTACTACAATGGTATGCAAAAATGTTTAAATGTCAACTTTTACTTCTAAAACACACACACACACACACACACACACACACACACACACACACACAAAATTATTTGTATTTTATGTGTGAAACCATATGTTCCAAATATGATTTTGCAGAAACAAATCAATGTATGATAGTAATTTCTTTGCTAATGTTGTTAGAGGTAAAACTTTGTTTTTTGTTTAGTTTGTTATACGAGTTTGAAGTGGGAGGATGGAGTACAAGTTACGTGTGCTTTATTGATTTGTATTGTGAAGTGAAATGACAAAATGTATGAGTAATTCTCCAGAAAGTCCACAAGTGTATACACAATTTTCATAGAAGTAATCTTATCATTCTCCACACAGCCATAAAAAGCTAAACCAGAAAAAGGAAATGGATATTGAGCCATCAACTCACAACAAAGAAGAGCAACAAAAAAGTGAGTGTGATTAATAAAACTGGTTATTTAAATTTGATCATCACTATCTCTTGTTGTAGTGTGTCACTATCTCAGCATAGCAAGTGCTGTGAAAATGTGATCAGCTGCCCAAATTACTAACTTACTTCAAAATATTAATAAATCAACTTTGGGCAACAAAATAGTGGTGACAATCAGAGTGCTTAGGATGTGTCCTATCAACTGACAACTTCTTTCAGTCAAGTTATGCAATAATCCCCACCCCCCTCCTCCCCCAATTCGATTCAGTGGCTCCCCATTAATTGCTCAATCTACCCATTTAACCTTCAGCTTTCTTTTATAGCATCACACTTCAACAAAAGTGTCTGTTCTCTTCTTGTCTGAACTACTTATCATCCACATTTCATTTCCATACAAGGCTACACTCCAAATAATAACCTTCATAAGGCAACCTAACACTTTTTATATCAGATGTTAAATTCCTCTTCATAAGAAAAGCTCTTCTTGCTACTGCCGGTCTGCATTTCATATCCTTTCTTCTTTGTCCATCATCAGTTTACTGTCCAAACACCTAAAAGTTATTTATTGTCTTTAATGTCTCATTTTCTAATCTAATTCCCTCAGCGTCACCTGAGTTAATTTGACTATATTCAAGTACTCTTGTTTTACTTTTGTTAATGTTCACCTTCTAATCTCTTTTCAAGGTACTATCAATTTATTCAACTGCTCTTCCAAATCATTTGTTGTCTCAGAGTTACAGTGTCATTGGCAAACCTTATTTTTAAAAAAGTATTCTAACTCAACTTTAAGTTCCCATATTTTCAGTTATTTTTCTTCAAGGTTTGCACAGCCTACAGATCAAACATCTGGAACTCTCAAACACAGCTTCCCTCTCATGTCCTTCGACACTTACAATTAAAGTCTGGTTTGCATACCAGCTGTAAATAACCTATTGTTCCCCCACATACTATCCCTGCTACCTTTAAGCACTCAAAGATTGTAAGTCCAGTCCATATTTTCAAAAGCTTTTTCTGAATCAAAAAATGCTAAAAACATAGGTTTGCCTTTCTTCAACCTATCTTCCACAATAAGTCCAATATTTCCTTGTGTGTTCCTACATTTCTCCAGTACCCAAACTTATCTTTCCCACAGTAGGCCTCTACCAGGTCTCACATCCCTCTGTAAATAATTTGTGTCATTATTTTGCAATGGTTCAATAATAGTCGCCTGTCACCATTTGTCTTCTTTGAAATTATTACATTCTTCCTCAAGTCTGGGGGTATTTTGTCTATTTCATATCTTGCACACCACATGGAATAATTTTCTCATGGCCAGGTCTCTCAAAGATCTCAATAATTCTGAAGGAATGTTGTCTAATACCAAGGACCTTGTTTCCATTTAGGTGTTTTGGTTCCCTGACAAATTATTCTCACAGTATCATATATCCCATCCCACCTTCATTCATCTCCTATTTCCTTTCTATAAATTGTCTTCAAGTTCCTTTCCCTTCTATAACCCTTCTACACATTCCTTAACCTTTCAGTTTCTCCCTCTTTGGTCAGTACTGGCTTGTCATCTGAGCTCTTGATATTCATACAACTGCTTCTCTATTCTTCAAAGACTCCTTTAACTTTTCTGCAGGCAGTTTCTATCTTTGCACTGGTTATGCATACTTTTATGGCCTTTGGCTGGTTCAAATGGCTCTGAGCACTATGGGACTCAACTGCTGTGGTTATCAGTCCCCTAGAACTTAGAACTACTTAAATCTAACTAACCTAAGGACATCACACACATCCATGCCCGAGGCAGGATTCGAACCTGCGACCGTAGCAGTCGCACGGTTCCGGACTGCGCGCCTAGAACCGCGAGACCACCGCGGCCGGCTCTATGGCCTTTCATTCGTCCTATAGCCATTCCTGCTTAAACATTTTGCAGTTCCTGTCAATCCCATTTTCCAGAGCTCAGTATACCTTTCTCCTCCTTAATTTGCTGAACTTTTATATTTTCTTCTTTTGTCAGTTATATTCAGTATCTCCTGTATTATCTACGGATTTCTACTGGGATTTGTCTTTTTGATGAGAGCAGGCATTACCTGCAGGGGAAACAGAGATTGTCACAATTAATTTCTCAGGCCAGCCACAAATCTTTTTACCTAGCAATCATCCATATTTCACTTCCCAAAACCATCCATCCGTCTTCTATTGTACATCTTTCCTGTGTCACTACAATGATGCCAAATAACCCCTCTGAAACTTTCAACAACCTCCTGGTTCTTTCATTTTATCCAGGTTCACCACCTTAATTTCCTACCATAATATTTAAATCTTGAAGAAGAAGAAGAAGAAGAAGAAGAAGAAGATGAAGAAGAAGATTAGGTAAGTGAGTTGTTTGAAACAATTTGAGAACCTTTACATCTATGAGAATAAGTGGTATCATCAGGTATAAAGGAAACAGTGAGGCATATGATGCATGGCAACTGCTCATTATTCAGTGGTAAGTGGAACTCGTTAGAAGTGGTGTGTCCTATTGACAACACAGCGACAGCACCTTTTGTTCACTAATCACCTTTAGTGCAAACTGTTACTGCTTAGCACTGGTGAGTCTGTACTTGTATCTTTAAACTGCTTCTCGTGGAAAGTAAAACGAAAGGGTATTCCCTATACCCTGGACTGATTCATATTCCACTGAATTAAAGAGAAAGTTTTAACTGATGTTTACCTTTAATCTGTTGGTACAGTTCTGGGGTCAAAATGACGGTAGGGGTATCTTAGCACTTGCTGGTTCCACAATATGTGTAAAACGCCCTTTTGTAGCCATACCCATTTAACCAAGAAACATTGTCCTCTGGAATTTTAGTTTGCTCTCTTGAGGTAGATTTCTGTAATTCTTATAAAAGGGAATGAGTGCTGAGACAGACACGTTATTTCCATTTGGTAGAGGTTACCAGCCTCTTGCTTATTTAGTTGCCGCTGTCTACTTTTTCTAGTGACACACCACAAAATTCATCACCAGCACCAACAGAAGTTTTCATGCAGGTGTGTATTTTGCACTATGCACACTGAGAAGTGTTGCCTGGATTGCAGGAAATGATTCAAAAACTGTTTTAGCTACATTGTCTTACTTGCCTTCCTTTCTTAGGCTGGGGAATGTGATCAGTGCACAGACAGAGATACAAATGTACACTGACAATATTTATTTTGCTTTTATAAGACTTTTGAAATGAGAGTTTCTGAGAAGAGATCAATCTGCAGCATAGCCCAATGTCTAGATTAGGTAGGAACTTGACAGTTTCTTTATCAGCCAGCAAAATTAATGAATTTAACATCTTGAGAATATATGTAGTGCTTGCTACATTTTATACATACTGGACTTCAATGAATGATCTGTGCTTCCATTTTAAGACGTTTAGAGTCAAAGCATATTAGTTCCAATTCACAAATTCTTATCTCCTTGGCCAAACCAGGTAATTGTTATTTCAAACTGAGTAGCTGTCACCATAATGAATGCAAACTACACTGTTGTAGTCCTTTCTCCACAGAGACTGTATACCATAGAAGGTTCCTCCTATCATGAACTGTTCTACTAAGTACTGTCCACTACTTATCAATTTTTCTCCTAAATTCCACCTACAGTTACCCTTAATGTATACTGACAAACGTCTCAAAAATGAGATCAACAGGAAGAGCAAAATGGCTAAGCAGAGATGGCTAGAGGACAAATGTAAGGATGTAGAGGCTTATCTCACTACGGGCAAGATAGATACTGCCTACAGGAAAATTAAAGAGACCTTTGGAGAAAAGAGAACCACTTGTATGAATATCAAGAGCTCAGAAGGAAACCCAGTTCTTAGCAAAGAAGGGAAAGCAGAAAGGTGGAAGGAGTATATAGAGGGTCTATACAAGGGCGATGTACTTGAGGACAATATTATAGAAATGGAAGAGGATGTAGATGAAGATGAAATGGGAGATATGATATTGCGTGAAGAGTTTAACAGAGCACTGAAAGACCTGAGTCAAAACAAGCCCCCGGGAGTAGACCACATTCCATTGGAACTACTGACGGCCTGACAAAACTCTACCATCTGGTATGCAAGATGTATGAGACAGGCGAAATACCCTAAGACTTCAAGAAGAATATAATAATTCCAATCCCAAAGAAACCAAGTGTTGACAGATATGAAAATTACCGAACTATCAGTTTAATAAGCCACTGCTGCAAAATACTAACACAAATTCTTTACAAGCGAATGGAAAAACTGGTAGAAGCCGACCTCGGGGAAGATCAGTTAGGATTCCGTAGAAATGTTGGAACACCTGAGGCAATACTGAGCCTACGACTAATCTTAGAAAATAGATTAAGGAAAGGCAAACCTACATTTCTAACATTTGTAGACGTAGAGAAAACTTTTGACAATGTTGTTTGGAATACTCTCTTTCAAATTCTGAAGGTGGCAGGGGTAAAATACAGGGAGCGAAAGGCTATTTACAATTTGTGCAGAAACCAGATGGCAGTTATAAGAGTCGAGGGGCATGAAAGGGAAGCAGTGGTTGGGAAGGGAGTGAGACAGGGTTGTAACCTATCCCCAATGTTATTCAATCTGTATATTGAGCAAGCAGTAAAGGAAACAAACAAAAAAATTCGGAGTAGGTATTAAAGTCCATGGAGAAGAAATAAAAACGTTGAGGTTCGCTGATGACATTATAATTCTGTCAGAGACAGCAAAGGACATGGAAGAGCAGTTGAACGGAATGGACAGTGTCTTGAAAGGAGGGTATAAGATGAACATCAACAAAAGCAAAACGAGGATAACGGAATGTAGTTGAATTAAGTCGGGTGATGCTGAGGGAATTAGATTAGGAAATGAGACACTTAAGAGTAGTAAAGGAATTTTGTTATTTGGGGAGCAAAATAACTGATGATGGTCGAAGTAGAGAGAATATAAAATGTAGACTGGCAATGGCAAGGAAAGCGTTTCTGAAGAAGAGAAATTTGTTAACATCAAGTATAGATTTAAATGTCAGGAAGTCGTTTCTGAAAGTATTTGTATGGAGTGTGGCCATGTATGGAAGTGAAACATGGACGATAAATAGTTTGGACAAGAAGAGAATAGAAGCTCTCGAAACGTGGTGCTACAGAAGAATGCTGAAGATTAGATGGGTAGATCACATAACTAATGCGGAAGTATTGAATAGGATTGGGGAGAAGAGAAGCTTGTGGCACAACTTGACCAGTAGAAGGGATCGGTTGGTAGGACATGTTCTGAGGCATCAAGGGATCACAAAATTAGCATTGGAGGGCAGCATGGAGGGTAAAAATCGTAGAGGGCGACCAAGAGATGAATACACTAAACAGATTCAGAAGGATGTAGGTTGCAGTAAGTACTGGGAGATGAAGAAGCTTGCACAGGATAGAGTAGCATGGAGGGCTGCATCAAACCAGTCTCAGGACTGAAGACCACAACAACAACATACCCTTAATGCTCTGCCCATAGCTAAACATTTCAGTTTCCTCACTCAGATATAACACTACTGCCTCTTCATATAGTTTAATGAACATTTAAATCTTTCATTTTGTTTTAGCTGCTCTTTGTACTTCGGTTATGTGGTGATGCATACAACTCCAGAGCAGTGATGTGCACCCTACCAATGAATGACACCTGTTTTCATAGAGGAGAGCACTTATATTGTGTGAATCTGTTATTTTACTTGCATATGGCGAATCGTATCAAGGGACAATGAATGCCTTCAAGACGGGACAATGGTTGCACCAACTTTGTGAGACGTATCTTTGCAGCAGAATGCGAATATAGAAGCTCATAGTACAGTAGAACCTTGCTAATCCGACCTCAGATGGTCCAACTCTCAATTCGACCATCCCATTTTTGGTCACTTCTGGACTTGTCAGTGATTCATTGTCTGTGATATAGATCAGCAGTCAGTTGATTGTTGATAGGTGTGACAGTTCAATCAGTTTTGTATTAAATAACTAGCTTCTAACTTGATCAATAATTGTTATTATGCACACATGTTTTATAAATCAGTGACAGTGTTCTTCCTAAATATTAAAGAGCGTAAAACTATATTACGGTACAACTATCTTTAGGGAAGAAATCAAAATCCTTGTAAGCTTTGACAAAATCAAGTCTCTTCAAAAAATCAAGTCTCTTCAAAACATCAAGTCTCTTCAAAACATCTCAAGTGAGGTAGGGATTGGTACAACAACTGATAAAGACTGGAGAAAAATTAGAAAAACTCTTAAGTCACATAATGGCGATGTTACAGAAAGAAATGAAACTATGCAAGATCTTGAAGAAGCCTAGAAGTGAAATTCTACACAATGCTTTGCAGGTGTGATCTGAGCACCATAGAAGAAAAAGAACTCCATCATCTGAGCAAATCATAAAAGAAAAGGTATTGATTTTGTACGAAAAATTAGATGGAGACAATGAAAATGAAAAGTTTACAGCAAGTGAAAGCTGGCTATATTGGTGGAAAATACAACATGGCATTCAAAATGTAATTAATTCCAGCAATAAGCTGTTAGCTAGCCAATGGTCTCGCTGCAGTGGTAACACAGGTTCCCGTCAGATCACAAAAGTGAAGTGCTGTTGGGCTGGGCTAGTAATTGGATGGGAGACCATCTAGTCTGCCGAACAGTGTTGGCAAACAGGGTGCACTCAAGCCCTTGTGAGCCAAACTGAGGAGCTACTTGACTGAGAAGTAATGGTTCTAGTCTCGTAAACTGACATACGGACAGTAGAGCAGTGTGCTGGCCACATGCCCTTCCCTATCCACATCCAGTGACACCTGTGGGCTAAGGATGACACCGGTATTACGTGTTCTCTGGAATGGAAATAATTCTTTGCCACTGACAACAGCAAACCAAAAGCCCACAGAGAACCTTGTCTGAAACAGTGACAACCTCCTTCCAACAGTTATCCTCCTTTTCTACCCAGTCGGTAAAGCTCTGTCTTCAGTTAATTTAGATTAATTTTGGCACTTTTCAGATTTGACTGTGGGAGCTATGCATAGAGAACACGCTTCGTTATGAAATTAACCTGACTCTGCACCTAATACAAATAAGTGTCCCTTGTACTTTTCCAATATTGAAGCGGTTCTGGTGAAAACTGGAAAACATGAAAAATGGAGAACATCAATTTGAATAAATAACAGTATAAGAGTCAAATTACTTTGTTTTCTTGTCCCTCTAGCATGTAACACACTTCCCTATCAGTGCCCCAACTCTTTCCGTCTTGCATTAACAGTAAAGCTCGCTTCATGTTCATACCGGAATAACCATTGCTATGTTGTGTTTCTACATTAATTAAGTACCGTATTTACTTGAATCTAAGCTGCACTTTTTTTCCAGTTTTTGTAATCCAAAAAAAAATGCCTGGGGCTTAGAATCGAGTGCAAAGTAAGCGGAAGTTCTGAAAAATGTTGGTAGGTGCCGCTACAACTAACTTCTGTCGTCGAATATATATGTAGCGCTACACATGCATGCTTTGCAGGCACAAAGATAAACACTGGTGCCAAAACCTCTACGTCAGCAAATAAATTTAAAAAAGAAAAAAGGGTGGAAGACGAGCTTTTTTCTCCGCCCCGAGTTTCGACCACTGCATTTTCATACATTATCTAACGAAGTAAATACAAATTCCGTATTGTTCAAATTCGAGTGTAGCAGCATTTCAATGTACTACGAAAATCCGACTGGCAAGACTGGTGGGATGTTTGTCAATATGGCCAACTCTACGTTCTGAATTTTTTCCTACCTGTGAGAAGAGATGGTTGCTAATAGGAACTTTTATGAATTGTGAATCACATGCAGTATTCTATTTACCATAAGAATAATACAAATATTTTGCCATGTATTCTTTCGTGTTTGCTGCTACCTCATTTAAATCCTGTCTGCCTGATAAACTACAAACGCGGAAGAATATACATATCATGTCATGTTTATATTCGTACTATTCTTATGCCTAATAGTGATACAGTCAGAAATGAAGCACAACTAGGTTTTTAAATCTAAGATGACTCTAATTTCTGTGCAGAATCTTATGTACAAAAGAGGCATCTGCAAAGATTTTCAAACGGAGAAAAATTTTCGCCTAACTCTCATTCAGAACATCTTCTATCACACGCAGTCTATTATTTGGTTCTTGTTGATCATTATCAAAGAAAGCAGCAGTGTAAGTAACAACAAATAGCAGTCTCTTGCCATTGTTTCGCTAATGAGACGATTCCTCTCTCTCTCTTTTTTTTTTAATTGTATGCGGCAGTAGCGCGCACAAAAGCAAGCCATGCCGCGAGCGGCGACAGGCCGTAAACATGCACGATCAGAATGCGACAAACAATGCATGACACAGTACAGTAATGCATTTTCAGCTTAGAGTGACGTAAACACGTATAACAAAGAAAACGTCACTTATCAGATCAAAGCAAAATAAGCAATCGATTCAAACCAAACGAAGCACGTGGAAAAGGAAGTGTACCCGTATAAATACGGACGGAGCGCCTGATGCATAGCAATGGCTACCTGGTAAAGCTTAACTGCTAAGCTTACAACTCGAACCAAACTACTGTAGCTGTATCGTCATTCATTCGACCTACGTTGTGCCTCATATTACAATGGACCAGCTTTGTTTCGATTTGGAGGTGCGGCCTAAAATTTTTCTCTCCCCTTGAATTTCGAGTTTCAAATTTCAGGTGCATCTTAGATCTGGGAAATTTTGTTTCCTTGATTTCAAGTCTCATTTTTCAGGTGCGGCTTAGATTCGACTAAATATGGTAGGTAATCACTGACCACGTAAGCCTTTTCATTTATGTTCTGCTGTGAATATGTTCCTTCATGAAAGTTACTTACTCACTAGCACATACTGTTTCAACCACAAATTTCAAAATTAATCCTCAAATATTTTCATGAAATGACTTAATTACTCAAACACTGTTCTCCTATGAAAGAAAGTAAGACTTTCAACCAAATCTACGACACTGCTGTGCTTGACTGCTCTGTGCAGAAACCAAAGAATGCCTCTACTCCTCACGCCAAAATGCCCTGTGAACGCCGCCGCTGGAGCATTGTTGACACTATACAGCAAGACAATGTTCCTTCCAGAGAAAATGTGCAATCTGCTTAACAAGTTCTAGAAGCCAGCGATAAGTACAGAGTACAATGTCGCCAGGGCATGACATCCAAGATAACAGTGTACCTTACAAGTCATTCCTGGTTATCTTTAAGGAATTCCTCACTTTTAACCTGGCCTCATCTTCCTTTCCCAAGTCCTTCTCCAGTGAGTCCAATATAACTCCTATGAAACGCATAGCTGTCTCTAAGAATTAATCGTACTTCCTGCAGACAAAGGCTCCACCAAAGTGCTCAGGAATCATAGTGACTATGAGGCTGAGAGTTTCCGTCAAATTTCTGACACCTCTGCATACAAACCTTACTACCATCAACCCATACCAGAAGTTCAGTAAGCTCTCCAAAGATCCTCAAGACCTTAAGTCCACCTCGAAGTGTGACACCCGAACCCATCTCCCTCCCCACACCAGTAACCCCTTCGCACTCCTGGGTAGAATGCTGCCACTTAATGAAGCTCTGGCTTTGTTGACAAACATCTCCAAACCATTATCCAGAACCTGCCACCCTACATTTAAAAGACCGATCACTTCATTCACGACCTTTTTCACGAGTTGAAATTGTCGTCCAAGACAACAACCTGTCCTTGGATATTTGACTGTGTACGGATTGTTCTTTACAATATCTGAATGAAACATGGGACATATTTTTCAGGATGGTGACTTCATTTTCCACTTTTACTAAGAAATTCCAAATTACCAGCAAAGTGTGACAGCCCCAATCCATTACTGCACATTTCAACTGCATGTGTCTAAGAGAACATCTGTAACTCTTAATTGCCTTTTATGTCATTTGCTTACAATTAATCTTCTTTAACTGGTCTTCATCCTACTGGAATCAAGAGTGTGGTGATCAGCTTCTTTTCATGTGTTGCACGGAAGAGGAATTCCTTAACTTTCTTAAATGTTTGTAGCACCAGCAAGGGTCTGAGAACTACTACACATTCAAGTAGAAACATCCCAAATACATGTAGTGTTATTATATAACTCTACATTGTTATGGTGTAATATTCTCGGATTACAGAGTTTAATGTGGGGCAGAAGTTTGGAGCTCAGAAGCACAAAATTCTTCTGAAGTGGACACAAATAGAGCACAGAGGTCAATCTTTTGAGTGCTCAGTTACCAACCACCAACAGTAGGGTAGGCTGAGACAGATGGAAACCAAACTGTGACATATTTCAGCAGATAATTTGGAATTCAGGTATAAAGGCTGTAATTTTGGATTGATGGCACAACTGACGTCATAGGAATCTTATCACCTGACCATGCACATCATACCATATCATTTAGCAATAAAAATTAGATTCACCATTCTATCTAAGTGCTGAGCCTTGGCACACACTTCTTTATGCCTTCCTTGAAGAACTCTCCCACCAGCTCCTGCCTCCACTTCCTGAACCTCTTCCTGCACATGCTCATCAGCTGAAAATTTAATTTTGCTCATTTGTGTCATCAGGGAAGTGAAATGATGATAATCTGACAGCACCAAGACAGGGGAGGAGGAGGGAGGCGGGTGGGGTGTCAAAACATCCCAACCAAGCACAATGGTGGCTAAGGCTGTGTGAGGATGGGCACTGCCTTGAAGTAAGCACACCCCGCTCATCAATATTCTCTCCTCATGTTTTGAATACTCCTTATGAAAGTTTTTGGATCTCACAATATCATCGTGCATTTAGTCTCTCCTGGACCAGAAATGCAAGCAAAATGATGCCTTTTTAGTCCCAAAACACTGAGATCATGACTTTGTCCAAAACCTGGTATGAAATTTTTTGGGAGATGGGGAATTGGTGTGATGTCACTGTGACAACTTCCTTTTTGTCTCGGGTGTGTTATGAGCCACCAACATCTCGTGTCCAGCCACAATACAGCTCAGAAAACTCTCATCTTCAAATTCAAGTCCCTCACAAAACTCGTGGGCACAGCTGGTTCAATTTTTCCTATGCTGCTGTGGCAGCTGTTTTGGGACCCATCTCATGCACAGTTTCCAGTATCCTAGCATGTATGTGAATGTATAGTATAAGAGCGTTCAGGAGAATGTGGAAACATTGCAGAAACTTTATCCACTATCAATCAGCCATTTTCATAAAGTTTCCTCGATTTTTTGCACAAACTCATCAATCAAAATGGAATGTCTTCCACACTCTGTTCATCACGTACATTTGTTCTGCCTCTACTAAACTCCCTTCTCCTTAAAAACACATTAATTCTGTTTATAACACCTTCACCTTAAACAGTTTTGATTTACGAAAAAATTTTGGTACATGTTGTTCCTTCTGTGAGTAGGGCGTGAGTCACAGCACGTGACTCACACTTGGGATTTCTTATCAACATCTTTCACTCAACTGGACACAACATGAGTTTACATACTACAATGCACCTGTGATGATACTCTAGTCACGGGACCCACTCTAGATCTCAATGGTCACAGTATATTTACTTTCTGAATGTGTCTCATCAGTGTGGGGAAAATTGCACACCTCATTCTGCTAGAGAAGAATCTACATGAGAACTGCATTTACCTGACTATAAAATGACTCTGAATATAAGACGACCCCCTCCCCCATTTTTTTAAGAGGCTCCACAAGAAAAAACATATTCTGACTAATCAAAACTACAAATATTTACGGATGTAAGGTGTCTGCCTAAACAGTTAACATTACACCTGCTCTAAATTTGTACAATTTATTGTCTACATTTTGATAACACAGTGGGAGAAAAAAGAAACAGACAAAGAGAAATTGTTCACATTAAATTTATTTTCACTGCCTTTTTTATTTAGGCTATCATTTGTGGTACCACTGTTTTTAATTATCATCTTAATTATCATCATCATCATCATCATCATCATCATCATCATCATCATCATCCTAATAGGACAGCTGCAAAACTTATTTCTTCGTTGACACAAATATTTGGCTGCTTCTTCCGATTATGTTGTGATTCCTGAGGTTGCAGTTATGGTGAGACCTGTGAACATAGCTGTTTTTTTCTGAACACATAGAGCATTACTCTTCTATACTGATGTGAGAATGTTACAATGTCTCTGCTTCCTAACATATCTTCTGACCGCTGCTCTCTCACTGGCTGAGTAGAGAATCCGTAAGTACACCACTGGCCACAATCTAGACTTTTACCATCTCCTGCAGAAATGTATGCTGTTTTTAATTACTATCATTATCCTAACATGACAGCTGCAAAACTTATATCTTCATTGTCACAAATATTTGGCTGTTTCTTCCAATTTGACCAATTTTAAATCCAATTTGATTTCAAGTGCAAATTCATTCAGACAAATTGCAGTTTGAATGTTGTAGATGTTCATAACAAGCCAAAGTATGCAGTATACATTCCCATGGTTGGCAGCACGATATAATTTCCAGCTGCTCACTACTCCACTCCCCCCATTCACCCTAGTTCACAGCCAAGTTGGTGTTACTGTGCCCCCTCCTATGTTCTGTAGAGCAGTGCTTGAGCGACTGTGAAATATGGTCAGCAATATCTTCTAGGGTGTAGGTCATGTGTAACAATGGCAACTAATACACAAGTAGAAGATCGCAATAACAATTCAGTCCAATTCTCAACTTTTGCTTGTCCCATAATATATTGTCATCTGTTAATACTACCTCCATAACAGGTCTTTCTGCCACAATTTATTATTGCGATAACAATTGCAGTCAGTTTAATGTGACTTATTTCTGTTTTTAGACATTAAATTCTGGATTAATTTTTTTTTGTTTCATCTGAATGGTATCATCTTTTTCTAAAGCTGATTAAAAGCTGGTAATGTTTTTCCCCAGTATTCTAATGCGTAAACAGGGATCAAATTTCTCATTTGCAATCCACTTAGTAACTCATTACAGTCCCTCGTATCCAAATAAAATACTGGTCTGGATTCTGAATCAACTAATGTTTTTTGACGGACATTTCTGGTTTTGAATGTTACCTTTATTTAAAAAGTGGTATTGATGTTTGTGTATGGTATCCATACATGTATGAGAAACTTTATTGCAAAACTGCTGAAATGCTACAAAAGTTTGTAAGTTGATAGAATTTAATGGTATTTCCTCCGGTGTTAAACAAAATTGTCAATTTTTAAGTAAAGCATTAGACTGTTGTAGTTGCTAGTCCATAGTTTCTTGCTTATCCCTTGCACTAGTGCCACGAGCAAATGTCATGTGATTATTTGTGCGAGTTCAATACTGTATCCAGCACTTCAGCATGTCTGGAAATCTCGGGCCTATTCAAACACATTGTCTGCAAAGCCCCATTCTCCAAGAATGTTCAAAATGAGTTTATACAAAACCTCAATAGCCAAGGCATCATCTGTAAATGTAAGACAACCTCTACATTAATCTATAAACCAATGTAATAATGTTGACCTCAGCAGCAATAGTTTAATCTGCAATTATAAGACGACCCCATATTTTTTGAATGACGAATTTGGGAAGAAAGCTTGCCTTATAATCGGGTAAATACGGTACATCATCTACAAATTAATCGATTGTTTTCACCACAAATATTTACCAGTAGCATCAAAGTGTATATGTTGAAACAGCTTCAGAGCTGCATCTCAAAACACTGCATATATTTCAATAAATTATTTGATGATAAATTGGAAAGCATCGTTATCAGATACAACACGCATGGATTGTTTTATATTTCCTACCATCAGCCAACACACTTGACAATGGACGTTTCATCAGGTCAGCAGCATTGAAAGACTTCTTTCCTCTTAACCAGCGCTCAGCTTCTCTCATCCATTTTTCAAGAAGCCTTTTCTGTTCCTGTTAAAAGAAGAAGAACAAAAAGATCAGTCATTAAGTTTTACTGTACTTGGTAAGCGATTAAAACAGTGGTTGGATGAGAAAGTTTGGAAAATATTCTCACCCTTTCTTTTCTACATGCCATTGTTGAACTTGAGCAAGCCCTGTTGGCAGGAACAGTAATTCAACTTCAATGTCACCACTTAAACCTTGAAACCAATAGGCACCTACTGAGCATTGTGGTTTTTTATTGCGTTACCTAAAAGGCTACCACAGCAAAAGTCTTTCTCAATAACAGCGGTGCTAATGAGATTCACTTTTCTTTAGTAACATTAACAGATATGTCAATGACTTATCATATATTCAAACACGATCTTTTTCAGGGTTGCTGAGCCCCAACATCAGGTCCCTGTTTAGGATCTCCAGAATTGGTCACATCTGAATACACAATAAGCAATAATACAGTTGTCAATATTACATGTGATCAGTTCCAATCTATCTGACAGAAAGAGATATCTAGGATTGCTATTAACCACTTAAAATTTAGTAACAGTCGTGAGTTTCCCTGCCCACATTGCTAAAGATAGTTTTACTCTTATAGGTAATGTATTCACACAACACGCAGAAGTTAAAGAAACATATATATCCTGTGATAAATGCTCCAATCATGATGAACGATTAGTCACATTACATAATTAGCCCAATGAACAGCTCACAAATACTCAAAGAAAATAGTGATACTCAATGAAGAAACAACTACTGAAGATTTTAAAGGCAGCTTAAAAACTGTTGACTAGAATTAAGTTTGTATGAGCCTAACACTAGCTCTAAATTCAAGTCTGTATCCATTTCTGAAGGCAATTTTCCCACAAAGTTAATTAAACTTTGCTCACTACAGATATTAGAGTCTGTCCCCAACTTCATATTGTAAGAATACCATAACATGTTAAGGAAATCTGTAAAAGATCCGAGATTATGCACACCTTGTCTGAAATTGATAAATCAGACAATGAAACAAAAGATACACGGAATAATGTTGAAGAAGGGACAGGGAAAAAAGCTGAGGAGGTCTCACTACTTCTGTTGAACAGAGAAGGAGCATTGTAAAACACAGTTCATATGTAGCAGATATATTTAATAATGAATTTTTAATAACAAGTGCACATAGTTCAGAAGGGAAAACAAAAACATACACTCAAGGAACAGAACAGAAGACAGTTAGCGCAATAAAAATTAAACTCACATCTCTATCTGAAATCAGAAAGATCAACACGACTAAAATGGAGTGGCCAGTATCTCCAATCAGACACTAAAAAATTGTGGTCCAACAATATGTAATGTTCTCAGAAACTTATGTAATGCATAATTAATTCAGGATTTTTTCCATAAACAGATTAAAATATGTATCATTAGACTTCTGTACAAGAAGAGAGATTCCACAGACACCAATAATTACCACCCAGTGTCATTCTTTATATTATGTGCAGATATGATGCGAATGATACCAGCTCCAGACATCGACAAGGCGACCCACACATCTCCACCTGCTGTGGAGGTTCGCATGGGCTTTGGCGTCACAGCTTAATGGTGCCTTGGATGTCCTAGTGAGAAGTTGGTACTGGCAAGAATGTAAACTATCGAACAGTTCAACATCAGACTCTCATTTCAGAACTGGCTACTGAACATCAAAGCATTACAAATATTTGTTATAATATACTGTGGTGAGCTACAACTTATCGGCAATCTGTATCACTCGCCTTTGTAAAAGTAAATGTACAGTGGAAACGTTGCTGTTATAATGGATAAGAGTTACTTGAAAATTAGTTTACATCATTTACTACTTTGGACAGATGTAAGCTCTCTTCTAGCACCCACTCCTATTGCAGAAAGTGAAGTAGTCATATGTTACAGTCTCATAGCACTGTAAGGCAGGACCAATACAGTAATCATCTTCAAGAATAGTGATTGGAAATTATTTAAAGCTGACTCACATACATCAGGGTGAGAGTATATGGAGTATATTACACCACATCCAACCACCAAGTTACATTTCATTTTGATCCCCTAGTGCAGGATGCGAATTAGTGGTGCAAAAAGAAGAGAGCAGTCGTTATTTTTCAAGAATTTTATGAGAATAACAGAAGAAGATACAACTTTGCCCAGAGCAACCCAAGTCAATAGCCAAAAAGATATAAGCAGATGCATGCAATAGCGTTGCCTGAATTGATTTGATTAATGGAGGAGAAATAAGTTTATTTTCTGTTAAAATTGATGAAGTGCTCTAAGTAATAACAAAAGGTAAGAGAAGAATAATAGTTGACCATAGCAGCAGAGTCTACAGTGATTAGATATTCACATCATTATGCAACCTTTGGTGCATATGTGAAGAAGAATCTCTCAGACACAGAAGAATTCTGTGTTGTGACTACAAGACTACAGTTGCAGCAGTGATCTCAAAGGGCAGCCATGCAACAGATGAACAGCAGGACAACAACGCACCTCCACTCCGCAGTGTAACGATTTGCAGTGGGTCACCTCTGTGTCACTCAGCTCACGCGAAACACATCAGTAGTGCAGTGCAGCTTGGTGTGCACCCAATTAGGTGAGAATTTTGTGCGTTCGTGTCAATACAGAGTCACAGTACTTTAGCGCTATTAAGTGAATATATTTTGTCTACATTGTATCCCTGTTACCACATGCAAGTTGGCTGAATTAATGGCCCTTATCAAGGAGCAAACAAATTAGACAAATCAGCAAATAGTATTAAAAATGATGGAGAAATCAGAAGAATATCTAACAGTATTAAATCAACCAGAGAAGTGTCATATAATAGTATTAAAACCCATAGAGTGAAATTAGAGTTGTCTAATGCTATTACAAACTAAAAAAATGGCTCTGAGCACTATGGGACTTAACATCTGTGGTCATCAGTCCCCTAGAACTTAGAACTACTTAAACCTAATTAACCTAAGGACATCACACACATCGATGCCCGAGGCAGGATTCGAACCTGCGACCGTAGTGAAGCGCCTGGCCTATTACAAACTAAGGACAAGCTTTAGAGGAAATATCTATGAAAGAAGATAAAATTTCTAAAATAGAAGTGACCTAAGTAAAGTTACCTCCAGAGCTACAGACTCAAATAGAAAAAGAGAAAGAAGTAGATGATGAGATGAAATACATAATGGAATTTGCCACTCAGGAGTTCGAAAATATACATAGTCCAAATATCAGATGTGCAAGGACGAGTAGAGGCATTAGAACAGGGTGTATACGTGGACAAGGAAAAAAAAATCCCGGATTTCCCTGTTAAAAATACACCTTCTCCCATGTTAAGTGACACTATACTCATCCTTGGCACTGTAAAACTCATCAATCCTTTGAATGTTTATTAAACACTTTGTTTCAAATAAATTGACTGCCTCAGCAGAAAAGATTAATAAAAGCCTAATCCCTTTAGCAAACCAGCAAAAATAACTTCATTGTTCAGTAAGGCGATTAACGCTTGACTGTTAGAAAGGTGGAAATAAAATCTGAGACTAATAACATATTTTAGCCTTCCGTAATCATGCGAACGTATTTTAATTCATTTGATAGCTCCCGGCCACAAATATCCATTTTGTTGTTATTTAACGTAAGAGTAATAAACGAAGAAGAAACAACAAAATCGCTGAACGTAAACACAGGTCAACAGGAGACGACCCACCTCCCCGCCACAACTCAACTGCTCTGTTCATCAGCCTCAGATTTACTATATTTCCTAACCGGGGCAATATTAAGTAGTGGCGCCCAGCCACACTTCTGCAACCAGAAGGTACTACTCATACGCGACTCAACTGCGCATGCACAAGAGCCCGCCCGCAACTGCTCAAACGAATCTAATTTAAACAGTTGTCACGTCACCTTCATCGGAGGCAATTTGTTGTAATAAAGTATTAAATAGTCTTCCTAAAGCCTTTGACACACTTTGCTGTTGGCAGATGCTTGTACGAGCACTGTTTTGTTGTTGTATAGGGCGCATTTCCTTTGCAACTTAGGTTTTATTTTCGTTTTCTTTTCTCTCGTTCATGTTTTGTTGCTTGTGTATTATTCTACACTAGCCATATACACTCCTGGAAATTGAAATAAGAACACCGTGAATTCATTGTCCCAGGAAGGGGAAACTTTATTGACACATTCCTGGGGTCAGATACATCACATGATCACACTGACGGAACCACAGGCACATAGACACAGGCAACAGAGCATGCACAATGTCGGCACTAGTACAGTGTATATCCACCTTTCGCAGCAATACAGGCTGCTATTCTCCCATGGAGACGATCGTAGAGATGCTGGATGTACTCCTGTGGAACGGCTTGCCATGCCATTTCCACCTGGCCCCTCAGTTGGACCAGCGTTCGTGCTGGACGTGCAGACCGCGTGAGACGTTCAACATGCTCAATGGGGGACAGGTCCGGAGATCTTGCTGGCCAGGGTAGTTGACTTACACCTTCTTGAGCACGTTGGGTGGCACGGGATACATGCGGACGTGCATTGTCCTGTTGGAACAGCAAGTTCCCTTGCTGGTCTAGGAATGGTAGAACGATGGGTTCGATTACGGTTTGGATGTACCGTGCACTATTCAGTGTCCCCTCGACGATCACCAGTGGTGTACGGCCAGGTTTTTTTTTTTTTTTTTTTTTTTTTTGTGGTTTTAGGGCGCACAACTTCAATGGTCATTAGCGCCCTGACTACTCTAAGAATGCACCGCGAGGCACAAGTTGACCACAACAACTAAAAGGGAAAACACGATAAAAGACAGACTGACAGGCATAGGATTAAAAAACAGCATCATCAAATGTCCTTAGCGAGGTGTGTCAAATTGATAAAACGAAGAACACGAGCAGCTGCTCGTGGGTCATCCGCTAAAATGGCATCGAAAGTATTTGGCAGGTTAAGATTGAGGCGCAGTGTGTTAAGATCTGGACAGGACATTAAAATGTGTCTAACCGTCAGCAAGTGCCCACATGGGCAGAACGGCGCCGGCGCAGCCGTCAGCAGATGGCGATGGCTGAACCGGCAGTGTCCAATTCTTAACCGGGCTAAAACGACCTCCTCCCGCCGAGAAGGGCGTGAGGAGGACGTCCAAGCCACGGGAAGAGGTTTTAAGGCCCGAAGCTTGTTGTCGGTAAGTGCAGCCCAATCGGCATGCCACAGAGATAATATGCGCCGACAAATCACCCTGCTAAAATCGGACGAAGGGACGCAACAAGAAGCTGTTCGAGGCTGGAGGACCGCAGCCTTGGCCGAGGCATCTGCAGCTTCGTTCCCAGGGATACCGACATGGCCCGGAACCCACATAAAGCTAACTGGAGAACCGACGTCCACCAGCTGCTGAAGAGAGCGTTGGATCCGGTGTACGAAAGGGTGAACCGGGTACGGATCACTGAGGCTCTGGATGGCGCTCAGGGAATCTGAGCAGATGACATAAGCAGAATGTCGGTGGCGGCAGATGTAAAGAACAGCCTGGTAGAGGGCAAAGAGCTCAGCTGTGAAGACCGAACAATGGCCATGGAGCCGGTATTTGAAACTTTGTGCCTCGACAATAAAGGAACACCCGACCCCGTCATTGGTCTTAGAGCCATCTGTATAAATGAAAGTCATGTCGATGAACTTCGAACGAAGTTCCAAAAAACGGGAGTGGTAAACCGAACCGGGGGTGACCTCTTTTGGGAGCGAGCTGAGGTCAAGGTGAACGCGGACCTGAGCCTGGAGCCAAGGTGGCGTGCGGCTCTCGCCCACTCGAAAGGTTGCAGGGAGGGAAAAAGTAAGGTGTTGAAGGAGGCGACGAAAGCGAACGCCAGGGGGTAGCAGGGCAGAGACATACAACCCGTATTGACGGTCAAGAGAGTCGTCAAAAAAGGAACGATAAGACGGATGGTCGGGCATTGACAGTAGCCGACAGGCATACCGACAAAGCAGTATATCGCGCCGGTAGGTGAGTGGCAATTCGCCAGCGTCAGCATGAAGACCCTCTACGGGACTGGTATAAAATGCTCCGATCGCAAGTCGTAAACCCCGATGTTGTATGGAGTTGAGGCGGCGTAAGATGGATGGCCGTGCAGAGGAGTATACGAAGCTCCCATAATCCAGCTTGGAGCGGACGATCGACCGATATACACGAAGTAGGACAGTTCGATCCGCTCCCCACGACAGACCACTGAGAACACGGAGGACATTTAAAGAACGGGTACAACGGGCGGCCAAATATGACACATGTGGAGACCAGCTAAGTTTCCTGTCAAATGTAAGGCCTAAAAATTTGGTTGTCTCCACGAATGGGAGAGCAACGGGACCAAGTCGTAAGGACGGTGGGAGAAACTCTTTGTATCGCCAGAAGTTAATACAGACCGTCTTCTCGGCAGAAAAACGGAAGCCATTGGCGACACTCCAGGAGTAAAGACGGTCAAGAGAACGCTGAAGACAGCGCTCCAGGACACGTGTACACTGCGCGCTGCAATAGATGGTAAAATCGTCCACGAAAAGGGAGCCTGATACATCAGCTGGGAGGCAATCCATTATTGGATTGATCGCGATGGCGAAGAGAGCGACGCTCAAAACTGAGCCCTGTGGCACCCCATTCTCCTGGCGAAAGGTGTCGGACAGGACAGAACCCACACGTACCCTGAACTGTCGATCCATTAAAAAGGAACGAATAAAAAGAGGGAGGCGACTGCGAAGGCCCCATGTATGCATGGTGCGGAGGATGCCCGCCTTCCAACAGGTGTCGTAAGCCTTCTCCAAATCAAAGAACACAGCCGCGGTCGGGCGCTTCCGCAAGAAGTTATTCATAATGAAGGTCGACAAGGTAACCAGATGGTCAACAGCAGAGCGGCGCCTACGAAATCCACATTGTACATTGGTAAGTAGGCGTCGAGACTCGAGCAGCCAAACCAATCGAGAGTTAACCATTCGCTCCATCACTTTACAGACACAGCTGGTAAGCGAGATAGGTCGATAACTGGAAGGCAAGTGCTTGTCTTTCCCCGGCTTAGGAATCGGGACAACAATAGACTCGCGCCAGCATGCGGGAACATGTCCCTCAATCCAGATGCGATTGTATGTACGAAGAAGAAAACCTTTACCCGCAGGAGAAAGGTTCTTCAGCATCTGAATATGAATAGAATCTGGCCCTGGAGCAGAGGACCGTGATCGGCCAAGTGCGTTTTCGAGTTCCCGCATGGTGAATGGGGCATTATAACTTTCACAATTCGAGGAGCGGAAGTTAGGTGGCCTAGCCTCCTCTGCCTGTTTGCGGGGGAGGAAGGCAGGGTGGTAATGAGCGGAGCTCGAAACCTCTGCGAAAAAGCGGCCGAAGGCATTGGAGACAGCCTCAGGGGCCACAAGGACGTCATTCGCGACCTTCAAGCCAGAAACTGGTGAGTGGACCTTAGTGCCAGATAGCCGGCGCAGGCTACCCCAGACAACAGAAGAAGGAGTAAAACTGTTGAAGGTGCTTGTGAAAGCAGCCAAGCTGGCTTTCTTGCTTTCTTTGATAATACGACGACACTGAGCACGTAATCGTTTATAATTGATACAATTCGCCACTGTAGGGTGGCGTTTAAAAGTGCGTAAAGCACGTCGACGAGCACGTAAAGCGTCTCTACATGCTGTGGTCCACCAGGGGACCGGTACGCGACGTGGAGAAGAAGGAGGGTGAGGGATGGAATATTCAGCAGCAGCGAGAATGACTTCCGTGAGGTGTGCGACCTGACGATCGCAGCTTGTAAAGGTTTGATCCTGAAAGGTCGCCCTGGAAGAGAAGAGCCCCCAGTCTGCCTTGGAGATGGTCCAATTAGAGAAGCACGGAGAGGGGGTATGCTGCAGGAGATGGATAACACACGGGAAGTGGTCGCTCGAATATGTATCAGAAAGTGCATACCACTCAAACCGGCGTGCAAGTTGGGGAGTACATATAGAGAGGTCTAAATGGGAATAGGTGTGAGATGTGTCCGAAAGAAAAGTAGGGGCGCCAGTATTGAGGCAGACAAGATCGAGCTGGTTGAAAAGGTCTGCTAACAAGGAGCCCCTCGGGCAGGATGCTGGAGAGCCCCAAAGGGGATGGTGGGCATTGAAGTCTCCAGTTAACAAAAATGGTGCAGGTAGCTGAGCAATAAGTTGCATCACGTCTGCCCTGGTAACGGCAGATGACGATGGAGTGTAAACGGTACAAAAGGAAAACGTAAAAGTGGGGAGAGTAATGCGGATGGCAACTGCCTGCAGGCCGGTGTGCAACGTGATGGGATCGTAGTAAATATCATCCCGGACCAGCAACATAACCCCTCCATGAGCTGGGATACCTACCACAGGGGGTAGGTCAAAACGCACAGAGGTGTAGTGTGCCAAGGCAATTTGATCGCATGGGCGTAGCTTCGGTTCCTGGAGGGCTACGACAAGCGGACGGTGCAAGCGGAGCAGCAACTTCAAGTCCTCTCGGTTGGAGCGAATGCTGCGAATATTCCAGTGAATAAGTGCCATCGTAAGAAAAGAAAGATGAGAGAAGTGGTCACCTCGAAGGCCGCTTAGGGCCTGGTTTCGAGCGAGCACTGCCGCCGCTATCAGTAGGTGGACAGTCATCGTCCATTGGGTCTATAGGGTCATCGGCCATCTCGGGAGGATGGCCGGGAGGGGGAGCTTCCTCCGCCAGTGAACGGCCAGATGTACGGCGACCAGCGGTGCGGCCAGGCGAAACGGATGACGGCCTGGGGCGGCAGCCGCTGGGTGGCGCAAGAGAAGAAATGCGCCGTGGCGGGGAAGGAGAACTGTGCTTCCTATGCGCCTTTTTGGAAGGACGTGTAGTGGAAGTACCGGTCGAAGGCTGGGAGGTCGAGGTACGGAGGAAGTCTGCACGGGATGGTTCCTTCTTGAAGGCCCGTGCATCTGACTTCGGTGTCTTCGTCTTAGCAGAAGCTGAGGAAGGTGCTCGTGACTGTGGGGTGATGGGAGGAAGAGGAGACGTCGACCGCGCGATCTTAGCACTGGCCGAACGGACGACCGTGGTGCTGAAGGTCAGATCGCATGTCTGGGTTGCTACCTCCCGGGTAGTCCGAGGAGAGGCGAGGACAGTACTGTATTTCCCCGCTGGGAGCAGCGTGGGCTTCCGACTAGCCAATAGCTTGCGAGCAGCCGAGGTGGACACTTTCTCTTTGACCCGAATTTCCTGGATACAGCGTTCTTCCTTATAGACAGGACAGTCGCGGGAGGATGCGGCATGGTCACCCTGACAGTTCACACAACGAGGAGACGGAGGTGGACAGTCACCCTCATGGGCATCCCTGCCACAGGTGACACATTTAGCCGCATGGGAACAAGACTGTCGAGTGTGATTGAAACGCTGACACTGGTAGCAGCGCGTAGGTGTCGGGATATAGGGGCGAACAGAAATAACCTCGTAGCCCGCCTTGATGCGCAATGGCAGCTTAACACTATCGAAGGTCAAGAAAATTGTCCGGGTCGGTACAAGGTCATTGTTGACCTTTTTCATGACCCTATGGACAGCCGTCACGCCCTGCTCAGCGAGGAATGATTGAAGCTCCTCGTCAGTCAATCCGTCGAGGGAGCCAGTATAGACCACACCACGAGACGAATTCAAAGTTCGGTGGGCCTCCACCCGGACAGGGAACGTGTACAGGAGGGTGGCCCGAAGCAGTTTTTGTGCCTGAAAGGCATTCTCAGTTTCTAGTAATAAGGTGCCGTTACGCAACCTGGTACAGGATTTGACAGATCCGGCTATGGCATCTACGCCCTTCTGAATAACGAAAGGGTTGACAGAGGAAAAATCCTTTCCGTCCTCAGTTCGAGAAACTACGAGGAACTGTGGGGCAGGCGGTAGTACTTTTGTCACTGTTGGCTGGTCACGTTTCCGTTTTTGGGTCGAAGTCGAAAGAGATGGAGTAGAATCCATTGCGGAGGAATCCCCCATGATTGCCAGTGGCTCCGATGGCGCGCTCCTTCCTTGTGGGGACCCTCTCAGAGGGCACTCCCGCCTTAGGTGAATGTTTACACCTCAGGTCACACCTCCCGAGAAACAGACGGAGGGACCAATCGGCATGGTCAGAAGGTATCAGCTCAGGCAATCACCCCTCCCCGGGCCTGGCCTTTACCAGGGGGTAAGCGCGTGCCTTACATGTCTACCCAGGGCGGGGAATTACGCGTTACCCCGTCACCGGCTACGCGTGCGAACGCGTGGGTCGGCCTTCAGGCACGCACAGGGAGGAAGGAAGAAGAGGAAAAAGAAGAGAGAGAGGGAGAAAGAGGACAGACTGTCTCAAACGCCGAGGCGGAGACCAGAGAAGGCAAGGAGAAGAAGGCAATGAGAAAGCAAGGGGAAGAAGGCAATGAGAAGGCAAGGAGAAGAAGGCAATGAGAAGGCAAGGAGAAAAAGGCAATGAGAAGGCAAGGAGAAAAAGGCAATGAGAAGGCAAGGAGAAAAAGGCAATGAGAAGGCAAGGAGGAGGCAAGGGAAAGAGTAAGGAAGACAGTGAGGTGGAGAAGAGCAAAGAAAGGAACCAACAAAAGGAAGGAAGAAACGAGAAGTGAAAAAACCAAAAGGACCACGATGATAGGTCGTGGAACCGTCCGTCTCCGGACGCAGGCGCGAACTACCCCCGTGAGGGGGATGGACTCCTTTTAGTCACCTCTTACGACAGGCAGGAATACCGCGGGCCTATTCTAATCCCCGGACCCGCAGGGGGGTGTGTGTACGGCCAGTGTAGGAGATCGCTCCCCACACCATGATGCCGGGTGTTGGGCCTGTGTGCCTCGGTCGTATGGAGTCCTGATTGTGGCGCTCACCTGCACGGCGCCAAACACGCATACGACCATCATTGGCACCAAGGCAGGAGCGACTCTCATCGCTGAAGACGACACGTCTCCATTCGTCCCTCCATTCACGCCTGTCGCGACACCACTGGAGGCGGGCTGCACGATGTTGGGGCGTGAGCGGAAGACGGCCTAACGGTGTGCGGGACCGTAGCCCAGCTTCATGGAGACGGTTGCGAATGGTCCTCGCCGATACCCCAGGAGCAACAGTGTCCCTAATTTGCTGGGAAGTGGCGGTGCGGTCCCCTACGGCACTGCGTAGGATCCTACGGTCTTGGCGTGCATCCGTGCGTCGCTGCGGTCCGGTCCCAGGTCGACGGGCATGTGCACCTTCCGCCGACCACTGGCGACAACATCGATGTACTGTGGAGACCTCACGCCCCACGTGTTGAGCAATTTGGCGGTACGTCCACCCGGCCTCCCGCATGCCCACTGTATGCCCTCGCTCAAAGTCCGTCAACTGCACATACGGTTCACGTCCACGCTGTCGCGGCATGCTACCAGTGTTAAAGACTGCGATGGAGCTCCGTATGCCACGGCAAACTGGCTGACACTGACGGCGGCGGTGCACAAATGCTGCGCAGCTAGCGCCATTCGACGGCCAACACCGCGGTTCCTGGTGTGTCTGCTGTGCCGTGCGTGTGATCATTGCTTGTACAGCCCTCTCGCTGTGTCCGGAGCAAGTATGGTGGGTCTGACACACCGGTGTCAATGTGTTCTTTTTTCCATTTCCAGGAGTGTATAGTAATATGATTTGTTAGAGTATTGGTTCTTACCAGTCAAAATCACAAAAATTTAACTGAAAACTAAAACAATGAAAAATTCCCGGAATTCTAAACAATTCCCAGGTTTTTCCTGGTTTTCTCCCGGATGAAAAATTTCCGAGGTTTTTCCCGGATCTCCCGGGTCGTATACACCCTGTAGAACAGAGTAGAGGTTTTGGTAAAGTAATTGACTGGTTTACAGGAATGTATATCAGAGTTAGCAGAACAAAGGTAAATGAGACAGCTGAATGCACTAGTGCTACATCTAATTCTTTGAGCAATACTGTAGAACATCAGATGGACAGTCAGAAGTTGTGGGAAGCATTAGAAAATATCCAGAAAGAACTTTGTAAGAAAACAGCTCTCAAAAATACTAGGTTGTTAAGTGACATAGCAAGGAATTCCAATTTGGAAGTGGAATGAGTTAATCTAAATACTGTCCACAATTTAAACCAGGTGGAGAACACCACCCAACTTATTTTTTGCGAGTATTGTCTGAGAAGTGGGAATATCATATGAAAATCAATTTTGCACTTAATTATTTGGCAGAGGATGCAGCAGAATGGGGAATGGCTCATTCAGGAGATTTTAGATCCTGTGACGTTTTGAAGAAAAATTCAAGAGGAAATACTGGTCTTCTAGCATACAATAAAAGTTGATTAAAGAATTATTAGATTAAAATATAATAGTTTTGGGGGAAATTGTAGCAAGTACACTGAATGACATTTTGCTTGATCTAAAGATTCAGATTGTCAAATAGAAGAATCAAGCTTTTCAAGGATATTAGCATGAGGATTACCTCAGTATATAAGAAAGGAAATTTGGTATAGAGGATTGACAACTATCAGTGATTTTCCAACCTTCATCAAAGGGTTAGACACCTTAATTAAAGAACATAATGAAGATGGCCAGTGAAAGAACTGGGACAATAACAGCCTGAAGGTAAAAATTTTCCCTAACACTTCACAAGAAAGAGAGAAACTAATCTTGTTAGTAATCAAGGTAACAATCAGTCATTCACAAAATCAGAGATGGGGAAAAATACACAGTCGCAAGTGTCTGTACCAAACACAGCCAATAATGGTACAGATAATAGATACAGTATAATTCCGCTTCTACGTTCCCGGAATTAAAGTTTTCCCATCATTTACGGCAATTTTTATCGGTCGTGTCAAATTTTCAATGCCCACAATGTTAATTTGCACCTGATTTTGCGTCACATATTTATAATTTTCCGGCCATTTACGCATTACGAAAAAATGTTTGTGGAGAAAATATGATGCTGGCCATCCAGTAGTATTTACAAATATTAAGTGGTTAAGTTTCTTGACACCTGGGCACTCTATTCAGCGGATTTGAATGGGTAACTGAGTAAAAGTTGTAACAATTCGTGCTGTATCTCCCGCAGCTGCCAAGCTCTATGTGGAGTGGCGAGGTGGCTGACAGGAGTAACTAGGTTCGTTCGAATGAAGATATCGTGACCAACTACAACTATGTCCAAACTGTCACTACTGCGCAAATGCTGTTTCATGATTATTGTGATCGTCGTGACACCTTTGTCGAACCATATTTAGCATGCATCAGCGTATGGCCACGTGGAGCGCTAGCTGACTCCGTCATTCACTTTGTGTTGCTCAATTGTCTTTAGTGTAAACACAGCACCAGTTACATATTTTATTCATGCTGAGCAAAACGTGTTTCAAGAATTTATTCTCGTTGTCAAGCGCAGTATTTACATATGTATTTTTTGTGATGGTATACAAACAAACAATGTGAGTGATATTTTGCACGGGCGCGCCCGTGTGTGTGTGTGTGTGTGTGTGTGTGTGTGTGTGTGTGTGTGTGTGTGTGTGTGTGTGGGGAGGGGGGGGGGGTGTTGTACATTACTGATGAGGCACAGTACCTGATAACCTCAAAAAGACGAGTACAGTGCAAGAGGTACAGAATAACACACATTCAAACGCCATACAAAATACTTGTTTACATATTTGCACTTGACATGTAAAAATTCTCTAAACACATCATGTTAAGCATGAAAAAATACGTAACTAGTGCAGTATTTCATTATTTAAATAATGAATGACATATGTAGGCTTTCCATAAAAATCTATTATTACGTTTGAAATTAAGTAAAACATTTCCACTTCCCATAGAGTTATCAATTCCAGTTACATCAGCAGTTTTTATTAGATAACAAACCTTTATTAGACAGTAAAAAAGTCCCTGACAAGTCTTTTGATGCCTGTTATGTACACAAATCATACATAAAGTGCAAGGGGGCATCCTATATGAAACTTTTACAGCTTAAAACATTATTTCCCTCATGTTAAATTTTCCTGTATTTTACACCATTTTTTTTTTGAAGTCCCTTGAAAAGTGTAAAAGCGGGCTTTCACTGTATATCCATGGCAGGTGACAGGGTACTTAAAGGGACTTATCCTGTTATTACAGTGCAAAACAAGGGACACCACAAGACAGGAGTCAGGGTCCAGGACGTGACAATACAATCATAGGGCCATATATAGAACAATATATAGCTTTTACACATAGAATATCTATGTCACCGTGGATGCTATTCAAGAATCACGGAATCTTAGAAAGCCAACCAAACCACATAGTAGTTTGGGAAGTATATAGAAAGTAGACATTATATACATTTAGATAGCGAGATTTCCCCTGGTCTCACAAGATTTTTTACACAAACTGAGAAATAAAGACCTGTATCCTATACTACCTGTGTATATCATAGGGATTACTAGAAGTAAGAGTATGTTACTTAAACAAGAGACACTTGTACCTATAAGTATAAGGAAATTTTCAACTTATGCAAACTTTACTAGTACTGACAAATGCTAATTTACAAGCATTATTTGGAGTACAATAGTTACTGAAGTATAAAGTGACTTGATTTTGATGCAGAATTGTTGTTTAGCAAAACTGACAACTATCAGGCAGTAGTACTGGTAAGTTATTAACTGCTAAGTTTCAGGTTTATCACAAAATTAATTCTAGAGATATAAAAAGCTAAACCTGACGTTTTCTCAAGTGTGTATTTTTTCAGCTGACTGTTCACACAAAGTTTTGTTGTAATCCATGATGGTCATGCGGGAACCTCTAGACCACTCAGAATTGAACGTCCTGAGACTGGTAAAAAATACAATATTGACATGTTAAAGAAATTCAAAACATCAGAAAATCTGCAGATTTGGTGGTGTGAAGTCCCGAGTTAACTGTTTCAGAATTTCACATTTAGTTCTCTCTTTGGTAGTTATTTCTACACTTATTATTATGTAATCTACCTCATATACTGTGCTACCCTAGTTTTTAATGGAGAACTGACATTAAGATTGATACTGTTCATCACAGAGGCACCTGAAACAGTTCTCTCATACATAAAAGAAAAGAATATGACAATAGCAACAGAATCCACTACAACTATAATATGATACAGCAAAATATAAATGATGTATAGTGTATGTAGACATCTTAAGCACATCACATGAACAGGGCAAATGGGGCAGGAATGGAAACCATTTCTAAACTGAAGCTAAGTACAATGTGCAAACATGTAAACATTAGCTGAGACTATTATTATCACTTAAGCTGAGAACACTAAAGAATAAATCATGAAAGGACTCCTCAACCTATTAAGCAAATGTATTTAGTCTTATAAATATTAGGAGGAGTAACTGGAGATAGCAAGTCATTGAGTAGATGTGTCACACTTATGGGAAGAGTAAATACATTGCGTACTTGGAAAAATATTTTGGTTCAGTATGGTATATGTTTTTTCTTGGTGTAACTCAGTTAACACCCATAAGCAATAATGAAATAGGAGGAAAATGCACTAAGCAAGCACAATATGGATTCTTGAAGAATGTGTAACATTCCAGCAGTAACTTTAATTGAAATAATAGCAACAAAAACACTACACTATTTGTGTAATATAGTAGCTATCCAAAGGAACAGTTCATGATAATTTTTCACCAAAGATATTCATGTAATGTCACATAGTTAACATATCAAAAGAATTACATAAAATTCAATTATACCTGGTGCTCAAGTTCATATTCCTCAATTCCCAAATTGTTATCTCTTATAGCTTTGTCCAATTCATCTCTCAGTGTGGCTACATCCATTTTCACGAATATCCTGAAACAAATTATGTCACAGACAGCGCAAGAAACTATTTCTATCATTAAGAAATTCATTATTTACAAACTGAGAAAACAAAATATGTTTCAGAGATGTACATTCACTTTGTTTCTGTGCAACTAAATTAAGTAAAAAAATCATTGGTTGTGGAGAGACTTCCTACCCATTGGTCTAATAATGTCGAGTGGTGTACCCCACAGCAGTAGATTTTTACCTTTCAACTATTTTTCACACCAATATTTGCCATGCACATAACAGAACAAAGTGAAAATAAGTTTTCAGACAAACAGTCACCAGTCAAAACGACACAATTAAACCATAATCACCTAAGTTCAGAAAAAATACAAAAAAAGTCCACAATACTCAAACAAAAATAGTTGCTCAATAAGAATGTTTAACGAAAACTTAGAACAAAAGGTACAAGAAAAAAATATAAATTAAACATCAAAGATAATAAATATTACCACTACTTAAAAAAAGACATACAGCAATTCTATTTCCTCCTATGTTTATGAGTTGTACAACCGAAAAGGAACCCGGAAATAAATAAGATTGATTTATCACGTGCAAGGAGGAAAGACCACTCAAATTCGGAAAATAAGCAGTGATAATAACCTAAATTACATGACAAATCGCATATTAACACCCACCCCCACCCTGCCCCCCCGGTACCATGGACATTGCTGTTGGTGGGGAGGCTTGCGTGCCTCAGCGATACAGATAGCCGTACCATAGGTGCAACCACAACGGAGGGGTATCTGTAGAGAGGAAAAACATGTGGTTCCTGAAGAGGGGCAGCAACCTTTCCAGTAGTTGCAGGGGCAACAGTCTGGATGATTGACTGATCTGACCTTGTAACACTAACCAAAACGGCCTTGCTGTGCTGGTACTGGGAATGGATGAAATCAAGGGCAACTACAGCCATAATTTTTCCCGAAGGCATGCAGCTTTACTGTATGGTTAAATGATGATGGCGTCCTCTTGGGTACAATATTCCAGGGGTAAAATAATCCCCCATTCGGATCTACGGGCGAGGACTACTCAGGAGGACGCTGTTATCAGGAGAAAGAAAACTGGCGTTCTACGGATTGGAGCGTGGAATGTCAGATCCCTTAATCGGGCAGGTGGGTTAGAAAATTTAAAAGGGTAATGGATAGGTTAAAATTACAGGGTGGCGCAAGAAATGTGTTACAATTTTGTTTTTGAATATAAACTTTATTGTCAATACAATATGAAAGGAACATATACTACACTGAAGAGCCCTCCATGAAGATTTGGCCTAACTCAGCACATGCTCAATATGTCCACCATTTCGTTTCCTAACTTCCTTCAAACGAACACTGAAGTTGGTGATTACCCTACGGCACATGTCTTCCGTAATTTCACTGCAAGCTGGAAGAATAAGTCTTCTGAGCTCCATTAAATCACATGGACGTTTCAGGAAAACTTTTTCCTTTAGGTAACCCCAAAGAAAAAAGTCACATGGATTGAGGTCTGGACTATTGGGGGGCCAATCTTGTCCGTCATTGAAGCGACCTGGAAACCTGAGTGAAATGATCCGCATGTCGAAATGCTCGTTTAAAAACTCTAACACAGTGTTTGCAGTATGTGGCCTTGCTCCATCTTGCACGGACCACTGCGTGTTGAAGGGCAAGGCAGTAGCAAGAAGCTGTGGAATGAAGCTATTGGTCCAATAAGCCCGTGACTGGAAATTGCTGCCCACTCTGTAATCCTCAGAGCATAATGTTATCGTTCATGAAGCACTTGTGGGTTTTCAATGCCCCAAAAGCGTACATCTTATGTGTCTCATCTGCAAACCAAACGTTGTTGAGAGATTCTTCTCTACCCTCCACCCACTGAGCAAACAATAGTCTCTGCTGCTTGTGTTCTTCAGTGAGCTTCTGTGCACAGGTCATCTTGTATGGGTACATATGGAGGTCACTTTTAAGAATGTGTCGAACGGAGCGTCTGGATATTCCCAGTTGCACTCCTGCCTTTCTACACGATTTCCCGGGACTTTTATCGTACAACCTGTGGATGGTCTTTTTGCAAGGGACCCATCGTGTGTTAAACTGCTGTCAAAACTGAGTCACAACAAGGATTTTCGTTTCATGAATAAGTAACACAATTGCCGATCGTT
The DNA here is from genome assembly GCF_021461395.2 of Schistocerca americana. Classification (NCBI taxonomy): domain Eukaryota; kingdom Metazoa; phylum Arthropoda; class Insecta; order Orthoptera; family Acrididae; genus Schistocerca; species Schistocerca americana. The sequence continues at coordinate 381,408,883 of NC_060119.1, forward strand.
GCTGTGTCGTCAGTCTTCCATTGTCAACCATTGCTGCTTACTAGTCTCCTAGCGGCAGTCTCGTAAATTATACGTTATTTCGTAACTCATTTGTTTTTCCAAGCTCTGCTGGTACTGCTGTAGGGATCCCAGCGGAATATCTAATGTGCGACGTAAATTGTGAAAGAAACAAATGGTAACACATTTTGTGTGCCACCCTGTAGATATAGTGGGAATTAGTGAAGTTCGGTGACAGGAGGCACAAGACTTCTGGTCAGGTAAATACAGGGTTATAAATACAAAATCAAATAGGGGTAATGCAGGAGTAGGTTTAATAATGAATAGGAAAATAGGAATGCGGGTAAGCTACTACAAACAGCATAGTGAATGCATTATTGTGGCCAAAATAGATACGAAGCCCATGCCTACCACTGTAGTACAAGTTTATATGCCAACTAGCTCCGCAGGTGACGAGGAGATTGACGAAATGTATGATGAGATAAAAGAAATTATTCAGATAGTGAAGGAAGAAGAAAATTTAATAGTCAAGAGGTGACTGGAATTTGATAGTAGGAAAAGGGAGAGAAGGAAACGTAGTAGGTGAATATGGAATGGGACTACATTTTCAGGGGCAGATGCAGACTCTGACCACAATCTATTGGTTATTAAATGTAGATTAAAACTGAAGAAACCACAAAAAAGTGGGAATTTGAGGAGATGGGACCTGGATAAGCTGAAAGAACCAGATGTTGTAGAGAGCTTCAGAGAGAGCATTAGGGAATGATTGACAAGAATGGGGGAAAGAAATACAGAAGAAGAAGAATGGGTAACTTTGAGAGATGAATTAGTGAAGGTAGCAGAGGAGAAAGTAGGTAAAAAGACAAGGGCTAATAGAAATCCTTGGGTAACAGAAGAGATACTGAATTTAATTGATGAAAGGAGAAAATACAAAAATGCAGTAAATGAAGCAGGCAAAAAGGAATACAAGTGTCTCAAAAATGAGATCAGACACTGCCTACAGGAAAATTAAGATCTTTGGAGAAAAGAGAGCCACTTGCATGAATATTAAGAGCTCAGATGGATAACCAGTTCCAAGCAAAGAAGGGAAAGCAGAAAGCTGGAAGGAGTATGTAGGTTAGAGTAGGTACCGGGAGATGAAGCTTGCAGAGGATAGAGTGGCATGGAGAGCTGCTTCAAATCAGTCTCTGGACTGAAGACCACCACAACAACAGAATATTAAAAACATATCAACTCTGAAAGTGCCAAAATAAAATTCTCAAGAAATGATCTGAAGCACTGTTAACACAAAAACAGTGAGATGTGTGAGATTATCTGACAATGCCTAAGGTAGAAAATCAATTTTAAAAACTGGTAATCAAACAATGGCAACAAGTATTTTTACCAACAATAATATTCGTATCAGTCACCGAAATTTAGAAAAGCAAACAATCTCTAATATGTTTTGAAATTAGTATGATTATGTTGAACAATAAATATTTTGGAAACAGTTAATGCATATTTCCAGTTCAACTGAAATGTAGTTCCTTCCACAGTCCATACGAAGTTACCCATTTAGTTCATTTCAGAAAGCTCTGAGAATAGAGGCCACAGCTGCTTGGTTTGTAAATGATATAAACTTGACTGGTGCAATACGGCTGAAGTAGCAACAGGTGGGCAATGCAGTACTGATTTCCTTCATATCGTTTGTGTTAACCGCCAAGACTAAGTTTGCCTCCTTTTTACAATTAGCTATCTACAGTATTTTGTGTATTACAGAAAATCAGGTATAAGGGAGAAACAATACCAAACTTCAAAATTGAAATTCTGATTTTTCACTGTAATAAAACATAGTACATTCATATCTTAGAAAGTATTCCTCTTTGCATTGACATTTAACTTTCCAAGAATGGTGCCACCAAAAAGAAGCATAATTAGTAAGATATAAGGAGCATTTCCTCTCCGTATGAACCATGGACTTTGCCGCTGATGGGGAAGCTTGAGTTCCTCAGTAATACAAATAGCCTCATCATAGGTGCAACCACAATGGAGGAGTATCTGTTGAGAGGCCAGATAAACGTGTGATTCTCGAAGAGGGGCAGAAGCCTTTTCAGTACTTGCAGGGGCAACAGTCTCGATGACTGACTGATCTGGTCTTGTAACATTAACCAAAACGGCCTTGCTGTGCTCGTACTGCGAACGGCTGAAAGCAAGGGGGAAACTACAGCCATAATTTTTACCGAGGGCACGCAGCTCTACTGTATGGTTAAATGATGATGGTATCCTCTTGGGTAAAATAGTCTCCCATTCGGATCTCCGGGAGGGGACTACTCAGGACGACGTCTTTATCAGGAGAAACAAAACTGGCATACCACGGATCTGAGTGTGGAATGTCAGATCCCTTAATCAGGAAGGTCGGTTAGAAAATTGAAAAAGGGAAATGGGCAGGTTAAAGTTACATATAGTGGGGATTAGTGAAGTTCGGTGGCAGGAGGAACAAGATTTCTGGTCAGGTGAATATAGGGTTATAAATACAAAATCAAATAGGGGTAACGCAGGAGCAGGTTTAAGCTACAGCATAGTGAATGCATTATTATAGACAAGATAGACACGAAGTTCATGCCTACCACAGTAGTACAAGCGTACATGCTAACTAGCTCCACAGATGACAAAGAGATTGAAGAAATGTATGATGAGATAAAAGAAAGATAGTTAAGGGAGATGAAAATTTAACAGTCATGGAGGACTGGAATTCGATAGTAGGAAAAGGAAGAAAAGGAAAATTAGTAAGTGAAAATGGAATAGGGGGTAAGGAATGTAAGAGGAAGCTGTCTGGTAGAATTTTCCACAGAGCATAACTTAATCATAATGAACACTTGTTTTAAGAATCATGAAAGAAGGTTGTATACGTGGAAGAAGTCTGAAGACACTAGAAGGTTTCAGATAGATTATATAATGGTAATGCAGAGATATAGGAGTCAGGTTTTAAATTGTAAGACATTTCCAGAGGCAGATGTGGACTCTGACCACAATCTATTGGTTATGAACTGTAGATTAAAACTGAAGGAGCTGGAAAAACGTGGGAATTTAGGGAGATGGGACCTGGATAAACTGAAAGAACCAGAGGTTGTAGAGAGTTTAAGAGAGACGATTACTGAACGATTGACAAGAATAGGGGAAAGAAATACAGTAGAAGAAGAATGGGTAGCTTTGAGAGATGAATTAGTGAAGGTAGCAGAGGAGAAAGTAGGTAAAAAGACAAGGGCTAGTAAAAATCCTTGGCTAACAGAAGAGATACTGAATTTAATCGATGAAAGGAGAAAATATAAAAATGCAGTAAATGAAGCAAGAAAAAAGGAATACATATGTCTCAAAAATGAGATCAGACACTGCCTACAGCAAAATTAAGGAGACCTTTGGAGAAAAGAGCCACTTGCATGAACATTAAGAGCTCAGATGGATAACCAGTTCTAAGCAAAGAAGGGAAAGCAGAAAGCTGGAAGGAGTATGTAGAGAGTCTATACAAGGGCGATGTACTTGAGGGCAATATTATGGCAATGGAAGAGGACGTAGATGAAGATGACATGAGAGATATGATACTGCATGAAGAATTTGACAGGGTACTGAAAGACCTAAGTTGAAACAAGGCCTCAGGAGTAGACAACATTCCATTAGAATTACTGACAGCCATGTGAGAGCCAGCCCTGACAAAACTCTACTGGTCTTGTCTGGTGAACAAGACGTATGAGGTGGGCGAAATACCCTCAGACTTAAAGAAGAATATAATAATTCCAATTCCAAAGAAACAGGTGTTGACAGATGTGAAAATTGCTGAACTACCAAAGTCACAGCTGCAAAATACTAACATGAATTCTTTACAGACGAATGGAAAAACTGGTAGAAGCTGACCTTGGGGAAGATCAGTATGTAGAAACGTAGGAACACGTGAGGCAATACTAACCCTACGACTTATCTTAGAAAATAGATTAAAGAAAGCCAAATCTACGTTTCTAGCATTTGTAGACTTAGAGAAAGCTTTTGACAATGTTGACTGGAATACTCTCTCTCAAATTCCGAAGTGAGCAGGGGTCCAATACAGGAAGTGATAGGCTATTTTCAATTTGTACGGAAACCAGATGGCAGTTATAAGATTTGAGGGGCATGAAAGGGAAGCAGTGGTTGGGATGGGAATAAGACAGGGTTCTAGCCTATCCTCGATGTTATTCAATCAGTAAAAGAAAACAAAAGAAAAATTCAGAGTAGGAATTAAAATTCATGAGGAAGAAATAAAAACCTTGAGGTTTGCCGAAGACATTGTAATTCTGTCGGACAGTAAAGGACCTGGAAGAGCAGTTGAACGGAATGGACAGTGTCTCGAAAGGAGGATACAAAATGAACATCAACAAAAGCAAAACGAGGATAATGGAATGTAGTCAAATTAAATCGGGTGATGCTGAGGGAATTAGATTAGGGAATGAAACACTTAAAGTAGTAGATGAGTTTTGTTATTTGGGGATCAAAATAACTTATGATGGTCAAAGTAGAGAGGATACAATATGTAGACTGGCAATAGCAAGAAAAGCGTTTATGAAGAAAAGAAATTTGTTAACATCGGGTATAGATGTAAGTGTCAGGAAGTCATTTCTGAAAGTATTTGTATGGAGTGTAGCCAGGTATGGAAGTGAAACATGAACGATAAATAGTTCAGGCAAGAAGAGAATACAAGCTTTCAAAATGTGGTGCTACAGAAGAATGCTGAAGATTACATGGGTCGATCTCGTAAATAATGAGGAGGTACTGGATAGAATTGGGGAGAAGAGAAATTTGTGGCACAATTTAACTAGCAGAAGGAACTGGTTGGTAGGACATGTTCTGAGGCATCAAGGAATCACCAATTTAGTACTGGAGGGCAATGTAAAGGACAAAAATTATAGAGGGAGACCAAGAGGTGAACACACTAAGCAAATTTAGAAAGATGTAGGTTGCTGCAGTTACTTGGAGACTAAGAAGCTTGCTCAGGATAGAGTAGCTTGGAGAGCTTCATTAAACCAGTCTCTGGACTTAAGACAACAATAACAACAACAACGGGCATAAAATATACAGTATGTAGAAGAACAAAGAGGGGACAATAAGACTGTAAGACCAAGAATGAAGTCCTCAGATTATAAAAGGTTTAAGACAGGGATGCAGTTTTTCATCCCTAATGTTCAATCTATACACAGAATTAATAAAGACAATAAAAGGAAGGTTCAAGAACGGGGTTAAAATTCAGGGCGCAAGGATGTCAGTTATAAGACTCACTGATGCCATTGCTATCCTCAGTGGAGATGAAGAAAATTACAGAACCTGGTGAAGTGAATGTGCAGTATAATGAGTACAGAATATGGATGCAGAGTAAATCAAAGAAAGACTTAAGTAATGAAAAGTAGCATAAATGAGAATAGTGAGAAGCTTAATATCAAAACTGATGATCACGAAATAGACCACATTAAGGAATCTGTTACCTTGGAAGCAAAATAACCCCTGATGGACAAAGCAAGGACGAAACAAAAAGTGTACTAACACAGGCAAAGAGGGCATTCCTGGTCAAGAGATGTTTGCTAGTATCAAACAAGGGCCTTCATTTGATGAAGAAATTTCTGAGAATGTACATTTGCTGCACAGTATTCCAGGGTAATAAGGCACGAACGGTGGGAAACAAGGACGGAATGAAATCAAAGCATTTGAGATGTGGTGCTACAGAAGAATGTTGAAAATTAAGTAGGATGATAAGATAAGGAATGAGGAGGTTCTCCAAAGATTCGGTAAAGGAACATGTGGAAAATGCTGACAAGAAGAAGGGACAGGATGACAGGACATGTTTCAAGACATCATGAAATAACTGCCACAGTACTACAGGAAACTGTGAGGGTAAAAATTGTAGAGGAACACAGAGATTGGAATACACCCAACAAATAAATGAGGACATTCAGTGTAAGTCCTACTCTGAGATTAAGAGGTTGGCATAGAACAGGAACAGAAATTGAGGATAGCAGAGCAAAAGCAGAAATGCTTAACTCTATTTTCAAACATTCCCTTACAAAAGAAAACCCAGGAGATTGCCTTAACTTAATTCTTGTACTACTGAAAAGATAGTGGAAATAAGATATTAACATCAGTGATGCTGAGAAGCAACTAAAATCATTGAAACTGAACAAATCTCATGGGGCCCAAAATAATTCCCCTCATATTCTATACAAAATTTGTGGTTGAGTTAAATTTAATCTAACATACATCTATGTCTTAGTTTCCGAAAAGCATTTGATTCAGTACTATACCTATGCTTATTCTCAAAAGTTCAATCATTTGCAGTATCACATGAAATACAGGTATGTGACTGTATTGAGAATTTCATGGTAGAGAGGTTGCAGCACATTATCTTGGATGCCGAATCATCGACAGATGAAGAAGTAGCTTCGGGTGCACCCCAGGGAGGCATGTTGGGTCCCTGCTGTTCATGTTGTATAATAATGATTTTGTGGACAATATTACCAGTAACCCTACACTTTTCACAGATGATGCAGTTATCCACAATCAAATAAGAGTCTGAATATATATTCAGTCACATCTTGATAAGATTTCCAACGATCAGCAACCTGCTTTAAATGTCCAGCAAAGTAAAACTGTGCACTTCACAAATAAAATAAAAAAGTATCATGTGACTAATTTCAATGAGTCACAGCTGGAAACAGTTAACTCATACACATACCTGGGTGTAACACTTTGCAAGGATATGAAATAGAATGAGTAAGTTCCCCAATCATACAGTAATCGTTGCTTGAGACGTTAATCATCCAATTCATTGGGAAAAATCACAGTTTTGTTAGTTGTGGGTGTGATAAGACATCCTATGAAACAATACTAAATGCTTTCTTTCAAAACTACGAAGAACAGACACGTAGAAACCCCACTAATGCAGAGATATATTGGATCTAAAGGCAATAAATCGATCTGACCTCTTTGAGAATGTCCATATCGAAACTAGTATCAGTCACCATGATGCAGTTCTGGCAACAATGATTACCAAAGTACAAAGGACAACTAAAACAAGCAGAAATATATATATGTTCAGTAAACTAGTGTCATATCTCAATGAGGAACTTGAAACTTTCAGCACAGGATAGGAGCACGTAAAGGAATTCTGGCTCAAGTTTAAAAGAATAGTTGAACATGCACTGGATGCTGAATGAAACACATTTGGCTGTCAAGATAGCAATGTGTCATGCCTTCAGTGACTACCTTAGCAGAATATTGTCAAGTGATCATTCACAGAACCCAAAGAAATTCTGGTCATATGTTAAGGCTGTTAGTGACTCCTAAGTTAATGTCCAGTTCATAGTGAATGGAAAAGGAACTGAAATTGAGGTTAGCAAAGCAAAAGCTGAAATGCTTAATTCCATTTTCAAATGTTCCTTTACAAATGAAAACACAGGAGAACTGCCCCAATTTAATCCCCTTATCAATGAAAAGATGAATGAAATAAGTATTAGTGTCAGCGATGTTGAGAAACAGCTCAAATCTTAAAACTGAACAGAGCTCCAGTGCCCGATGGAATCCCTGTCAGATTCTGTACTGAATTTGTGGCCAAGTTAGCCCCTATTCTGACTATAATCTATCGTAGATCCCTTGAACAAAAAACCCTGCCCAGTTCTTGACAAAAGGCACAGGTCACACCCATCTAGAAGAAGGGTAGTAGAAGTGTCCCACAAAACTACTGTCCAATATCCCTGACACAAATTTGTTGTAGAATCTTAGAACATATTCTGAGCTCAAACACAATGTGGTGTCTGGAAAAAAATGACCTGCTCAATCATAACCAGCATGGATTTCAAAAATATCAATTATGTGAAACCCAACTCGCACTTTTCTCACATGATGCACTGAAAGCTTTGGATCAAAGCAATCGCGTAGATGCAGTATTTCTCGATTTCCGAAAGCATAAGACTCAGTACCACACTTATGCTTAAACGTCAGAAGTACATCATGTGAGGTATCAAAGTGAAATTTCTGACTGGATTGAGGGTGTTTTGGTAGGGAGGACACAGCATGTTATCTTGGATGGAGGGTCATCATCAGACGTAGAAGTAACTTCGAGTGTCCCCACGGAAGTGTGTTGGGACCCTTGCTGTTAATGTTGCATATTAATGACATTGTAGACACCATTAATAGTGATTAAAGATGATGCAGTTATCTATAATAAATTGCTATCTGAAGGAATCTGCATAAATATTGTCAGATCTTGATAAGATTCCAAATGGGTACAGATATTAGCAACTTGCTTTAAATGTTCAGAAATGTAAAATTTTGCACTTTGCAAAATGAAAAGAGGTAGTATCCTATGACTACAATACCAAAAAGTCACTGCTGGAATCAGCTACCTGATAAAAATATCTGGGTGTAACACTTCATAGGAAAATGAAAGAGAATGATCACATAGGTTAAGTCATGGGTAAAGCAGTTGGCAGACTGTTTTATACATAGAATACTATGGAAATGCAATCAGTCTACAACGGAGATTGCTTACAAATCATGTGTGCAACCCATCCTAGAATACTGCTCCAATTTGTGTGACCTGTACCAAACAGGACTTAAGGGGTTATTAAACATATACAGAGAAGGGCAGCACAAATGGTCACTGGTTTGACCAACAGGAGGGTATCACTGAGATGTTGAAACAGCTGAATTGCCAGACTCTTGAAGAGCAACAGGAACAAGATGTAAAGATGGTGGAAGAAACCCATTACACCACCAGAAATACATGCAAACGATTTTGTCAGAGGAAAAGCAGAAGCCATTGTCGACGCTCCCTGAGTAAAGACGGGTCAGACATCACTGAAGACGCCATTCAAGGAGACAAGTCTGTGGCGAACTGCAATTGATCGTAAAGTCATCGATGAAAAGAGAGCTGGAAATGCCTGGCAGGAGACAGATCACAACAGGGTTAATGGCTATAGCAAAGAGGACAACACTTAGGATTGAGCCTGGAGGCACCCTGTCCTCCTGGTCAAAAGTGTTCGACAAGGCCGAACCCAGAAGTACCTTCAATGAACTGCTGAAGGGAACAGGGCAGGCAAACATAGAAGCCCAAAAAGCATGAATTACGGAGGATACCAGTTCTCCAGCAGGTGGCATAGCCTTTCTCCAAATCAATAAATATGGCCACAGTCTAGTACTTCCATGAAAAACAGTTCATGACATAGGTTGACAAGATGGTCAACTGCAGAATGGCACATTCTTTACTCAGGGAGCATCGACAATGGCTTCTGCTTTTCCTCTGACAAAACCGTTTGCATGCATTTCTGGTGGTGTAATGGGTTTCTTCCACCATCTTTACATCTTGTTCCTGTGCAGTGGTTAGTAGATTGTGCGACTCGAGTCATGCATGAATCATACATCACCTTGCAAACTCAGCTACTGACATAAATGGGAGGTAGCAAGAAGGAAGGTATATGTCATTACAGGGCTTAGGTATGGCTACGACAGTAGCTTCACCCCAGCATCTGGGAAATGTGCCATCTGCCCACACATGATTGTACATTTGAAGGAGAAAGTGCTTGCACACAAGAGAAATGTGCTGCAATATCTGAATGTGACCATCAACCAACCCTGTAGTGGAAGATCAGAGCTCCCTCATAGTAAAGGCAGCATTGTAGCATTCACGAGTCTGCGGAAAGAAGGGTATCACCTGAGCTTCCTCAACTCATTTTCTAGAGAGAAAGGCGGGGTGATAGTGTATGGAGTGTAAAATCTCTGCAAAACAGCGGCTTAAGGTGTTGGAGATAGCAGTAGGATCCACAATGACTTTTCTGCTATAAGTCAGGCAGGAAATCAGGGAATGGACCTTGGGTCCCAGATAGCTAACAGAGGTTGCCTGTACACAACAAAAGAGGTAGTGAAACTGTTAAAAGAACAAGTAAATAAAATCCAGCTACCTTCTTTGTTATCAGAGGGAATCGCATTGCAGTATGCCTCAGTCGACCAGGGAACTGGAAACGGCGCGGTAAACATGAAGTACGAGGTGTTCGTCGAAGATTGCCAGGGAAGAGAAAGCCTCCAATCAACCTTATAAATCTGCCAAATAGGTTCACACATAGGTGACGTAGTAGTCAGCAAATGGATACAACATGGGAAATGGTCGCCTGAGTACGTGTCAGAGAGAACAGACCACTCCCGATAACGGGCAAGCTGGCAAGTGCAGTACGAGAGGCCCAAATGGACACAAGTGTGCCTGGAATCAGAAAGGAATGTGGGTACTCCAGTGTTAATACAGACTAGGTTGAGTCAATTGAGGAAGTCAGCCAAGAGGTTCAGACAGGTTCTGGAAGAGCCCCAAAGGGAATGGTCTGCATTAGTCACCAAGCAGCGAAAAGGGATGAGGTGTCCTGGTGACACTAAATGACAGGGGGACGTAGATTTGCAAAGAGAAAGCTAAAGTGAGGAAGGATAGTGTGGACTACAACAGCTTGCAGCAGAGTGCTCAGTGAAAAGGTTTGGCTATGAACATCATCCCAGATGAGAAGTATTACTCCCTCACGAGATAGAATGGCACCCTGGGTGGGGAAGGTCAAAGTGGAGCCGAAGGAAATGCAAGAGGACAGAGCGGTCGCAAGGACGCAATTTTATTCCTTGGAGGCAGAAAACAAGCAGACACTGCAATTCCAAGAGCAGCCATAATTCCAACTTGATGGATCTAATCCTGTGAATGTTTCACTGGAGAAGAGTCATAACAGTATACAAGGAAGTGGTGGGTGCTGAGTGCTGGTCTTTGAAGATTCATTGCTACAGGAAGCTGAGGCTAGAAATCCTGATCCATGAAATCTACAGAGGTGTCAGCATTCTCACTGGTCTCTCTTGCAGACCCCAGGGCAGAAAAATGGTAGGTGGTGCACTCTGACAAAATGGAGATTGGTTGGGTGAGAATATCACATAGTGGCACCATTGAAGAGGATCTCTGAATCGAGGAAGGTGTTTGCTGGCTGGAGGGACGTAGAAAGCTCGCGTTTCCTTTTGTCCTTTCCGGACTGCCGGTTGTGTAGCAGGTGATTTCACTGCCAGAGGCAGAGGCTTAATGGCTTGTTACACAGCTGGAGGAGGAGGAGATGGGGATGCTACCATGATTCTGGGCAATTTTACAATTGCAGTCCTGAACTGGAGGTTGCAAGTCTGCATGGCCATGTCCTTCATGGAGCAAGGTTTAGCAAAAAAGGTACTATAATGCCGGATGGTAAAATGCAGGATTTTTGACTCACCAACAACTTGCGAGCAGCAGTGTAAGGTACTTTTCCCTTCACCCGGATAGCCAATTCATCTCGGTATACGGGATGCTAACACGATGAGGCAGCATTGCTGCCATTACAATTGATGCCGCAGGGGGAAGGGAAGGGGGGGAGGGAAAGGGGGGGGAGGAGGAGGAGGAGGAGGAGGAGGAAGAGGAGGAGGAAGCAAGCAGTCGCCCTCGTGAGCATCCCTACCACAAGTAACACATTTGGCCGTGTTTTTACAGGACATGCGAGTTTGGTTGTAATGTTGGCAATGGTAGCAATGCATCAGGTTGGAACGTAACGTCGGACTGTGCAAACTGCGTAGCCCACTTTGATTTTTCGTGGAAACATTACTCGATCAAACGTGAGAAAAAGAGTGTGCGTAGGCATTAAGGTTGCATCAGCCATTTTATTAACCGATGGAGTGTAGTGACACCCTGATCAGAGGTAAGTTTGGATATCTCCCTTGGTCAGATCGTCAAGCACCAAGTGTAAATAACACCACACGAAAATACAGCATTCAATGGGCTTCCACATAAACAGGATAGCAGTGGAGAAGCAAAGCTGTAAGCAGCTGTAGGCCTTGTAAATCACAATTGTTCTCCAGAAGCTAAGCCCCATTACATGAACGAGTGGAGGATTTCACAGGGTCTGCAATTGCTTCAACACCTTTCTGAATAAAAAATGGATTAACAGTAGCACAGGACTGATCTTGTTCAGTATGTGATACCACGAGAAACCGAGATGCAACTGGGAGAGTCTTTGAATCTTTAGCCTCAATATGTTTACATTTAGTAGACGTAGGCTGAGATGGTGATTGGGTCATTTCCAAAAAATCCCCTAACCAAATAGTGATCACGGAATAACTGTGGTGACAAGAACATCAGCTGGGAAGAAGGTGTTATGTCCTGTACAGACATGATACACTATATGCTATAATAAAATGATATGGGTTGTCATGAGGAGGAGAGAAGAAACATGACTACTTCACAGCAAAGAAGAGGAAGCAGCAGCAAAGAAGCATGAGAAAAAAATCTTGGAAGTGACATTCTTAATATGACTGGATAAATGCTACTTTGTATAAACATTTTTCTTCTGTATCTGATTCAAATAAAATTGAAGTATGTGTACTACAAGGTAGTCTGTTCTGGTCTATCTCCACAAAAATCTACTGGGCACTGCGACCCACATTCTGTCTTAGGAGTGGAGAAAACAGAAAAAATGTTGATGAACTTGGTTCTAGAGTGTTCCAAGATGGGGTTTCCAGTAACTAAGGAAAATATCAAGTACCTATGCAAAAACTTACGAAGAAGGCAGATTTGTGAAGTTCTAAGGTTGCACTGCAAACAACCAACCTGGAACAAAGAGGTATCATGGCTGTCTTATGAGACACAAAGTTTTGTCACAAAAAGGTGGTGAATGTTAATAGGGCTAGAGCTTCTAATATAGGGGAGAAGAAGAATCTGGTTCCACGAAGTATCTAAAACTATGAATGATAAGGACGTGTTGAATGACCCTAACAGAGTTTTTAATATGAATGAAACCTTTTTTTTCTGGCTCCCAGAGGCGACTTAATCATAGACTGCTTCTAGACCAATCATTATTATAATAGGCAGTGGCCAAAAGTGGGAAAAAAACTGGCCATAGCTAGAGTTAACGTGGCCAAAACTGGAGAAATACGCATTTCACGCACTATCACTCTCTCTCCCCCCCCGCTCCCCCCCACACTCCCCTGCCCACCACCAACCCTTTTCATACATTTGTTCCCACATAGCTGTAATGTACAAATTTTGAAATGATAGATATGAGTTTTTCAATTAATTTGTAAACTTTTTTCATGTAAGTTAGTAAACACACAGCATTTATGGAATTGTCCTCAAGATGGCCATAAGTGACGCCTCAGCCCTATTTTGAGGTAAAACTCAACACTGCCAATACGCATACACACAATGGAGAAGGAAATAGATTTTAGATCACAGTAAAATAACATTCCTAGTGCACGCGATGCGGGGGCCCGTCCTCACACCAGGAAGGTTCTCGAGGTCAAATTATTCCTGGGACCAAGAGCAGGCGGAAACCCAAAGTGGAAAGCTCTGAGACATTTTGCGAGTCATGAAACGTATATCGGAAAGATAGATTACAGGCATAAGAGGGGGAGTGTTCATTGCAGCTGACAAAAATATTGTCTTCATTGAGATCGAAGTTAAGTGTAACAATGAGGCAATCTGGTCACTTATACAAGTGTAGGTGAAATCAAGTTAATTTTTGTGTGTTTTTGCTGGGCATCCGATTCTGTTGTGACAGTTCTAGAGTCACTCAAAAAAGTCTATGATCAATAACATGTAAACACCCCGACAATTTGTGCGATCCATCCTACAATACTGCTTAAGTGTGTGAGAACCCGCACCAGATAGGGCTAACAGGGGATACTGAATGTGACCCTTCATATGTCCTCCTTTGGGGAAGGGCACATGAATGTTCACAGGGTTGTTTGTTCCGTGGGAGAGTATCACAAGAGATACTGAAGGAATTGGACTGGAAGACTCTTGAAGACACATTTAAGCTATCCCAAGAAGTCCATTAACAAAGTAGGAATATACTACAACCCTCTACATCACACTCACACAGGGATCATGAGGATAAGATTAGAATAATTACTGCACGCACAAAGGTATTTATAGGCAATCATTCTTCCCACACTCCATACATGCATGAAACTGGAAGAAACCCTAATAAACTGGTACAATGGGACACACCTCACAATGGTTTGCTGAATAGAGATGTAGATCATGCAATGCTAGTTGGAGGTGACGTTAACCTGCTTGAGCAGTGAGCAGTGAGCCTTGAGCAGCCGCTAGTGAAGTATCAGTGCAGCAGCACTGCAGTAGCGAGTCGCATATTTAGCTTTCATATTTGTTTTGTAGCTTGATTCTTAATTTCTTTCTGAGTGTTTGCTAGATTCCATATTTAATTACATAAAATCCTTGTGTATTCTTGTATTTGAGAGGGGTAATATTGCTTATTGATAGCCGTAGAATATAAATTCGCGGAGTCGTTAGATATTAGCAGTAGGATGGATAGGGTGTGCGCGTGCCGTCTGCAGGCGCAGGAGGAACTAGCCGCAGTTCGCGAGCAGCTGAGCATGCTGTTGGCCACGGTCAGCCACCTTCAGGATGCTGCCTCGAGGTGCAGCGACGGCAGAGGGTCCGGCGCGTCGCTTGAGACACCCCAGGTGTCGCTTGCTGCGTCCGCTGACTCAGCCGCCGAGGCACCTTCTAGTGTACCCGGCGCATTGGGGCCGCCCTCACCTCAGGGTGAGTGGCGTACTGCAACGCGGATGCGTCGCTCGAGGTGGAGGGTCAATGTGAAGGCTGTCCGGCTGGCCTTGCCCGTTCGTACTGTCAGTAGGCAGATGGCCGCTCCTTCAGCAGGACCCGAGCAGGCACATAGGGGCAAAGGCTTGCTGGTTATTGGGAGCTCCAACGTTAGGCGGGTGATGGAGCCCCTTAGGGAAATAGCGTACAGAGCTGGACAGAAATCCAACGTGCACTCGGTTTGTCTGCTGGAGGGCCTCATCCAAGATGTGGAGACGGCCTTGCCTGCGGCTATCGAGCGTACGGGCTGCAGTCGTCTGCAAATAGTTGCTCACGTCGGCACAAATGATGCCTGTTGCTTGGGTTCTGAGGCGATCCTCAGTTCGTACAGGCGGCTAGCGGATTTGGTGAAGACCGCTGGCCTCACACGTGGGGTGCAAGCAGAGCTGTCTATTTGCAGCATCGTTCCCAGAGTGGATCGGGGTCCTTTGGTTTGGAGCCGAGTGGAGGGTCTCAACCAGAGGTTTTGTCAACTCGGTGGCGGTCTTGGCTGCAGATTTCTAGACTTGCGCTATTTGGTGGGGAATTGTAGGACGCCCCTAGATAGGTCGGGGGTGCACTACACAAAGGAAGCAGCTACTCGGGTAGCAGAGTACTTGTGGCGTGCACATGGGTTTTTTTTTTAGCCTAGGCAGTAGTACGAGGTGTCCTGATGAGAACTCACTAGTCGACGTGCGGGCAGGGAAATCAGGACACGCTCAGTGTAAAGACACTTCAGCTATCAAGATATTAGCAGTAAATTATCAGTGTTCGGAATAAAGTTCGTGAATTTACTGCCCTCCAGGAAGCGTGTGGTGCGCAAATTATTCTCAGGACTGAGACCTGGATGAACCCTGAGATAGGAAGTTCTGAAATATTTAGTGAGGGTTGGAACGTGTATCAGAAAGGCAGATTAGACACCGTAGGAGGTGCTGTCTTCATTGAAGCTGACAAAAATTTTGTGCCTACTGAGGTCGAAGTAGTGTGTGATTGTGAAGTTATCTGGCCACATTTAACAGGGCTAGGGGAAATAAAGTTAATTGTGGGGTGTTATTACCGGCCACCTGGTTCCACCGTGACAGTTCTAGAATCATTCAAAGGGAGTCTACATTCTGCATCGCAGAAGTACCCAATTCATGCTATATTAGTCGGAGGCGACTTCAACCAACCTAGTGTAGACTGGGATGTATATGGATTCATTACAGGTGGTACAGACAAGCCGTCGTGTGAATTACTTTTGAACACATTATCCGAAAACTGTCTTGAGTAGCTAAATCGACAGCCAACGCGTAATGGAAATATTTTAGATCTGGTAGCCACGAACAGACCAGACCTCATCGACGGTGTCAGTGTTGAGACAGGGATTAGTGATCATGATTTTGTCATTACGACTACGGTTACAAAAGTTAAAAAGTCGGTCAAGAAGGCTAGGAGAGTATTCTTCCTAGAAAGAGCAGATAAGCGGTTGCTAGCATCCCACTTAATAAATGAATCGACTTCATTTACTTCCAGTACGATGGACGTGGAAAAATTACGGGCAAGTTTTAAACACATTGTAAGTCACGCATTGGACAAGTATGTGCCAAAAAAGAGGGTTATGGACAGAAAAGACCCACCGTGGTTTAACAGCGCAATTCGGAGAATGATCAGGAAGCAAAGCCAGTTGCACTCGCGGTACAAGAAAGATCGGGAGAATGGGGACAGGCAAAAGTTAGTAGACATTCATTCATGCTGCTGTAAAAAGAGCGATGCGCGAAGCATTCAACCACTACCACCGTCATACCTTAGCAAAAGATCTTGCTGAAAACCCAAGGAAATTCTGGTCTTACGTAAAATCGGTAAGCGGGTCGAGGGCTTCCATCCAGTCACATGCTGATCAGTCTGGCCTGGCAACGGAAGACAGCAAAACAAAAGCTGAAATTTTAAATTTGGCATTTGAGAAATCTTTCACGCAGGAGGATTGTACAAACATACCGCCGTTTGAGTCTCATACAGATTCCTGTATGGAGGACATAGTGATAGACATCCCTGGGGTTGTGAAGCAGCTGAATGGGTTGAAAATAAATAAATCGCCCGGTCCTGATGGGATTCCAATTCGGTTTTACAGAGAGTACTCTACTGCATTGGCTCCTTACTTAGCTTGCATTTGGCACAAATCTTTTGCCCAACGTAAAGTCCCGAGCGACTGGAAAAAAGCGCAGGTGATGCCTGTATATAAGAAGGGTAGAAGGATGGATCCTCAAAATTACAAACCAATATCTTTAACATTGGTTTGTTGCAGGATTCTCGAACATATTCTCAGTTCGAATATAATGAATTTCCTTGAGACAGAGAAGTTGCTGTCCATGCATCAGCACGGGTTTAGAAAGCATCGCTCCTGCGAAACGCAACTCGCCCTTTTTTCACATGATATCTTGCGAACCATGGATGAAGGGTATCAGACGGATGCCATATTCCTTGACTTCCGGAAAGCGTTTGACTTGGTGCCCCACTGCAGACTCCTAACTAAGATACAAGCATATGGGATTGTTTCCCAAGTATGTGAGTGGCCCAAAGGCTTCTTAAGTAATAGAACCCAGTACGCTGTCCTCAATGGTGAGTGTTCATCAGAGGTGAGGGTATCATCTGGAGTGTCACAGGGAAGTGTGGTAGGTCCGGTGTTGTTTTCTATCTACATAAATGATCTTTTGGATAGGGTGGATAGCAATGTGCGGCTGTTTGCTGATGATGCTGTGGTGTACGGGAAGGCGTCGTCGTTGAGTGACTGTAGGAGGATACAAGATGACTTGGACAGGATTTGTGATTGGTGTAAAGAATGGCAGCTAACTCTAAATATAGATAAATGTAAATTAATGCAGATGAATAGGGAAAAGAATCCTGTAATGTTTGAATACTCCATTAGTAGTGTAGTGCTTGACACAGTCACGTCGATTAAATATTTGGGCGTAACATTGCAGAGCAATATGAAGTGGGACAAGCATGTAATGGCGTTTGTGGGGAAGGCAGATAGTCGTCTTCGGTTCATTGGTAGAATTTTGGGAAGATGTGGTTCATCTGTAAAGGAGACCGCTTATAAAACACTAATACGACCTATTCTTGAGTACTGCTTGAGAGTTTGGGATCGCTATCAGGTCGGATTCAGGAAGGACATAGAAGCAATTCAGAGGCGGGCTGCTAGATTTGTTACTGGTAGGTTCGATCATCATGCGAGTGTTACGGAAATACTTCAGGAACTCGGGTGGGAGTCTCTAGAGGAAAGGAGGCGTTCTTTTCGTGAACTGCTACTGAGGAAATTTAGAGAACCAGCATTTGAGGCTGAATGCAGTACAATTTTACTGCCGCCAACTGACATTTCGCAGAAAGACCACAAAGATAAGATAAGAGAGATTAGGGCTCGTACAGAGGCATATAGGCAGTCATTTTTCCCTCGTTCTGTTTGGGAATGGAACAGGGAGAGAAGATGCTAGTTGTGGTTCGAGGTACGCTCCGCCGCGCACCGTATGGTGGACTGCAGAGTATGTATGTAGATGTAAGTATAGACTGGGATGTCTATGGATTCATTGCAGGGGGACACAGACACAGAGTCATGCAAAATCCTTTTAAACATGTTTTCTGAAAATTGTATTGAGCAGATAGCTCGGCAGCCCACATGCAGTGGAAATATCATACATCTTGTAGCTACAAACAGGCTAGACCTTACTGACAAAGTCAGTATAGAAACAGGGATTAGCAATCTTGATGCCATTATAGCAACTTTAATTACGAAAGGTAATAAATCAGTCAAGAAGGCTAGGTGTGTGTTTCACTAGATAGAGCAGATAAGTAGTTATTAGCATCTCACTTAGACAGTGAATTGGCATCACTTAGTTCCAGTAAGATGGATGTACAGGAACTGTGGGCAAAGTTTAGGCAGATTGGTAATCATGGTAAGCAGAGTTACGTGCCTACTAAGTAGATAAAGAATAGATGGTTTAATAACAAAATCCAACAGATGCTGAGGAAGTAGAGGCTGATGCACTCTCAGTTCAAAAGGGAATGCACAAATGACAAGCAAAAATTAGTAAGATTTGTGCCTCTCTGAAAAGATTTATGGACGAAGCACACGACAACTACCACCATCACACGTTAGCAAAAGATCTGGCACAGAACTTGAGAAAATTTTAGTCTTGCGCAAAATCGCTAAGGGTTCTAACGCTTCTATTCAGCCACTTGGCCAGTTTGGTGTGGCAGTCGAAGATAGAAAAACAAAGCTGAAGTTTTAAATTTCACATTCAAGAAATCATTCACACAGGAAAATCATACAAAAATACTGTCATTTGACCATCAGAAAGACTGCTGTATGGATGACAAAGTAATAAGCATACCTGCCACAGAGAAACAACTGAAGTATTTGAAAGCAAATAAATCACCAAGTCTGGATGGAATCCCAGTTCGATTTTACAAATAGTGCTCTATGGCAATGGCCCCTTACTTGGCTTTCATTTATTGTGAATCTCTCACCCAGCACAAATGCCCAAGTGATGGGAAAAAGCACATGTGAGCCCAGTATATAAGAGGTGCAAAAGAACAGACCCACATAATTGCAGACCAATATCCATAACTTCTGTTTGCTGCAGAATCCTTGAACATATTCTCAGTTTGGATACAGTAAACTTTCTTGAGACTGAGAGGCTTATGTCCACAAATCAGCATGGTTTTAGAAAGCATTGCCAGTGCAAAACTCAGCTTGCTGTTTTCTCACATGATATACAGCGAACAATGGATTAAGGGCTAAGGCAGATTCCATATTTTTAGATTTCCAGAAACCATGTGACACGGTGCCTCATTGCAGACTGTTAACGAAGTTACACGCATATGGAGTAAGTTCACAAATATGTGAGTGGCTCGAAGACTTCTTAAATAATAGAATCCATTTGTTATCCTCAACGACGAGTGTTCACCAGGACAAGCGTACAGTCAGGAGTGCCTCAGGGAAGTGTGATAGGACAGCTGTTGTTCTCTATATACAGAAATGATTTGGCAGTCAGCCTGGCCAGTAATCTCCAGCTGTTTACTGATGATGCCGTGGTGTACAGTAAGGTGCTGAAGCTGAGTGACTACAGGAAGATACAAGATGACTTAGATCAATTTTCCAGTTGGTGTCATGAATGGCAGCTAGCCCTGAACATGGAAAAATGTAAGTTAATGCGGATGAGTAGGAAGATCAAACCTGTAACGTTCAGATACAGTGTCACTTGTATCCTGCTTGACACAATCAATATCTGGGTGTAACATTGCGAAGCGATATGAGTTGGAATGAGCATCTGATAATTGCGGAAGGGAAGGCGAATGGTAGACTTCATTTTATTGGGAGAATTTTAGGAAAGATTGGCTCACCTGTAAAGGAGACTGCTCCAGTGTTTGGGATCTGGGGAATCCCTGGAGGAAAGACTATGTTCTTTTCAAGAAACACTACTGAGAAAATTTAGAGAACTGGCATATGAAGCTGAATGCCGAGCAAATTTACTGCCACACATGAGGACCCCAAAGATAATATACAAGAAATTAGGACTCATATGGAGATGTGGAGCTGTTTTTCCCTCACTTCTATTTGGGAGTGTAACAGGAAAGGAAATGACAAGTAGTGATACAGGGTACCCTCTGCCACACACCACTTTGTGACTTGAGGAGTATGAATGTAGGTGCAGAATAGTATTTCTACAGTGTAAGTAAATATGCCAGCTTAGAAAAATAGGTAATACCGAGAAATAATAGGGCCATGTTAACTGTTGAGTGTATTTCTATCTCTTACCAGGTGTACTATAGTTTGCGTGCCGTCACGCAAAAACGTTTCTGCTGTCAGTTTCCTGTTCATGTCAAAGGCAGTTGCAATAATCCACTTCCCTGAAGGGAATCGGTTGGGATAGTTATGAAGCACATAATGTTGACAGGTAACTGTGTGCTTGTATTTTTCAGAACTGTAATAGAACAAAAGCTTGCAACTGTTTATAATTCTTGACATGACGCACAGTGGATATTTATGGTTTTATTAACAGTTTCCTTTCCAAAAAAATACTAAACAATTTACTGCAGTGTTAAAGCACTGGTTTTGCATTCGGGAACAGTGAGGTTCAAAGACCCATTTGGTAGCTTTTTCATAGTTTCCACCACAATGCAAAGGTGCAGTGCATTTAATTGAAAAGACCATGACCAATTTTCTGCCTCATCCTTGACTAACCAATACCAGTTTCAATATGTTCAATATACGTACAAATCAACTGTGCAATGTATCTGAAATATCATACTCTAGTGTTGAATGGTCAAAAGACAAATAAATCATGTGGACTTCACTAAAATTAAGTAAATACATATGGTTGGATAGAAGCTAATATCACCCTAATGTACAATCAATAATAAGAAATGGGAAGGGCTATAGGCCCATATGCAAATGATGGAGTTAAGCCTCACTGGTCAGGCTCTTCTGGTTAGCAAACATTGCGTTCCGCCAAATTTTGACAGCTGTGCAACATTAATATAAATCACAAAATTCAAGCTTGTAGTACTGCCAGTTTAGAGGGAGTATGTTAAGCCGCATACAGCAGCTAGTAATAACATAATCTTAATGAGGTTATTCACACTTAACTGGAGAATCAGTGTTTGTGGATAATTTAACATTGATTTTCTGTCAGACAGTACAGAGCTATTACAAATGATTGTAGCGATTTCATAAATTCACTGTAGCTCCATTCATTGACATATGGTCATGACACACTACAGATACGTAGAAAAACTCATAAAGTTTTGTTCGGCCGAAGCCGCACTTTAGGTTTCTGCCGCCAGAGCGCTCGAGAGCGCAGTGAGCCAAAATGGTGACAGGAGCCGAGAAAGCGTATGTCGTGCTTGAAATGCACTCACATCAGCCAGTCATAACAGTGCAAAGACACTTCAGGACGAAGTTCAACAAAGATCAACCAACTGCTAACTACATTCGGCGATGGTATGCGCAGTTTAAAGCTTCCGGATGCCTCTGTAAGTGGAAACCAACGGGTCGGCCTGCAGTGAGCGAAGAAACGGTTGAACGTGTGCGGGCAAGTTTAACGCGTAGCCCGCGGAAATTGGCTCATGCCACAACTGGAGACCGACAGCGCCGACTTCATCTTTCAACAGGATGGTGCTCCACCGCACTTCCATCATGATGTTCGGCATTTCTTAAACAGGAGATTGGAAAACCGATGGGTTGGTCGTGGTGGAGATCATGATCAGCAATTCATGTCATGGCCTCCACGCTCTCCCGACTTAACCCCACGCGATTTCTTTCTGTGGGGTTATGTGAAAGATTCAGTGTTTAAACCTCCTCTGCCCAGAAACGTGCCAGAACTGCAAGCTCGCATCAACGGTGCTTTCGAACTCATTGATGGGGACATGCTGCGCCGAGTGTGGGAGGAACTTGTTTATCGGCTTGATGTCTGCCGAATCACTAAAGGGGCACATATCGAACATTTGTGAATGCCTAAAAAAACTTTTTGAGTTTTTGTATGTGTGTGCAAAGCATTGCGAAAATATCTCAAATAATAAAGTTATTGTAGAGTTGTGAAATCACTTCAATCATTTGTAATAACCCTGAACTGACCGAGGGCCCCTCGAGTTACTGTTATCCAGCTTTGGATTAATTTCCACGCTAAAATACCCTACAAACTGACAGGTGTAGTGCAAATGCTACCAATAGTCTGAAATCATTTAGATTTGCCAACTCTCCATCTATGAGATTCTAAGTAGATATAATGTATGTAGTTGGGTTACATTAATCAAATTTTGTTGCACGTAAACATTAAAATAAAGTTATTTGAATGACCAGCGCGTAAATAAGTTATTACAAATATAACTACTGCAAATTGTCCCACTTGGGGGGGGGGGGGGGTGAGAAGTTAGCTGGTAACTAATTTTTTCCCTTCCTGTAGCGCATATCACTACTCAAAGCTGACTGCTACTAACTCAAATTTCAATCAACAAAAAATAACTCTCTATTCGTCGTAAGTGGTAAATAGGAAAAGGGAGCCTGAAAATATGAAATAACCTCTTCGACAAAGAAGTCATTAAAGCCAGTATAACTACTTTCTGATAAGTACCTCTTTTGTTAAACATATCATTCCATTTGGGCCTACATGGTGGTACATATACTCAACCCATATATTTGAGTAGTTAACAGAATAGAATACGCTATAAGGCATTATTTTATTTTTTAATCACTAGCGTATGTCATTTTCACTCTCTACTAAATCTTTACTAATAGTCACAAACATGCAAGCTTTCTACTTACCTACATATTACGAAACATTCCATATGACACAAGCACTACAGAAAAACATCCAATGAATTCTGCTTTTGCAAGACAAAACAAGTACAAAATTAAAACAAAAAAAAACAAAAGGTCATCAGTCAGTTCAGTCATAAAACATGTTCAGCTTTCCTAATGAACCTTAGCATAAGGGAAAATACAACGAACTGAGTTACAGGAATTTCTGCAACGGAAAAGTAGCTGTTTTAGCACTTAACGCTATATTAATAACATCCCCAACAAAGAAACTGTTGACACTCAAGTAAACATAACGCTTAAGTTTCGAGCTTCCACATTTCATCCCTAGTAATCACAACATTACGACAATATTTTGAACAATGCTTACTAGTGTTAGCTCCGAGACTTCCGCTGGTTTAATATACAAGCTTCTTTAGGGTTTGATAAACAAAAAAAACTACGTACAAAACTCATCAACTTCGTAACGCTCACACATATCCTAAAAACTTAAAATCTCATAACCGCCACACAACTTCAGCTAACCAATCGGAGACGACTTCGGCAAAGTATTCATGAGTGAAAGATATACGACCCACTATTTACGCTTAAAGAGAAACTGGCTACTCGAAAAATCAACTGACTATACACAATGTTTCACTTTCAACTGCATGTTCCGAATAAAAAAAGCATTATGTTTTGACCAATTTTGTAACACCTTCATGTGAAATTTGCAGAAAATAAATATTAAATATATACTATTGTATATACTCAAAAGAGACAAGCTTGCCTTTGCCATGCACTTCATAGTAATTTGCAGAGTATAGGTGTAGATATTAACTCTTCTTAGTAATATATCATGCGACGTACCTTAAAGTTTTATATTTCTACAATTCTTAAGTAGAAAGCGCTTGCCTCGATTATTAGGTTTTTATTCTAACGTCCTTGATCGGCTATAATCACATTCACAACTGTGTTATCGTTGGATTGTTTGTCGTCGTAATTGTGTGGGTGTGCAGTGTGCACGTGTGCTTGGCTTGTATTGTAGGAAGTAAGGAATTGTTTGTTGTGAAAATGACTGTGAAGGTTTTCATCGCAAGTGCAGACAAACCTCCGACATGTAAGAACGCTTTATTTATGTTTATTTTTACTGGCAATGTTGACTCTTTGTGTTGTTGGTTTTACTGTACGAGGAATACACGGTACGCCGTTTTGTCTGTCGTAAGCAGTAGATGTCATTAATGCAACAGCAGAAAGGTAATTCTTTTTGTCACAGAAACTCGCAACAAAAATGTGATCGCCAGTTAGCTTTATCGCAAAATTCTGAACGATGCAAGGTACTTCCGTTGGACATCTTCGACAGTGATCATGAAGGGAAAATAGTGCAATTTGGACTTAACTTAGGGAAGTATGTAAGTGAGGTACTGACAGTCGTTATTAGTATTGCGCACTAGACCTAAAAGTAACAGGGATATAGAACATATTAGTGCTACACGACGTGGCCAGTCACACACCCTTCTTTGGCGTACAGAATACAAACATTGGTGTGAAGATATCGAACGGTATGATTAACAAGACCCACCGTGCCTTGCCACTGCACTCCCTTCGCAAGTTCATTGAAAAGCAAGCTAATGCTAATTGGCGTTAAGATGTCCTGCATGCCACAAGGCTATTACAGATCGCATTTGTTTGTTGGATAAAGAAATTCGTAGAAGTTACCAAGGGATGCCCTTTCCACGTTTCGTAATTGATGTACAGTATATTATTATATATTTGTTTTTATTCATTCAAGGTTCATCTCTCAGTGATATGGGAATTGTCATGTTAATACAACAAAAACAAATAGCCCAAAATACATAGGCCTACACAAAATATGTAAGTATCCTTGTTAAGGACAGGGAAGGGTGGTCAGTGATGGTCTTGATGAAGGAACTATCCTTGCATTTAGCATTAGAATGACTGGGCAAAGTGGACCCCATCCTCCTAAATATGAGGTCTTGACAGATGCTCCTCCACATTGTCGGCTCTTACTGTACAATGTTGTTTGATTTATGTACAGTTTTCTTCTGCTATTTTATAAAACATAGGTTATCTTTTCTTCACCATACATTAAGGACACCAAATGGTTTCTCTAGGCCACAAAGATGCTGCTGTGCCCCTGCACCAACTCCTGTCTGTTCAGACAAATGACTCCTTGGTCACCAAAATTCAACTATGCTTCATGTTTATATTCCTGTTCTCCCTCTGTTCACCTGTAAAACTGAGTTAGCATCAGCCTCCTTCATGATGAATAAAAAGTTGAACTCGAGAAAAAGACAAGGCGTTACTACCATGTGCTTTAGATCTTGATACGATTTTATTGTAAAAGCAATAAACCATGATTTTGTATTGAAATGCGGCACATTGTTGTATTGTATTTCTTTCTTGTTGTATTGTATTTCTTCCTTCAGCTGATCATTAATTGTGTAGTAGTTGGTTAGTTGATCCATGAATTCATTGCATGATAAATAATAATGATGTGGGCAAGTCATCTTAAAATTTCCATCAGAAGTTGATTTGTAAATATGGCTAAATGCAGAACATTTATAAGTTTCTTGTTAAATATGCAGATGTGCTTTAATAATTGCAACTCGCCACCTTTTACACATTACAATAGGCCTAATAAAAATTCTTCAGCAGAAAGGAAGGTGTTGTCAGGGAGAAACTTTTTCAGTTTGTTTTCAATCTTTACTGTGCTGTCTGTCAGACATTATATGCGACGTACCCAGTGATAAAAAATTTTAGTTGCAACATTGTGCACCCATTTTTGTGGTAAAGACAACCTTAATGTGGAATAATGAATATAATTTTTCCTTCTGGTATTGTAATTATGTGCATCATTGTTCTTTTTAAACTGCAGTGGATTATTTACAAAAAAACATCAGGGAATAAATATACTGTGAAGCAGTAATCAGAATGCCCAACTACTTAAACAGATGGCTGCAAGATAGTCATGGGTGAACACTACATATTAGTTGGATGTAAGGTCCGCCAGTTATGCAAAACACCATTTTTCCAAGTTCCCAAGCATGTTTTGGCACCTCTGTGCCATCATCAGTGGGATTTTATTTAATGTGTAATGTGAACATTTTTGCTAAAAGGTTACAAAATTATGTGGATATTTAGTTCAAACAATAATTAGTTTCTTTTTGTTGGTAGGGATATTCCATGTAAAGTAGGGCACACTTACAATATTCAAAAGTTTAAAATTTTGTACTTTTTATGTATTTTTTGAAAAGGTTGGACCTTTTATTTTTCTCTAAGGCAACAATGGTTTATGGCCCATCATTGCTTTCCCTCCATAATTTGAAGCGATTTTTATAACTCTATATGTTTTTCATGTGATGAGAGCATGAATTATTGTAGACTTTGGACCTTCATTTCAACTAATTGGCAGTTAAGAACTAGCATATCATTATTTATATTGCTGTTACATACCGCAATGTATCCCATAAAGAGTATTAAATGAAATTAGGTAAATTATGTAGGCTAATACAACATTTACTTTCATGTAACATGAGTCACTTTCATGTAATTAAGTTTTTATACCAAGAAAGATATTAGATATAACTTTATCGTATTCAGTAATTGGCTTCTTAGTGTGAATGTCTAACTAATATCACTATTAAAATTTCCCAATTTCAATAAATATTGTAAAAACAGAAAATTAAGTGTGTCGTGTGAGACATAATCTGAGTCACAGTTGTATTATTTTAAGATTAGAAGAAGAGAATGCCCTTAGCAGCAGCAGAAAGACAGACTAGGTGGAGGCAAAAGTTAAAGACTGAAGGAAAATATGAAGAATTTAAGAAGCAGCTAGAAAAAGTCAGCAGAAGCAGAAACAAAAGTTCCTACCATTGAGTCAACATAAGCAAGGACTGCTATTACAAGAAAGAAGAGCTAGAAACAGGGAGAGGGTTAAAAAACATTGCAACATAAGATGCAAGATAAGCAACCCAGTAAAGCAAGTTTGTTACTGTATAAGTCACATAGTCCTCTGGATAAAACCATGGCTTGAATGCTGCAATTGCTTACATTAGCAACGTACTATCGACTATACCTGAACATGTGAAGGAAGTTTCAATCTGGTCAGATGGACCTGCCTCTCAGTTCAAAAACAAATATATTGGTACTGCTGTATCCCAGTTTCAATCATTTCATAATGTGGAAATCTACTGGAACTTATTTGCTACATCCCATGGTAAAGGAGACGTAGATGGAACTGGTGCAATTGCACAGTTGTATTGTTGTAATGGCTAGTGGGGAATGAGTCGAAAAGTGAAAATTTATAGGCCTAGTAGGTGATGCATCAACTTTTGCTCAGGTAGCTGCAAGTACCACGACTAAGCAGGTTTTTCATGTGTCTATTGATGAAATTCAAGGAATCAATACGAAACTTAATCTTGTTCAAATATTTTCTTTAGCACTGTCACTACCTAAAGCATTCATTGCTTTCACTACAAGAAATGAGTACTACAGACATATCCGCTGTCTCCAAAGAATTTTGTTGCTGCAGATCATCATACTGAAGAAACTATAGAAAGTAGAATATCACAGTAAATTCAGTGCCAGAGAAGTACATGCAGTTTATGGAAAATCTTACTTAATCACTGCAATAGTGTGCGCTGCAAATGACCTGTAAAGTATGATCAAATTATAAAGAAAACTAACCCTCTTGATGTCAAAGCAAGAGGATATTTTCTGTTCTCTGACTTTTAATTTAATTTACAGTTCATTTTCCGAGATGTCATGCTCTTATAATTTTTTATAGTGTTTCAAAAGTGAAATGTTAATGTTACATTTATCTTATTTGGCACATAGCGTCATATTTTCATTTTCCTGCATGCAGGAAAAAAGCTTTTCCAACAAGAAATAGCAAGTAACATGAG
Source organism: Schistocerca americana (assembly GCF_021461395.2). Classification (NCBI taxonomy): domain Eukaryota; kingdom Metazoa; phylum Arthropoda; class Insecta; order Orthoptera; family Acrididae; genus Schistocerca; species Schistocerca americana. The sequence goes on from NC_060119.1 coordinate 381,436,709, forward strand.
TCACATATCATTGTGTCACACACCTTTTTCAATGTATTACAGTATTTCAAATAGCATAAATATTTTTAGTGATATGTAATTCTATCATTTGAATGCCAATCTAACAAGCATTTTATGTGATAAAAACCAGATCCATATTCCTAATAGTTTGAGGACACTTTTGACCCAAAATGCATTTTAGGAATAGGATGTCCAAAATCTGTAACATGAGTCACAACATAAATTACATTCATGTTCTTGAATTTTAATGCTCTTCACTGCTTAAATAACACTTCCAAGATCTTTGCCTGAATAATAAAATTTGTTGTTGTTGCTGTTGTGGTCTTCAGTCCAGAGACTGGTTTGATGCAGCTCTACATACTACTCTATCCTGTGCAAGGCTCATCATCTCCCAGTACCTACTGCAACCTAAATTCTCCTGCATCTGTTTCATGTATTCATCTCTTGGTCTCCCTCTGTGATTTTTACCCTCCACGCTGCCCTCCAATACTAAATTGGTGATCCCTTGATGCCTCAGAATATGCCCTAACAACCGATCCCTTCTTCTAGTCAAGTTGTGACACAAATTTCTCTTCTCTCCTATTCTACTCAATACCACCTCATTAGTTATGTGGGTCTACCAATCTAATCTTCAGCATTCTTCTGTAGCACCACATTTCGAAAGCTTCTATTCTCTTCTTGTCTAAACTATTTATCGTCCATGTTTCATTTCAATACAAGGCTACACTCCATACAAATACTTTCAGAAACGACCTCCTGACACTTAAATCTATACTCGATGTTAACAAATTTCTCTTCTTCAGAAATGCTTTCCTTGCCATTGCCAGTCTACATTTTATATCCTCTCTACTTCAACCATCATCAGCTATTTTGCTCCTCAAATAGCAGAACTCCTTTACTACTTCAAATGTCTCATTTACTAATCTAATTCTTTCAGCATCACCCGACTTAATTCGACTACATTCCATTATCCACGTTTTGCTTTTCTTGATGTTCATCGTGTATCCTCCTTTCAGGACCGTGTCCATTCCGTTCAGCTGCTCTTCCAGGTCCTTTGCTGTCCCTGAGAGAATTACAATGTCACCAGCGAACCGCAAAGTTTTTATTTCTTCTCCATGTATTTTAATACCTACTCCAAATTTTTCTTTTGTTTCCTTTACTGCTTGCTCAGTGTACAGATTGAATAACATCGGGGATAGGTTACAACCCTGCCTGACTCCCTTCCCAACCACTGCTTCCCTTTCATGCCCCTCGACTCTTATAACTGCCATCTGTTTTCTGTACAAATTGTAAATAGCCTTTCACTCCCTGTGTTTTACCCCTGCCACATTCAGAATTTGAAAGAGAGTATTCGAGTCAACATTGTTAAAAGCTTTCTCTAAGTCTACAAATGCTAGAAATGTAGGTTTGCCTTTCTTTAATCTATTTTCTGAGATAAGTCGTAGGCTCAGTATTGCCTCAGGTGTTCCAACATTTCTACGGAATCCTAACTGATCTTCCCCGAGGTTGGATTCCAGTCACTTTTTTTAAACATTTTAGATGTGCATCACGGTTTCACTGTGGTTTACACTGATGGCTCCAAACAGGAGAATTTCCTTGGCTGTTCTGTGGTGTTCCCTGACCATGTTACCCGGATTCGCCTCCCTGCTGAATATACCGTTTTTGCAGCGGAGCTCCACGCGATCCTGACGGCACTGGAGCAGATGCATCGTGTTCGGGGCGATCGATTTCTTCTCTGCTCCGATTCTCTTAGTGCCTTACAATCGCTGCAGAACCTGTACCCGACTGAAGGGATGGTCCAGCTGATACATAGCCAACTGTACTTGCTCCAACAGCGGGGTAAAGAGGTATCCTTCTGCTGGGTGCCTGGTCATGTCGGCATATGGGGCAATGAACAGGCTGATCGGGCTGCCAAGGAGGCCTGCAGAGAGCATGATGTGGTCCAGTGTCCTATCCCCTTGCAGTCAGTCATCGCTGCACTCCACAGGAAGTGCATGGAGTTGTGGGAGGACGAATGGCTGGCAGTGTCGGCCAATAAACTGCGGTCGGTAAAGTCAACCACTCGGCCGTGGCGTTCCTCCTGCCGGTTGCTCAGGCGGGAAGAGGTGGCCCTCACACGTCTGCGGATTGGGCACTGTCCTGTGACGCATAGCTATTTATTACGGCGGGAAGATCCTCTGTTTTGTGACGCTTGCGGTGTGCACATCTCTGTCCGGCACATTTTAACAGACTGCATTTTATACCGTGATGCAAGGGCAGAAGCACAAGTTGATGGGGATCTGCCTTGTGTTTTAGCTGACGATGAGACGTGTGTGTCTAGGGTTTTTAAGTTCTGTGATGTGTCTGGACTCTGGCCTAAACTTTTAGGCTGGAGGTTTTAGTGTGTTGCAGAGTGGCTGACTCCTCCCCTTTTTTCCTTGCGGTCAGCCAGCCACTTCCATCTGCTACATTGTTTTAGCTCCCTCTACCATTTTCTTCCTGTGTTGTCCATGTTTTACTGCTGACGCCCTGCTTCATCCCACGCTTCGGTGTGGGTGAGCACATTTTTTCAATGCTTGTTCCCCGTGTTTTATGTTCCATTTTATGTCAATGTTCTGAGGGTTTTTTTTCTTGACACCCGTCTCACTATGATACTGCACGGGCGCTGAAGACCTTGCTGTCGTGCGCCCCCAAAACCCCTCTACTACTACTTCCCCGAGGTTGGCTTCTACCAGTTTTTCCATTCGCTTGTAAAGAATTTGTGTTAGTATTTTGCAGCAGTGGCTTATTAAACTGATAGTTCGGTAATTTTCATATCTGTCAACACTTGGTTTCTTTGCGATTGGAATTATTATATTCTTTTTTTAGTCTGAGGGTATTTCCCCTGTCTCATACATCTTGCATACCAGATGGTAGAGTTGTGTCAGGACTGGCTCTCCCAAGTTTCTCAGTAGTTCTAATGGAATGTTGTCTACTCCCGGGGCTTTGTTTCGACTTGGGTCTTTCAGTGCTCTGTCAAACTATTCCCGCAGTATCATATTTCCCATTTCATCTGCACTACATTCTCTTCCATTTCTATAATGTTGTCCTTAAAAACATTGCCCTTGCATAGACACTCTATATACTCCTTCCACCTTACTGCTTTCCCTTCTTTGCTTAGAACTGGGTTTCCATCTGAGCTCTTGATATTCATACAAGTGCCTCTCTTTTCTCCAAAGATCTCTTTAATTTTCCTGTAGACAGTATCTATCTTACCCCTAGTGAGATAACCCTCTACATCCTTACATTTGTCCTCTAGACATCCCTGCTTAGCCATGTTGCACTTCCTGTCGAACTCATTTTTGAGACGTTTGTATTCCTTTTTGCCTGCTTCATTTACTGCATTTTTATATTTTCTCCTTTCATCAATGAAATTCAATATCTCATCTGTTACCCAAGGATTTCTATTAGCCCTCGTCATTTTACCTATTTGATCCTCTGCTACCTTCACTATTTTGTCTGTCATAGCTACCCATTCTTCTTTTACTGTATTTCTTTCCCCCATTCTTCTCAATCGTTCCCTAATGCTGTCTCTGAAACTCTGTACAACCTCTGGTTCTTTCAGTTTATCCAGGTCCCATCTCCTCAAATTCCCACCTTTTTGCAGTTTCTTCAGTTTTAATCTACAGTTCATAACCAATAGATTGTGGTCAGAGTCCACATCTGCCCCTGGAAGTGTCTTACTATTTAAAACCTGGTTCCTGAATCTCTGTCTTACCATTATATAATTTATCTGAAACCTGTCAGTATCTCCAGGCTTCTTCCATGTATAGAACGTTCTTCATGATTCTTGAACCAAGTGTTAGCTATGATTAAGTTATGCTCTGTGCAAAATTCTACCAGGCGGCTTCCTCTTTCATTTCTTGCCCCCAATCCATACTCACCTACCACGTTTCCTCCTCTCCCTTTTCCTATTATCAAATTCCAGCCACCTATGACTATTAAATTTTCGTCTACCTTCACTATCTGAATAATTTCTTTTATCTCATCATACATTTCATCAACCTCTTCGTCATTTGTGGAGCTAGTTGGCATATAAACTTGTAGTACTGTGGTAGACATGGGCTTCGTATCTATCTTGGCCACAATAATGTGTTCACTATGCTGTTTGTAGTAGCTTACCCGCATTCTTATTTTCCTATTCATTATTAAACCTACTCCTGCATTACCCCTATTTGATTTTATATTTATAACCCTGGATTCACCTGACCAGAAGTCTTGTTCCTGCTGCCACCGAACTTCACTAAGTCCCACTATATCTAACTTTAACCTATCCATTTCCCTTTTTTAAATTTCTAACCTACCTGCCCAATTAAGGGATCTGACATTCCACACTCCGATCCGTAGAACGCCAGTTTTCTTTCTCCTGATAACGAGGTCCTCTTGAGTAGTCCCTGCCCGGAGATCTGAATGAGGGACTATTTTACCACCAGAATATTTTACCCAAGAGGACGCCATCATCATTTAACCATACAGTAAAGCTTCATGCCCTTGGGAAAAATTATGGTTGTAGTTTCCCCTTGCTTTCAGCCATTCGCAGTAACAGCACAGCAAGGCCGTTTTGGTTAGTGTTACAAGGCCAGATCAGTCAATCATCCAGACTGTTGCCCCTGCAACTACTGAAAAGGCTGCTGCTCCTCTTCAGGAACCACATGTTTCTCTGGCCTCTCAACAGATACCCCTCCATTGTGGTTGCACCTATGGTACAGCTATCTGTATCGCTGAGGCACGCAAGCCTCCCCACCAGCGGCAAGGTCCGTGGTTTATGGTGGTGATGATGTTTGTAGATTTACAAAAGAAAATACTGGTTTATAGATTGATAACAAGTCAACATAATAAAATACTGATTTCAAAATGTATCGTGGGTCACTTTGGAATCTCCTGGTACCTTCACACTCTGTTTGCATGGTTTTTCAGGACCACTTGTGTATTATTTATTACATGTAGCTTGTCACTGAAGGGACCAACAAAAAAAAATCAATTGCTGATTGAACTAAATATCGACATAATTTTGTAATAATTTAGTAAAAATGTTCACATTACAGATTAAATAAAACAGAAACCCACTGATGATGGCACAGAGCTGCTGAAACATGTTTGGGAGCTTGGAAAAACAGTGTTTTGCATAACTGGCAGATCTTACATTGAACAATTTTAACTGCAAACACAGTAAACACAAGGAGTTGCAAATCCAGATGATGAATAACTACATATTAGTCTTACAGCATGTTTTTGAGCAATGAAGACTTTCTTTCTTAAAGATGAGTTACCATAGAACTGGGTAATACTGATAGAACCACTTTTGATACGACCAGTATGACATCTGATGAAATGAATAACTTCTTTATAAATTCTGGTAACAAAGGACATCCAGCTTAACAAAATGACAACTATAATTCAAGAATTAATTTTTTTTAAAAAATAGAAAAAAAAGAACAAAGTTATTCATATCGCATAACAAACCTGAAACAGCTACATTTATGTGGACACAAATTGCTGTCACTGGCATAGCAGTAGCTATAGCAAAATTCAACTACTCAAAATCAGAAAACTTGTATATTCTGTCAAATTTTGTTACTAGAAAAGTAGCAGACATTAGACTACAACTGTTTTGTATACTAATACATTGAATTCTTATGAGTTGTTTGTTTCCAGCCTAGTATAACAAGTTGTCCCTCATCATCATCATCATCATCATCATCAGGATTTGCATCCAGCGTGCCGGGTAGGAACTGTGTGAACGATATGCCTCCATTGGTTTTTGTCCTAGTATAGCTTTTCCCTCTCCACTACATCCCATGTTACTCCTCTCCTCTTGAGATCTTCCTTAACCTAGTCTGTCCGTCTCTTTCGAGGCCACCCAATTGTTCCTCTTCCTGGTACCTCCATCTCCAAGTACTGGCATGAAGTTAGTCAGGTGCATTCGTTTCACATGACTGAACCACTTCAGTTCTTAAAGCACTCATGCTCTCCTCTGTAGTCAGTGTCACCTGTAGGTCTCTCCTTACATAATCATTCCTGACTCTGTCTCTCCTAGTTTTTTGTAGAGCTGACCTAAGGAACTTCATGTCACAGGCTTTTATTTAACTTTCTTCTCTCTTATTTATGGCACAGGCCTCTAGAGTATACAATGATTGGCAGGAGATAAGTGTCCCTCTACATAAAAGTCGGGTTTTGATAACTACCATTCTATTTCTCTTGTACAAATACTTCTCAGAATAGTAGATCATTACTTATATCAACAAATTTACAAACATTTAACCTGCAGTGGAACATCGACAAACAGGATGGCTTTAGGGAAAATTCATTGATACTGAAAGTTGTTGAAAATATTATTTTGACACTACATAATGCATTTGAAGCAAAGTCACCTCTTGTTGCCGTACAGATAATGCATTTGAAGCAAAGTCATCTGTTGTTACCATACAGATTGACCTGAGCAACACATTTAACTCTGAGTTTCTTTGGATTCTAATACGTAAACTGAGGTAACATGGCGTTCAAGATACAGAATTCACTCGTATAGCAATGATTGATGACAATGGTAAGCTGAAAGTACACTTTAATGATGTGGGCTCTGAATTCTCTGATGGCTTAAGAGGTGTGCCTCAATGTTCTGTGTTGAGACTCTTATTGTTTATAATTTACATTAACAATCTACCTAGTATCATGCCATGTGTGCCTGTTATGTATGCAGACGTTTCCACTTCATTGCAACAAGAAATGACGTAGAGGATCTAAAGGAACAGAACAAAACCAACCTAATCATTTCTGGCATGTTGTTCAAACACAATGAATCAACTGTAAACCAGAATGAAACTGAAAATAAATTTTTATTTTGTACAATACCAACGACTGTATGTTTGTCTGAAGTTATGGGTGCACATTTGGATACCGAATTAATTTGAAACCTCCACACACAATCTACATCAGGGTGTATATGACCCGGGAGATCCGTGAAAAACCCGGGAATTTTTTCATCCGGGAAAAATGGGAATTTTTCATTGTTTTAGTTTTCAGTTAAATTTTTGTAGCTTTGACCGGTAAAAATCAATAGTCTAACAAAGAATATTAATATATCTTGCTACTGCAGAATAATACTGCAGCAATAAAAAACGAACGAGAGAGAAAAAACAAACATAAAACTTAAGTTGCAAAGGAAATGCACCACATACAACAACAAAACACAGTGCTCATACAAGCATTTGTCAACAGCAGAATGTGTCAAAGTCTTAAAGAAGGCTATGCAATGTTTCACAACAAATTGCCTCCAATGAGCACGACGTCCCAACTGTTCACATTAGATTCGTTTGAGTGGTTGCGAGTGAGCTTATGCACATGTGCAGTTGAGTCCCGTATAAGTAGTATCTTCTCCCGCTTCTGGCTACAAAAGTATGGCAGTTAGCTGTATGAGCAATAGCAGCAAGCAGCGAGATGCTATCTGGAAAAATTTCACTGGTGCTCCTAAGCTGCCAGATTGATGTACGCACAACAGGCCCGGAACTAGGGGGCGGGGGCAAACCAGGGTATCTGCCGCAGGCGGCAGTTTCATGGGGGGCCGGGGGGGGGGGCAAATTCATATTATTGAGGACAAAGACCTTGTTTCACAAAGCACCCAGCATCCACTTCACATTGGTCTATCGATTACTCATATGATTTTGAATGCATCCCTGTTGGTTTTTGAACAAATTCTAAGTTGATTTCTGAATGAATCATAAGTTGATTTTTGAATACATGCATAATGTACGTGATGTCTCTGCCAGAGGAATCCCCATTGCATCTAGAAACGAACTTTCCTGCAGACCAAAGGGGACGGGTCTATACGAGCTGAGCGAAATGAAGCCGAATGGGTGAATGCGAATTGCTGTTTATGTGGTTGACTGGGTTTGCAAATGATCAGTGTTGCTATAATTACTAGCGAATTCCATACATTCAGACTAACAGAGTGGAAATAAACGACTAACAGGAATAACAGGTGACAAAGATTCTATTCTGGGAGTAGCACACAAAACGTGTTGTCTGAACACGTAATAACGCCTAACTGGAGAATAATTGCGGAATAACAAAACCGGTGATTGTGGCAGGGTTAGTATAGTTTTAACACTGGGGGGAATAGTTACAGAATTAGTGATGACAAGATTGATTGTTAGAACGAGGAAGGAGAAGAAACGGGGACTCACACAGATTATGGAAGAATATGATGATTCCAAATTAATATAAAAATTTCGTACAACTACTTTTCGATCTCATGTTTCAGAAGCTAGAGAGTATGAATGAAATGTGAAACTATTTCCTAACATAAAACTTTTTACTTGTAGTAGTCCTAATAGGCATTTGATATTGGTACTTCATGAATTATATTCCATCGTGTTATAAAAATGACCATTTGTGCCAAAACAGTCTCGTGTATTTGGTGTGTGTAACAATTGCTGCAATATTAGGCGGGCGTATTCTGTTTTACCTAACAGACAGTGACAAAATACACGTAAGCAGCTCGAGAAACCCCACCAGTCTTGGGTACAATTTGTATTAACAGCTTTTCTAGTATTAGACAACGACATTTCGTTTCTTCCTGTAGCAAAACGTTGACGAACTTTGAAGAGGTAATAGATTCTTTCCCAGAAAGGAAAGTACGCCACATAAAGCTTTGGCAAGATTAGAGAAAAAAAAAGGTAGAACTTGTAAGGAATAAAGAAATGTGTACTTTCTTGCTTGTCTCTTGTCTTTAATCGTTTTATGTATCCTATATTTAATTATATATCACACAAAACAGCAAATTATTCGCTAATAGGCTGTAAAGACTGTATTAATTGCGAGATTTTTTTAAAGAGGGGTCAGGGTGTCAAAACGGCTGACTGGGAGCAGGAGAGGCACCACAGGCCTGAATATAGTTTGATAGCGCCCATTACAAAATATTACACGTTTGAATTACACAGTGCGAAATACAGAGCCGTGCGATGGAAGAATGCTGTGTGAAGAGGCGTGGCATTGCACTTCGGCACTTAATACCAAATAACATGTCTTACATTCCCTCCAACGTTTATTTCTTGTGTATCAGACTCTTCCAAAAGATGTGCGGTACAAAATGAAGATATTTTTGAAAAGACGATTTTTTAAATTTTTGGCGTCCCCCCATGACCCTGGATCTTGCCGTTGGTGGGGAGGCTTTGCGTGCCTCAGCGATACAGATAGCTGTACTGTAGGTGCAACCACAATGGAAGGGTATCTGTTGAGAGGCCAGACAAATGTGTGGTTCCTGAAGAGGGACAGCAGCCTTTTCAGTAGTTGCAGGGGCAACAGTCCGGATGATTGACTGATCTGGCCTTGTAACACTACTGTAGGTGCAACCGCAATGGAAGGGTATCTGTTGAGAGGCCAGACAAATGTGTGGTTCCTGAAGAGGGACAGCAGCCTTTTCAGTAGTCGCAGGGGCAACAGTCCGGATGATTGACTGATCTGGCCTTGTAACACTAACCAAAACGGCCTTGCTGTGCTGGTACTGCGAACGGCTGAAAGCGAGGGGAAACTACAGCTGTAGTTTTTCCCGAGGGCATGCAACTTTACTGTATGGTTAAATGGTGATGGTGTCCTCTTGGGTAAAATATTCCGGAGGTAAAATAGTCCCCCCGTGCGCATGTCCGGGAGGGGACTACTCAGGAGGACGTTGTTATCAGGAGAAAGAAAACTGGCGTTCTACGGATCGGAGCATGGAATGTCAGATCCCTTAATTGGGCAGGTAGGTTAGAAAATTTAAAAACAGAAATGGATAGGTTAAAGTTAGATATAATGGAAATTAGTGAAGTTCGGTGGCAGCAGGAATAAGACTTCTGGTCAGGTGACTACAGGGCTATAAATACAAAATAAAATACAGATGATGCAGGGGTAGATTTAATAAAGAATAGGAAAATAGGAATGCGAGTAAGCTACTATAAACAGCATAGTGAATGCATTATTGTGGCCAAGATAGATACAAAGCCCATGCCTATTACAGTAGTACAAGCTTATATACCAACTAGCTCCGCAGATGATGAAGAGATTGATGAGAAGAGAAGGAAACGTAGTAGGTGAATATGGAATGGGACTAAGGAATGAAAGAGGAAGCTGCCTGGTAGAATTTTGCACAGAGCATAACTTAATCATAGCTAACACTTGGTTCAAGAATCATGAAGAACGTTCTATACATGGAAGAAGCCTGGAGATACTGACAGGTTTCAGATAAATTATATAATGGTAAGACAGAGATTCAGGAACCAGGTTTTAAATAGTAAGACATTTCCAGGGACAGATGTAGACTCTGACCGCAATCTATTGGTTATGAACTGTAGATTAAAACTGAAGAAACCACAAAAAGGTGGGAATTTGAGGAGATGAGACCTGGATAAACTGAAAGAACCAGAGGTTATACAGAGTTTCAGAGACAGCATTAGGGAACGATTGAGAAGAATGGGGGAAAGAAATACAGTAGAAGAAGAATGGGTAGCTTTGACAGACAAAATAGTGAAGGTAGCAGAGGCTCAAATAGGTAAAATGACGAGGGCTAATAGAAATCCTGGGGTAACAGATGAGATATTGAATTTCATTGATGAAAGGAGAAAATATAAAAATGCAGTAAATGAAGCAGGCAAAAAGGAATACAAACGTCTCAAAAATGAGTTCGACAGGAAGTGCAACATGGCTAAGCAGGGATGTCTAGAGGACAAATGTAAGGATGTAGAGGCTTATCTCACTAGGGGTAAGATAGATATTGCCTACAGGAAAATTAAAGAGATCTTTGGAGAAAAGAGAGGCATTTGTATGAATATCAAGAGCTCAGATGGAAACCCAGTTCTAAGCAAAGAAGGGAAAGCAGAAAGGTGGAAGGAGTATATAGAGTGTCTATGCAAGGGCAATGTTTTTAAGGACAATATTGTAGAAATGGAAGAGAAAGTAGATGAAGATGAAATAGGAGATATGATACGGCATGAGGAGTTTTGACAGAGCACTGAAAAACCCAAGTCGAAACAAGGCCCCAGGAATAGACAACATTTCATTAGAACTACTGACAGCCTTGGGAGAGCCAGGCCTAACAAAACTCTACCATCTAGTGAGCAAGATGTATGAGACAGGCGAAATACCCTCAGACTTCAAGAAGAATATAATAATTCCAATTTCAAAGAAAGCAGATGTTGACAAATGTGAAAATTACCGAACTATCAGTTTAATATGCCATGGCTTTACAGACGAATGGAAAAACTGGTAAAAGCCGACCTCGGGGAAGATCAGTTTGGATTCCATAGAAATGTTGGAACATGCGAGGCAATACTGAGCCTACGACTTATCTTAGAAAATAGATTAAGGAAAGGCAAACCTACATTTCTAGCATTTGTAGACTTAGAGATAGCTTTTGACAATGTTGACTGGAATACTCTCTTTCAAATTCTGAAGGTGGCAGTGGTAAACTACAGGGAGCAAAAGGCTATTTACACTTTGTACAGAAACTAGATGGCGGTTGTAAGGGTCGAGGGGCATGAAAGGGAAGCAGTGGTTGGGAAGGGAGTGAGACAGGGCTGTAGCCTATCGCCATTGTTATTCAATCTGTAAAATGAGCAAGCAGTAAAGAAAACAAAAGAAAAATTTGGAGTAGGAATTAAAATCCATGGAGAAGAAATAAAAACTTTGAGTGTAAGCGTAGGCTTCCGCTGCCGTTGTCTTCTTCAATAAAATTCTTCAGGGTATCAGACCGCATCGTCATAATTTAAAATGCGCCAACGTTTCGGCCAGCGTTGCAGCTAGCCTTCATCAGGGCCTTACGTTAACTGCTAAATGAACACACTTGGTTCCTTAAATAGCTGCACGAGAAAACCGTGTCGTTACTTGATTGGCTGTAAAAGGAGGAGGAGGAAGGGTGAAAGGTATGCTTTATTGGTGTTTCCTTTATTATCTTTCCTTGGCTGAAATAGCTGTTTTCTATTGGTCTTTATATTAATCCACCCCATTGGAGGAGACGGACGAATAGCGAACAGGTGATGGCTGTGACGTCACACTGTTTCCATGCTGTCCAGAAGCCTGCTGCGGCGTGCCATTGCTTTGTGTGCTCGCGACCACTACTTCGGCTCTCCGCGTGTCTGCATGGGCCGCCACGGCTCTGCCGCCGCTCCGTAGCCCTGCTATTGCAGGCAGCCAAGACCTCGGAAGCTTGTACCCGTCCTCTCTATTCATGTTGGCGGGTCTTTTGGCTATTTCTATCGCCTCTCTAATCTTTCTTTTGAAAGTGAGAGGCTGTTTCGCCAGGACGCGGGCTTCTTGAAAAAAATATTGGTTTCCCGCACTCGTCTCGGTGTTCCGCCACTGCTGACTTAGTGTGTTGTTTCAGGCGGATATATCTTTCATGTTCCGAGAGCCTTGTGCTAATCGGACGTCCCGTCTCACCTATGTAGACTAATCCACACGCACAACCAATTTCATACACGCCAGCTGTGTGTAGTTTGTCAACTGCATCCTTGGTAGAACCGAGCATGTCTGATATTTTGTTTCTGCTTTGGAAAATTGGTTTGATGTCGGCTTTTCGTAGAATTTTGCCAATACGTTCGGTGACCCCTTGTACATATGGTAACACAGCAATGCTCTGTGCCTCCTCCTCCTCCTCTTCCCTATTAGTCTTCTCCCTTGTCGACATGGTGCTGTCTATCATCTGCTTCCCATAGCCATTAGTTCCGAAGATGGACCTGAGGCGTTCAAGTTCTGTCTTCAGATGTTCTTCGTCGCTTATCCTGTGCGCTCTCTTCGTTAGCGTGTGCAGGGCGGACTTCTTCTGCGTGGGGTGATGGTGGGAGGAGGCGTGAAGGTACCTGTCCGTATTGGTTGGTTTCCTGTACACTTTGTGGCCAAGTTTACCATCAGGTTTTCGATAAACTTCCACGTCAAGAAAAGGCAGCACCCCATTCTTCTCTGTTTCCATTGTAGCCCATAGCTACACCGTCAGTTTGTTCATAAAATTGACCTCTCCACTTGAAATAGGTGGTCGTCAGACAGTGGCGCACAAGCTCACATATATCAGGTGCCACGCGTTCTTCTAGGATGTTCACAGTATCTGACACAGGGACATTCGTGAATACGGATTTGACGTCGAAACTAACCATCAGATCTTGGTCCGTAACACGCAGAACCTATATACAAGAAACTTCAGGGAGATCCGACGGTCAAGGTAATCAAAACGACGCAGGCACTGCTCAAGCACTCTAGAATCAACTTCGACAAGGCCAGAAGATTCATCCCGCAAGTGACACAGGCACCAAGGATATATGGTGTACCGAAGGTACACAAAACCGACTTCCCCTTAAGGCCCATAGTAAACAGTATAAATTCGCCGACCTACTACCTAGCGAAAGAACTGGCACCTAGGCTCCGACACCTAGTGCATCAAACCCAGTCCTACGTTAATGATTCCACTCACTTTGTGTCTCTCCTAAAGGAAATGCGTGTTACGGACCAAGATCTGATGGTTAGTTTCGACGTCAAATCCGTATTCACAAATGTCCCAGTGTCAGATACTGTGAACATCCTAGAAGAACGCGTGGCACCTGATATATGTGAGCTTGTGCGCCACTGTCTGACGACCACCTATTTCAAGTGGAGAGGTCAATTTTATGAACAAACTGACGTTGTAGCTATGGGCTCACCCCTATCGCATATCGCAGCAGAAATTTTCATGGAGGCATTTGGGGAAACAGCCCTCCAGTCCGCACCATTACGTCCAAATTGTTGGCTTGGCTATGTCGATGATACTTTCGTCATCTGGCCCCACGGAGAAGAGGAGTTACAGAACTTCCACAAGCACCTTAACCAACAGCATAGGAAAATTCAGTTTACAATGGAAACAGAGAAGAATGGGGTGCTGCCTTTTCTCGACGTGGAAGTTTATCGAAAACCTGGTGGTAAATTTGGCCACAAAGTGTACAGGAAACCAACCAATACGGACAGGTACCTTCACGCCTCCTCCCACCATCACCCCACGCAGAAGAAGTCCGCCCTGCACACGCTAACGAAGGGAGCGTACAGGATATGCGACGAAGAACATCTGAAGACAGAACTTGAACGCCTCAGGTCCATCTTCGGAACTAATGGCTATGGGAAGCAGATGATAGACAGCACCATGTCGACAAGGGAGAAGACTAATAGGGAAGAGGAGGAGGAGGCACAGAGCATTGCTGTGTTACCATATGTACAAGGGGTCACCGAACGTATTGGCAAAATTCTACGAAAAGCCGACATCAAACCAATTTTCCAAAGCAGAAACAAAATATCAGACATGCTCGGTTCTACCAAGGATGCAGTTGACAAACTACACACAGCTGGCGTGTATGAAATTGGTTGTGCGTGTGGATTAGTCTACATAGGTGAGACGGGACGTCCGATTAGCACAAGGCTCTCGGAACATGAAAGATATATCCACCTGAAACAACACACTAAGTCAGCAGTGGCGGAACACCGAGACGAGTGCGGGAAACCAATATTTTTTTCAAGAAGCCCGCGTCCTGGCGAAACAGCCTCTCACTTTCAAAAGAAAGATTAGAGAGGCGATAGAAATAGCCAAAAGACCCGCCAACATGAATAGAGAGGACGGGTACAAGCTTCCGAGGTCTTGGCTGCCTGCAATAGCAGGGCTACGGAGCGGCGGCAGAGCCGTGGCGGCCCATGCAGACACGCGGAGAGCCGCAGTAGTGGTCGCAAGCACACAAAGCAATGGCACGCCGCAGCCGGCTTCTGGGCAGCATGGAAACAGTGTGACGTCACAGCCATCACCTGTTTGCTATTCGTCCGTGTCCTCCAATGGGGTTGATTAATATAAAGACCAATAGAAAACAGCTATTTCAGCCAATGACAGATAATAAAGGAAACACCAATAAAGCATACCTTTCACCCTTCCTCCTCCTCCTTTTACAGCCAATCAAGTAACGACACGGTTTTCTCGTGCAGCTATTTAAGGAACCATGTGTGTTCATTTAGCAGTTAACGTAAGGCCCTGATGAAGGCTAGCTGCAACGCTGGCCGAAACATTGGCGCATTTTAAATTATGACGATGCGGTCTGATACCCTGAAGAATTTTATTGAAGAAAAAAACTTTGAGGTTCGCCAATGACATTGTAATTCTGTCAGAGGCAGCAAAGGACCTGGAAGAGCAGCTGAACAGAATGGGCAGTGTCTTGAAAAAAAGAAAAATGAGGATAATGTAATGTAGTCGAATTAAATGGGGTGATGCTGAGGGAATTAGATTAGGAAATGAGACACTTAAAGTAGTAAAGGAGTTTTGCTATTTGGGGAGCAAAATAACTGATTATGGTCGAAGTAGAGAGGATATAAAATGTAGACTGGCAATAGCAAGGAAAGCGTTTCTAAAGAAGAGAAATTTGTTAACATCGAGTATAGATTTGTGTGTCAGGAAGTCGTTTCTGAAAGTATTTATATGGAGTGTAGCCATGTATGGAAGTGAACCATGGATGATAAATTGTTTGGACAAGAAGAGAATAGAAGCTTCCAAAATGTGGTGCTACAGAAGAATACTGAAGATTAGATGGGTAGATCGCATAAGTAATGAGGAGGTATTGAATAGAATTGGAGATAAGAGAAATTTGTGGCACAACTTGACTAGAAGAAGGGATCGGTTGGTAGGGCATATTCTGAGGCATCAAGGGATCACCAATTTAGTATTGGAGGGCAGCGTGGAGGGTAAAAACCGCAGAGGGAGACTAAGAGATGAATACACTAAACTGATTCAGAAGGATGTAGGTTGCAGTAGGTACTGGGAGATGAAGAAGCTTGCACGGGATAGAGTAGCATGGAGAGCTGCATCAAACCGGTCTCTGGACTGAAGACCACCCCGGTTCGGAAATATCATAGATTCGGACCTGATGCACAGAGCAGTCAAGGTTGTAGTGGGTAGGTAGTAGTCTCCACGTGACCCTTGTTCACGTTAAGTGATTTTGCAGTTTCCTCTTCATTTAGTGCTCTGACATCAAATGAAAACAAAACGGATTTCTGTGGCTGGGTGCTATCAAGTGAATTGAAATATATTCACATAATTACGGAAGGGTAAAAATGTTGTTAGTTTCAAATTTTATTTTGTTTCCACTTTTCTGAGAGTCAAGCGTTAATCACCTTGCAGAACGATAAAGTTATTTTTGTCGGTTTGTTAAAGAAGTTTGACCTTTATTGATCTTTTCTGCTGAGGCAGTCAATTTATTTGAAACAAAGTGTTTAATACTTCACTATTGGCTAGTTTCCACTGTTCACTGCATTTCAAGTTCACGTTTTCATCTTCTAGCACGTATGGCATTATGCCATAATAAAGAACCAAACATGAGATAATGCAGCGTTGGTACTCCAAGAAAATTTACATCTGAATCTGGACGTACGAATGTGCACTTTAAGCTGAATTATGCATTTTAGTGTGGTTCACAAAATTTCCATGCTCTTGGAGTATCCCCTAATGTCTTGTTTCTTTTATGACATAATGTAAGGTCTTTTAATGTTCTTTACGTACAATCGTATGAGCTTCATGTGTCATCGTAGCTGTGCAAGCACGGCGACGCCTGTTATCTTTCACTCTCTGGCAACTGCTGAAACAAATCGATTTTTAACAGGTTGCGGGAAAGTATTCCGAATGGTTGTTTGAAAAGCGTTACTTTCAAAGTAAATTTCCTTTTAGGCAAGATGAACTCTGTGCGCGAATGTCCGATGAATTCCTTAAATCACAGAGTGTTTGACTCTCGTACAAACATCAGTTCTTTGAGAACGACCATTTAGAATATTTTCGAGCCTGGACGATCAGATGTTTATGTCGTTGTTAAAAATCTTACTGGCACATTTTTGTGATGTATCTTAAAGTGTAACACGCCCAAAGAAGATCAAAATATGTGTGAAAGCTTAGCTTCTCTTCCAGCTTATTAATCTTGGAGACCAATATTATACAGGAAAGCTTTTCTTATAGCGACACTATGTATATTAATTTAAACCATTACCTTTTCTTATTTGTGTGTTCGTGCTACTTGACAGTGATGTTGCTATTGGCTGTCTACATCACATGTCCTATGCTCTGAATATCCGCTGACGAGATCGTGTGACATGAGCTACGACTGACTTACAAAAGCGCAACACAATCTCGATTTCAATCCTTCAGAAAGTAACATGCGGTGTTTGGTGGAATTCAAAGTTATAATTTCGTAATACGAAAATATGCAGTGTACATGTTGCTGCACATTAGACATGTTTCCAAAACGTGTCTCGCCCCCCCCCCCCCCCCCACCCACCCATCCGCGCGCGCGCACACACACACACACACACACACACACACACACACACACACACGTTTCATTTTCTAAGGTTCCGGGAAATTCTATGCCGGTGTGTAAAACCACAATCATTGAAAGGTTTGATAAGTTTTACAGTTCTGAGGAAAAGTATGCTGTTACTTAACACGGAAAAAGTGCATTTTCATCTGGGAGAAAGCTATTTTTAACCGGGAAATCCGGGCTTTTTTTTTTTCCCCCTCGTTCACGTATACACCCTGTATATGCACTAAATTATCAAGATCCTGTACAGGCTACATAAACTTGGAACACGTGTGACTGAAAATATGCATTTTTTCATAACCACTTAACATATTGCATACTGCTTAGGTGCAGCTGCACAGAGACGGAGAGTGTTTTTATGGGGCAGAGGAAGGGTGTCAGATATTCAGCAGATGTTTTCAAAAACTGTGTGTCATGACAATCCCATCGTTATTTATACTTATAGCTCAGTTGGCATACATTGACTCCTGACGGTTGCAGGGGAATGGGCACTGAAGCGTTGCGAGCCCGTGAACCAGTAACGTAATGCCGTGTTGTAAACATGTATCATGAGTGCCTCAGTATTGTCACAGCTGTGTACAGTTTTCGCCTGCAGCCGTTAGCACTTCACTGGCACAGTGCTGCTAGCTGTCAGGGAACTACTTACATTGTCTCAACTGTAGTTGTCTAGTCTACACAAAAGAAAACCACGAGAGTTATAAATTAAAACACCCATTTCATTGTTACATTACATGTTACAAAGAAAAGATTGACTAACCCTTTGCAAGGTTAGGGAAGACTCATATTTTGGGGTAAAACTGTTCATTGCACTGTCACCAGACATGTAGACATTTCTTACTAAAAACTTTCAGAAATGTTCTACAAAATTGTTTTAAAAAGGCGGCTTTCTATGCCATGGAGGAATTTTTTGGTTGTGCTAAAGCTGATCTAAAATTTTAATGTATGCTCATTGTATGTTTGTACTGTATGCAAATCCGTATGATTTAACTGTTCTTTATTATTATTATTATTATTTGTATTACTATTATTCAATTTGTACGAACTATTAACATCAATAGCGTACAAAATGCTCAAAGGTGGAGGAAACAAATAAATTAGAAAAATCAACATTATTCAGTGAAAAAAATGCAGAATATGTCAACTTACTAATTCGTCTCCCCCCAAGGTTTGTAATGATTCTAAGTGCAAATGTGGCTGAACTAAGTTATTTAAGGAACTCTAAAATGTACTTTTTCCGGTTTAAATTCTCATCCATGTGAATACCAAAAAAATGTTGAGTTTTCCACTCTACTTATTATTTTCTAATCCATGAAAAAATCTTAACAAGAGAACAAGTAAGTGTAGTACTTCAAGAGGTGCATCTCACAGCTCAAACTGTCAACTGACTCAAAATACTGGGTTTCAGCAGAACATGCAATAGGCATAAAACTGGGAGAACTGACAGTGTATAATGTCTATAAACCGCCATCACAGAAATGGTCCATGGGTATCTTGCCCAAGGTTACCACCCAGTAGTTTATGCTGGTGATTTAAACTCCCAACAAACCAGATGGGGCTACCTGAGATCCACACATGAAGGTACTGGACTAAATGAATGGGCAGACAACCAAGATCTATATCTCCTGTTTGACCCTAAGGACAAAGCAACCTTCAAATCAAAAGCTTGGGGCACAACATCCACTCCCGACCTAACCTTTGTCACACGTATAGCTACAGGCATACTTGTGCAAGCAACGAGGAGGGTCCTTGAGGCTTTTCCACAGAGCTAGCACAACCCAGTAATAGTAGAGATTGGACTGTCAGTCCTTCAATACCCTGCTGGAACCTCAGGAAAGCTGACTGAAATAAATACCGGTCCTATGTTGAGAAGACGATACATCAGATACCATCGAAACCTGAGAACTACAAAAAATTCACAAACCTAGTACACAACGCAGCCTTAAATGCAATTGCAAGGAAGAAATACACCCCCTGTTGGGCAAAATAGTCTGAATCTCTAATGGAGGAATTTGAGAAGTGTGGGGACACCGAGACTGTGGACCAACTGATAAACACTATGAATGAGGAACGAAGTAACAGATGGAAAGAGGCAATGGAAAAGTTAGATTTCATCCATTCTATCAAAAAGAGATGGGGTCTGTTGATGAAATTAGGCAGTGCTACAGTATCTCAGAGGTTGACTCTTGGCACAAGTGCTTCTGAGATTTCAGCTATCCTGAAACACACCTCCAAAATCCAACTAAAGGCATGTGAAAAGAAAGAGTTTTCCAGAAACCTGAACAGTTTTATTAGTCAGTAATTCAACCAATGTGCGTGTTGTGAAAGAAGTGGAGACAGAAGATATTTTCCAGGCTCTGAAGCTAATGAAGAAAGGAAAAGCAGCCGGACCTGGCAAGATCCTACCAGAATTCTTGATGATGGAACTGCGAACTCAATGTAGAAGGTGGCTCGCCAAACTCTGCACGGAATGTATCAGTACGGGTGCTCTCCCCAAGATCTGGAAAGAAGCAAGTCTCCACTGTGATGGAACCCGGAAAGAATGTAGATAACCCAAAGAACTACAGACTAATATCCCTGCTATGTACCTCCTATAAATTATTTGAGAGAGTATTACTGACTAGATTAACTCCGTACATTTACGCCAAGCTTCCAACATACCGAGCCGGTTTTCGAGCAAGGAGAAATTGTTGTGATCAAGTGCTGTTCCTTACAACCTACATAGAGAAAGGCTTCTCATAGATCTTACATCAGCTTGTGATAGTGTGGATCGAAGAGCTGTTGTTCAAACTAACTAGAATCATAAAATGCAAGCAGACCTACACACTACTCAAGAACATGTTACAGGTAGGAAAATCAGTCTCGCTTCACGTCACAAACAGCTAGAGTGTGGTTCTGAATAATGATCTGACACAGGGCTCAGCACTAGCACCCATTCTCTTCAACCTATATATAGCTGACATGCCAGAAACCAAATCACGTAAATTTGCATTTGCTGCTGACATAGCCATCACGTAACAAAGTAAAAATTGTAATGATCTTGACGAAACAATGAATGCAGACCCGGAAGAACTGAATACATATTACTCCAAGTAGCTCCTACACCCAAATCCCAACAAAACAACCAGCACAATAATGCACCTTAACAACAGAGAAGTATGTAGAAAATTATGGCTTTCTATGAATGGACAGCAGATCAGACACAAGAATAACCCTAAATACCTGGGTGTGAAACTATATCGCACTCTACCGTACAATGCACACCTAGAAGACACAAAACAGAAACTAAAATCCCACAACACTATCCTTTCGAAACTGGCTGGAACGACATGGGGATGTGGGGCGAGCACTTTGAGGACATCGAACATACCAAAAAATCTTAGACAACGCGGAACTCCCTATCCACGAAGACGTAACAGCTACAAACAAGCTTAAATCCAGGACAGCTTTTCTGGAAAATCGGTGAAGAGCTTCAAGGCTTCAAGTCAAAAACAACCTGGAAGGAACAATGGGCTGCAAGTGCACATAAGAACTGCAGCTTGGTGGATGACCCCAACAAGAAGATTAAAGCACTCAACCTCCCAAGGAAACTGCGGGCAATTTTGAACCCCCAAAGAGCAGGTGTCGGAAGAGGCAAGTAACTAATGAAGAAATGGGGCCTGTCAGGCAGCTCTGAATGTGAGTTTGGTGAAATCCAAACTAAGGATCCTTTACTCGTGTGTGAAGTGTACGGATACGATGGTGGTTTGAAAGACATACACAGACTCAGTAACTCAACCTTAAAGTGACTCGAGAGTATTTGTATAGTATTATAAGAGCACCAGTAAAGAATATTGATACCATAGTTGTATAATTGTATTGTAATTAATGTAAGAATGATTGCCTATGTATATGCCGAATGAGTAAATAATTATTTTCTCACCATATGTTAGACTTATCATTGGTGTAGTACCTCTAGATGTGCAGAACTGAATATGTTATCTTTTTAAATTTGAGAGCGAGACCATTCACAGAAAACTAGTCAATGGCACTGTTAAGAACATTGTTTACCATTTCTTCTGTTGCTGTTTGTGTGCTTTGATTGATTACAGTACTAATGTCATCCTCAAAAAGAATTAGTACTACTTGTTGTATATTAGATG
The DNA here is from genome assembly GCF_021461395.2 of Schistocerca americana. NCBI lineage: Eukaryota > Metazoa > Arthropoda > Insecta > Orthoptera > Acrididae > Schistocerca > Schistocerca americana. The sequence goes on from NC_060119.1 coordinate 381,458,193, forward strand.
AAAGATCGTTTATGTATATGAGGAACACTGATGGACCTAAAAGATTGAGACTTGGGGAACTCCATATATGATTTACATTAGTTGAATTAAGTAAATCTTTGTGCGTTCTTTTGGTTATTTATGAGATTATACATTGGTTGGCTATAGCATCCGTTCCATAAACCTTCAGTTTATTTATCTATGAGGATATTGTAGTTTACACAGTCAAATGGCTTAGATAGGTCACAAAAAATACCCACCAGCACTTTTTCACTATTTAATGCTTGTAAAATTTGGTGAGTAAATGTGTCAATGTTATTCTCAATAGAGCAACACTTCTGAAATCCAAAATGCTTTACTGCGGATATTATTGTTGCTCAGGTGGAATACTAGTTTAGAATACATCACCTTCTCAAACGTTTTGAAAAATTATGTAAATAATCGAGTAGTCTTGTTTATCAGCTTTTCACAGCGGAATTTGACAATGGCATATTGAATCTCTCTGGAAAAAATTCCTCAAGTAAGTGATGTGTTACATATTTCAGCTAAAACAGGCTTTGTTACATGGGAACAAATCTGTAGTACTCTGTTGGAAACTCAGTCAAGTCCTTATGAGCTCTTGTTTTTGAAGGGAAAATGTAATGTTCTTAATTTCAGGACAAGTTGGTAATACATATGTTTGAATTTTATGAGAGTTGCTTTTTCAACAGACTGCTGTGCTTTTTCTCGTAAACTGTTTGTCCCTACATCTTCTGCTACATATAAGAAATTGATTATTAGAGGCATTTACTATCTGTGACTCATAATTCATAGCCCTTGCATTTAAGTCCATAGTGATGTCATCCTGTTCCTTGGCCAGTTGTCCTGTCTCGTTTCACTACATTCCATACAGCCTTATGTTTCCCCTGGGGGTCTGGGGGTAAGAATAGGCCTGAGGTAATCCTGCTTGTTGTAAGAGGCGACTAAAAGGAGTGTCACACATTTCGGCCTTTCCTGTGTAGGGTTTGACCTCCGTTCTACAAAATTTTCACAAAGAGTGAGCCAATTGGGGAAGGGCACCTTACATGGTGCATCATGTCCATCGTGCATTGATATCTTGAGCCCATTTTCTTGTCGTCGCATTTCAGTCCCGCTCATTCTTGGGCCAAGGACACCTTCCTGGGTGCGTTTTTCACCATGCACTATGCAGTGTTGCTTTCTGCATCGACAATGACTATGGACTCTGCGCGTGATATCCAGCACAGTAGCCAGACCGTTGTGGTGTGGCCGCCATGTACCCTGTTGGTCGTAGCCCCCGACCACACAGGGATCGCTTTGCTGATGCCTGCGCCGTTATGTCCCCACGTATGCCAAGGAGTTGATGCCCATCCCCCTAGGCATCGGGACTCCCGGCAACGGCCAGCCTGCCGGGTGGCCTTTGCTGCAGCTTGGTGGTGCCCGTAGGGAGGGCCCCTGATCAGAGTGGGTGGCATCACGGCAGATGACACGCGATGAAGCACAGTCCATCATCTCTTGCTGGTGGTGAAACACCAACAGTCTCTAAGCGTTCACGAGCTCAATTCAACACACAGAAGTACAACCCTAAATTGTTCCCCTCCCTGGCCACACCGTGGGAGGAAAATCAGGCTAAGGATGGCGGCTGATCTTATTCGCTCCGGTACCTTGTATGTTTGAGAGCTGATGGGGAATCTTTCATGACGATGAAGCCTCAGTTTTTTGTTTATCATTTAGAGGACTAGTTTGGAGAGGTGGAGAGCTTGTCCAAAATAAGATCTGGAGTCTTGATCAAAACAGCACCCTCTGCCCAGTCACGAGCGTTGCTCACTTGTGACAAGCTGGGGGATGTTTCTGTAGCCATCGCCCCCAGGGGCTCAGCATTCGTTTGCTGGGTACGGGCTTGGCGACCCCGGGGTTCCTGAGCTGGGGACTGGTAAGCGCCGCCAGTCCCCTGTCACCGTAACCTCTAAGCATACTTCAACGACCACCGTGCGGCGCGGCGGTGGAATGTTGTGTGTCTCAGGGAATGGGGATCTTGGCTTGACCGCCCGGATCGCGAGGATGGAATAAACCTCTATAAAAAAAACCTCAATCTCAAGGTGTGCTGCGCGCTGATGAGATGCATGGCTGTTGAGGTGGAACAGTCGATAGCGGGCAACCTCTGGGGAACCTGCCGCACCTCAGTTGTATAAGGCTTACCTAGGCACGCGGGGCTCTGTCTAGGTGGACTTCTAGTTCCCTAGCTGCTCGTGGGACCGAGATGGATCCTTCGAAATTCTCTTTTCTCCCTCCCAGCGGAAAGGGTGGGCCGCTGGAAGGTTCTAACACCCAGTCTCTTAAGAGGGCCCGTGCAGTCAGTCCCCCTGACTCCAGCGCTTCTTTAAAAAGTCCAGTCTTAGGTAACAGAATGCATTCTGGTAATCCGAATGTGTTTCTCATTGTGAAACGGAAGGAGGGTAGTTTCGAGAAGGTTTCGCCCTTCTATATACAAAAGGGATTGGAGGGAATCTGTGGCTCCTTAAAATCGGTGAAGCGCTTACGTAATGGGACCTTGCTAGTGGAAACTTCCACTTCCCAGCAAGCAATTAACCTCCAATCTGCTAAATGCCTTGGAGAGTATGCCATAGACACCAAACTGCACAGCACCTTGAACTATAGCAAAGGTGTTGTGACATGCCGGGATCTAGCTGATATTCCCAAGGAAGAACTGCAACGTGAGTGGGCTCCGGAAGGTATCGTTGATGTCCAACACATCATGAAGAGGGTTGATGGCACTCTTGTCAAATCCGACTCCTTTATTCTGACCTTCAGTAGCACAACACTTCCTGAACATGTTAAAGCTGGCTTCCTTCGCCTTAGTGTGAGGCCTTATTTCCCGGCCCCAATGCGCTGTTTCAAATGCCAGCGTTTTGGGCATACGACCTTAGGCTGTAAAGGCGAAGCGACTTGTGGAAACTGTGGTCAGGCTGCTCATGAAGGAGTTGGTTGCTCGTCTCCGGCTAAATGTATTAATTGCTCTGGGAACCACCCTGTTTGGAGTAGGGACTGCCGCATATTTTTAGAGGAACGCAAGGTCCAGGAAATCAAAACAACCAAGCGTATCCCCTATGGTGAGGCCAAGAAGATTTATAAGTCGATGCAACCTCCCACATTTGCTACATCTTTTGCTTCCCTGGTACAGAAGCCTACTCCAAAGGTCGATGCCTCAACGCAGACTGAGGTGGTGAGTGTTGGCACTAACACCTGTAGCTGTCAGTGCACTTGCAACGCAGCCAGTGTTCCAGAGCCAGTAGCCCCTACTCGAACGGCAGACAAAAGTACAGTGGCGGACTTGGTCCAGCCCCTCGCGCCTCCAACAGCTGAGGTTGTCCCCAAGCCCAGTGCGCCACTTACCACTCCCGCATCCGCTCCCCCAAAGTCCACCAAGCCACAGAAAGCTATTGTGCAGCAGCAACAGCGGGTCAAATCCCGTGGTAAACCATCTGACCATGCGGATGTTGTTTTACGCGAGGCTTCATCTGACTCTTCCCCAGAGTTGATGGAGTACGATGTATGTGTGGGGCAATCATCTCGTCCCACGCCTGCCCCTCCACCTGCTGCGGTCTCCCCGCCCCGTCGGAGAGACAGGATGAAGGTGCTACCCCCAACATAGATGGCTCCCATACTCCAGTGGAACTTGCAAGGGTTCAGGACGCATGTGGAGGAACTTCGTCTACTTTCTCAGGGTCGACCATTGTGTCTCTGTCTCCAGGAGACGTATTTCCATCCATCATACTCCCCTGAGATACGAGGCTATACACTCCACAAAAAGGACGACCTGCGTGGAGAGAGAGCTAGAGGAGGCGTAGGTATTTTCGTCCGGACGGACTACCATTCCTCGCCTCTCTCACTTACAACGACTCTACAGGCCGTCGCTGTGTCCGTGCACGTGCGTCATCCATTGACTGTATGTTCACTTTACTTGCCCCCACATGATGCTCTTGATGAAGCGGCCCTCACCGACCTTCTTACACAGCTCCCCCAGCCATTCATTATTTGTGGTGATTTTAATGCCCACAATGTGCTTTGGGGCTCTGCAATTACCTGCCCCAGGGGTAGAGCAATTGAGAGGCTTCTCCTGTCATCCTGTGCCTACTTGCTCAATGGAGGACAGAGTACTCATTTCTGCACGGCGACTGGGTCGTTCACTGCCATTGATCTCTCGCTTTGCTCTCCAGCTCTTGCCGCTAGTGCTCACTGGGAAGTGGTCGCTGACTTGCACGGCAGTGATCATTTCCCAATCTGGATTCACCTGCCAGATGGCGTGGGCCCCGACAGGAGACCACCACGATGGGTGCTCAGTGGAGCTGACTGGACACTTTATAGCCAGTTGGCCAATTTGAACACTGTGCGAATGTTGAGGTGTGGGTGGATCATATTACCAAAACGGTCCACCATGCCGCTGCGGCATCCATTCCACAGTCCACAGGTCACCGGAAAAGGCCACCTGTGCCTTGGTGGAGTGACGAATGCCGCTCTGCAATCAGGACCAGGCGTGCGGCTCTGCGGCGGTTCAAGTGTCGGCCGACTGCTGAGAATCTTGCTGCCTTTCGGGTGGCGAGGGCGAGATGTCGCCGCATTATTCGTGAGAGCAAGAAGAGGTCGTGGCAAAAGTTCCTGAACACCGTTAATCGTTCCACCAAGAGTTCCATTGTGTGGGAGACCATTAGGAGAATTTCTGGCAGAGGAGGGAGGTGCCCCATAGCTGCTGTACTGAATAACGGCACTCTCCACACAGATCCGCGGGACATTGCCCAGACTATGGCAGCCTATTTTGCGACAGTTACTGCCACAACCAGTCAGGATCCCGGTTTCCAGCGCCATAGAGCGGTTGCTGAGAGGTGTAGTCTGAACTTCCAGCCCACCTCTCATGAAGTTTACAACTGCCCTTTTTCTATGTGGGAGCTGGATTCTGCATTGTCTTGAGCTCGTGACACTTCCCCTGGTCACGACAGGATCCATTACAGTATGCTATGGCACCTCACAATGCGCAACAAAGAAATCCTCCTCGCACTTTTTAATGCCATTTGGGCGTCGGGTCACTTTCCTGATGCGTGGCGTGAGGCAGTTTTAATCCCTTTTTTAAAACCTGGGAAAGACAGCTCGAGCCCAAGTAGCTACCGTAGTATTGCCCTCACTAGTTGCATAGGGAAGACCTTGGAGCGGATGGTCAACCGCCGCCTTGTCTGGATGTTAGAATCCCGGCAACTACTTAGTCGCTTTCAGTGTGGGTTCAGGAGGTTTCGTTCCACCTTCGATAACCTTGCCCTCCTGGAGGCGGCTATCCAACAAGCTTTCCTACGCCGTCATCACCTTATAGGTGTATTTTTCGACATCGAGAAGGCCTACGATACCACTTGGCGGCGTCTCATCCTGGAGCAGCTTCACGAATGGGGTTTTCGTGGTTGTCTTCCTCTTTTTATTCAGTCTTTCCTCTCGCCACGATATTTTAGATACCGAATTGGTGACGTCCTGTCTGATCGCTTTGAGCAGGAGAATGGTGTCCCTCAGGGTAGCGTTTTAAGTGTGACTCTGTTTGCCATCGCTATTAATAGCATTACGTCCATGGTGAAAAGTCCTGTCCAGTGTTCTTTGTTTGTGGATGATTTCTCTTTGTTCTGCTCTTCTTCAAGCCTTGCAACGACAACTCGTCAGTTGCAACTTACGATTAGGCGTTTGGATGACTGGGCGCTGAAGAGTGGATTTAAGTTTTCCACCGAGAAGTCTGTATGTGTTCTTTTTAACCGTTCTCGTTCGATTTTCACCTTTCCTGAGTTGCGCTTGAGGGACACTATTCTTTCTTTTAAAGACACGGTGAGATTTCTGGGTCTCATTTTTGACTCGAGGCTCACGTGGTTACCTCATCTTAAAGACCTGAAACGACGGTCGCTTCAGGCTTTAAGCATTTTAAAATGTCTTAGCCACAGTACATGGGGAGCTGACAGGACTTGTCTGCTCCAGTTTTACAGGGCGTTTGTGCGCTCTCGGCTCGATTATGGGTGCACGGTGTATGGGTCTGCGAGGCCTTCGTACTTAAAGATTTTGGACGTTGTCCACCATGAAGGGCTGCGGTTGGCCACTGGGGCATTCCGAACTAGCCCCATACCAAGCCTCTGTGCAGAGGCTGGTGAACCGCCACTTCATATGCGACGACGGCTACTTACGGTACGCCAGGCGTATAAAACTTTGTACACACCTGCATACCATACCGTTGCTAAGCCTCCTCTGGCACGGTTATTTCATAACCGGCAACGTGCGACGCAGCCCTATGGGATTCGCGCACAGGTTTGCCTCGCTGCGATGTCTGTGGCTGGTCTTCGTGTTTTACGTCGCAGTTGGAGCAGATCTCCACCTTGGCTCCTCCGGCGTCCCAAATTTCTTTTAGATTTGACTCGTTTTAAGAAAGATGGCACACCAGATTTTACGTTCCAATCTCTGTTTTTTAACATTTTAGACGTGCGTCACGGTTTCACTGTCGTTTGTACTGATGGCTCGAAACAGGAGACTTCCCTAGGCTGTTCTGTGGTGTTCCCTGATCGTATCACCCGGATTCGCCTCCCTGCTGAATATACCGTTTTCGCAGCGGAGCTCCACGCGATCCTGAAGGCACTGGAGCAGATGCATCGTGTTCGGGGCGATCGATTTCTTCTCTGCTCCGATTCTCTTAGTGCCTTACAATCGCTGCAGAGCCTATACCCGACTGAGGAGATGGTCCAGTTGATACATGACCAACTGTACTTGCTCCAACAGCGGGGTAAAGAGGTATCCTTCTGCTGGGTGCCTGGTCATGTCGGCATATGGGGCAATGAACAGGCTGATCGGGCTGCCAAGGAGGCCTGCAGAGAGCAGGATGTGGTCCAGTGTCCTATCCCCTTGCAGTCAGTCATCGCTGCACTCCATAGGAAGTGCATGGAGTTGTGGGAGGACGAATGGCTGGCGGTGTCGGCCAATAAACTGCGGTCGGTAAAGTCAACCACTCGGCCGTGGCGTTCCTCCTGCCGGTTGCTCAGGCGGGAAGAGGTGGCCCTCACACATCTGCGGATTGGGCACTGTCCTGTGACGCATAGCTATTTATTACGGCGGGAGGATCCTCCGTTTTGTGCCACTTGTGGTGTGCACATCTCTGTCCGGCACATTTTAATCGACTGTATTTTATACCGTGATGCAAGGGCAGAAGCACAAGTTGTTGGGGATCTGCCTTGTGTTTTAGCTGACGATGAGACGTGTGTGTCTAGGGTTTTTAAGTTTTGTGATGTGTCTGGACTCTGGCCTAAACTTTTAGGCTGGAGGTTTTAGTGTGTTGCAGAGTGGCTGACTCCTCCCTTTTTTCCTTGTGGTCAGCCAGCCACTTCCATCTGCTCCATTGTTTTAGCTCCCTCTACCATTTTCTTCCTGTGTTGTCCACGTTTTACTGCTGACGCCCTGCATCATCCCACGCTTCAGTGTGGGTGAGCCCATTTTTTCAATGATTGTTCCCCGTGTTCTCTGTTCCGTTTTATGTCCCTGTTCTGAGGTTTTCTTTTTTCTTGACACCCGTCTCACTATGATGCTGCACGGGCGCTGAAGACCTTGCTGTCGTGCGCCCATAAACACCTCTCCTACTACTACTCTGTAGCCATCACACCCCATAAAACCTGAAATATGGTCCAGGGTATCATATTTTGCAGGGTCCTTCTTTTGCAGTCTCGTGATGAGCTGCGTACCAGTTTAGAGCGCCGAGGTGCACATTTCATCTGGTGTGTCCACCGGGGTGCAAGGGATAATCAGGTTGCCCCTGACGCCTTCATCTTGGCCTTTGAGGGTGATACATTGCCCGAGAAGGTCAAGATGATGGTCTACCGCTGTGATGTAATGCCCTATATCCCTCTCCTGATGCGGTGCTTTAAGTGCTGGCAATTCGGCCATATGTCTTCCTGCTGTACTTCCAGCGTCACATGTCGAGATTGCGGACGCCCATCACATCCCAATACTTCATGTGCCCCGCCTCCCATCTGTGTCAGCCGCAGAGAGCACCATTTGCCTTGCTCACCAGATTGCAGGATTCTCCAGAAATAAAGGAAAATCATGGATTACAAGACCCTGGACCGACTGACCTACACTGAGGGTAAGAGAAAGTTTGATTGCCTGCATCCTGTACGTATGACATTGTCTTACGCCGCTGCTACAACAGTTCTGCAACCATCAGCTTTACCAACCCCAGTCACCTCTCAGAGCCAGAAGACTACACCTGCTCCCTTGATAGTGGGGCATTTCCCTCCCTGTTGCTCCTGCACCACCTACTTCGGGAGCAACCCCCCCCCCCCCCCCTCCGCGAACCATCGTGGACGTCTGTCTGCACTTCTAAGCGAGAGAAGCGTAGGTCTTCTTCTTCATGCACTTCAGTATGTCCATTCATGCCCCAGGGAATCGTTTCTTCTGTGTACTGACTCCTTGAGCAGCTTACAAGCTGTCAACCAGTGCTATCCTCGCCATCCTTTGGTGGCGTCCATCCAGGAGTGCATTTAAGCCCTGGACTGGTCCCGTTGTTCATTGGTGTTTGTGTGGACCGCAGGACACGTCAGCATTCCAGGCAACCAACTTGCTGACAGGCTGGCCAAACAGGCTACGCGGAAACTGCTTCTGGAGATGGGCATCTCTGGACCTGAACTGCATTCTAACTTACACCGCAGGGTTTTTCGACTTAGGGAGACGGAATGTCGTAACAGTACACACAACAAACTGCGTGTCATTAAGGAGACGACGAATGTGTGGAAGTCTTCCATGCAGGCCTCTCACAGGGTATCAGTTGTCCTCTGCCGGCTCCGCATTGGCCACACTTGGGCAACCCACGGTTGCCTTGTGTGGCATGAAGACCCACCTCAGTGTCGGTGCGGTGCCCAGTTGACAGTGGCCCATATTCTGGTGCACTGTCCCACTTTGACTGCCCAGCGACAAAATCTTGGGTTACTGGACTCGTTGCCTCTAGTTTTATCTGACAGCGCCTCATTGACTGATTTAGTTTTATGTTTTATTCATGAAGGTGGGTTTTATCATTTGATCTAAGTTTTAGCGCATATCCTTTGTCCCTCTGTGTTCTCCACCCTAGTGCTTTTAGTGTGGAGTTTTTAATGTGTTGCAAAGTGGCTGGCTTTTCCTTTTTATTCTCACAGTTGGCCAGCCACCGTAATCTGCTTTCTTGTTTTACTGTTTCTAGCATCTCTCTGTTGTTTTTGTGTCCTCTTTTGTTCCTTTTAATGTTCTTGCCTTTCCTTTGTTCTTATGGTTTATCCTTTCTTTCCATTTTGTGTTATATGTCTCGTCTGTTTTATTCTCACACTTGGGGCATTGTTTTATTAGGGACAAGCGACCGATGACATCGTAGTTTGGTCCCTCCATCCTGTTTTAAACCAACCAACAGCCTTAAGTCTGTTGTCAGAATTGTTTATTTCTGACATAATGTGCATGATTTTTAATAACTTTTCTCAATAAGTTTGAGTTGTTTTTGTACTGTGCAACTGCTGCAAGACCTTAACTTGTTCCTGCCAACAGATAAGATGCTTTAATCCCTCTAATGATTCATTGTGTTTTACATGGTCATTTAATATCCTTTCTGATTAGCTTATACAGAAAGCTATTTTCAAATAATTACATGAATTTATCATGGAATAGCTTACATTTTATGTCGGCATTTGGTTCATTATAAACTTCATCCCAGGTCATCTCTTGTAAAATATTTGTCCAAGAGTCATTAAATATTCTAATTGATTTGCACTTAGTAGTTTCTTTACTGTAAGCACTATCTCATTTATCCTAACTAACTGTGCATTGTGATTAGAGAGAGCATTTTTTTTTTATTGGGTATATTTTCAAGGCAGTGGCAGATGCAGAAACAGCAATAATCAGTTTTAAGGAAAATGCTTATTTGTGAAAGTTCAAGCATGTAAAATCCAACCATGACATAACAAAAGGTATTACGCTATGTGCAGTGTCTCAAATATTGATACACACAATGTGATTGTGGTTTAGATACATATGATTGAAAGCAGCTACAGTGTTGTTTTTTTAATAAGGCATAAAAACACACAATCTGAAATTAATCAAAAGGTATGTCAGAAATCTTGAAAAGATTTGTTCGTGATATCTGTAAAGAATAAATGGACGATCAGTATGGTAATATAGGTCAGTCAGTCTTCCTCGTTCCAAATTTCTAGAGTCCACTGATAAAATCACAGAGCATACATACCTTAAGAACGAGAGAGGAAAGTTACAATCAACATCATACCAGTGATGCCAAACAAACTTCCTGTTCATCCCCATCTCAAAGCCAGCAAACACTGAAAAGCCACATAATGTAAACTATAAATAGCTGCATAATGTGAACAAAACAAAACCTAATAATAACATAAATAAAGGGGAGAAAGTGAAAGAAATATACCGTATTTACTCGAATCCAAGCCGCACTTTTTTCCGGTTTTTTTGCAACCCAATAAACCGCCTGCGGCTTAGAATCGGAAGTTCTGAAAAATGTTGGTAGGTGCCGCCACAACTAACTTCTGCCGTCGAATATATGTCCCACTACACAGGCATGCTTTGTAGGCACAAAGATAAATACTGGCGCCAAAACCTCTGCGTCAGTAAATAAATTTAAAAAAAAAGGTGGAAGACGAGCTTTTTTTTCTCCGCCCCGAGTTTCAACCACTGCATTTTCATACATTATCCAACGAAGTAAATACGAATTCCATATTGTTCATCTTCGAATGTAGCAGAATTTCAATATACTACGAAAATCCGACTGGCAATACTGTTTGGGATGTTTGTCAATATGGCCAACTTTACGTTCTGAATTTTTTCCTGACTCTGAGAAGAGATGGTTGCTATTAGGAACCTGATGAAATGTGAATCACATGCAGTATTCTCTTCACCAAAAGAATAATGCGAATATAAACATTTTGCCATGTATTCTTTCGTGTTTGCTGCTATCTCATTTAAATCCTGTCTGACAAACTACGAAACTAGAGTGACACAACAGTAAACGCGGAAGAATATACGTATCGTGTCATGTTTATATTCGCATTATTCTTATGCCTAATAGTGATACAGTCAGAAATTAAGCACGGCAACTGACTAGATTTTTAAATCTAAGATGACTCTATTTCTGTGCAGAATTCGATGTACTAAAGAAGCGGCCGCAAAGATTTTCAAACTGAGAAAAATTTTCGCCTAACTCTCGTTCAGCACATGTTCTATCATACGCAGTCTATTATTTGGTTCTTGTTGATCATTATCAAAGAAAGCAGCAGTGTAAGTAACAACAAATAGCAGTCTCTTGTCATTGTTTCGCTAATGAGACGATTCCTTCTCTCTCTTTTTTTTTTTTTAATTGTATGCGGCGGTAGCGCGCACAAAAGCAAGCCATGCCGCGAGCGGCGACAGGCCGTAAACATGCGCGATCAGAATGCGACAAACAATGCATGACACAGTACAGTAATGCATTTTCAGCTTAGAGTGACGTAAACACGTATAACAAAGAAAACGTCACTTATCAGATCAAAGCAAAATAAGCAATCGATTCAAACCAGACGAAGCACGTGGAAAAGGAAGTGTACCCGTATAAATACGGACGGAGCGCCTGACGCATAGCAATGGCTACCTGGTAAAGCTTAACTGTTAAGCTTACGACTCGAACCAAACTACTGTAGCTGTATCGTCATTCCATCGACCTAAATTGTGTCTCATATTACAATGGACCGACTTTGTTTCGATTTGGAGGTGAGGCCTAAAACTTTTCTCTCCCCTTGAATTTCGAGTCTCAAATTTCATGTGCGGCTTAGATTCCGGAATTTTTTTTTTCCTTTATTTCGAATCTCATTTTTCAGGTGCGGCTTAGATTCGAGTAAATACGGTAGTTACTATCTGACGGCCGTGGAAAAGGGTTAGCTGGAATTACGTCTAACGCACACACTCAGTTTATAATAACAGGCATTACTAAACTTGGAGCTCTTCTCTCTGGAGTACTTTAACGCTGCAAAAATTTATTAGAGAGAAGTTTTAAATGTGTGATAATTGATTGAGTAAATGATGTTTATAGAAATGAAAGCTTCCTAGCAATAAGAACTCTGTGGGAAGTGCGAGAGAAAATTCTCCGCAGGAATACTTTTCTAGTAAACATTTCTCACCGGTACGACCTAATAGAAAGCTCATCGAAACCAGGAAATAAATGTAGTGAATCAAAAACTAAGGGAAGTATATAAGAGTTTTAAGCGTGTTAAATTTATTGAAGCAGACAGTTAACTGAGGAAAGACTTCACAAGACATGGGTTAGATAGGAATTCTAAGAGGAAGAGAGAACTGTACAGGCAGATCTTAAATGCTCTTGCCATCACCAAAGCAGAGAAATATGTGACAATTTTATTTCCCAGAAATATCAACACTTGGGCCATCTAAATTGGCATCTTGCGCAGCATATTCGGTGAAAGGTTTCATTACAGAAGTACAAAACCTGTTCGTGCCAGTATCAGAACAACTACTAGCAACTGATTTGACAACACACTTAAATACTGTGTCGTTTGCCAGTGACACACAGGACTCTTAATACACTACATAGTCAGAATTATAGGAATCTCCAGCAGCAACCACAAGAGTAATGAAACTAAGAAGCAATAAAACTCCCACACTCCAGGGGAACGTTTGGTATCCTTTACTGCAAAAAAAGAGGGTGTAGCAGAGACTCAGAAGCCCAAGCCATCAATATGCGTGCTGTCTAAAAATTCTAAAGCAGGTGCAAATTTAAACAAGTCCAAATCACTAGCAATTGTCTACCAGAATTTAACAGCACTTAACTATAAAATAAACCAATTAGTAATGATATATGTGGTGTCTGTTCTTTCGGACATGACCTGGATGACACATAATTATGGTGAGGATGGCCAGTGATCACTTTAGTGTGGATGCATACTATGCTCGAACTCTTACGGGAATCAGTGGAATGCCGTGAGTAAAGAGAATAATGGACAAGAGCACTACATAAGTAGTGTGTCGATAAATTGAAAATTTGGGTCTGACGGGAGGCGTGTGAGGGTAGTCTGTGCAGTTTTGATGACCATTGTGTGCAGGTGACACAGCGGTCAGTACATATATCTCGAAAACAGGGAACGCAGGTATGAATCCCAGTCCAGCACAAATTTTTTAATTTCCCAATTGATTTAAACCAATGCCCACTGGCAGCTAATGTCATTAATTCCTTTTTGTATTGATTCATAGTGGCTGCAGGATGAAAATTGTGTATGTTCTTCCTGACATATCAGAAAGAACAGACACCACATATATAATTGAGGCATGGACGACCAATGATCACTTCAGTTCTGATGCACACCACACTCGAACTCTTACAGATATCTGTGAAATGCCGCAAATAATGAGGATAATTGGTAAGGAGCACTGCATCAGTAATTGGTGGATAAGTTGAGAATTTGGGTCTGGTCTGACAGATAGCATGCAAAGGTAGTCAGTGCAGTTGCAATGACCACTGTGTCTGGATAGTGCTGTGGTCAGCACATCTGCCTAGTAAGCAGGGGACCCGTGTTAGAATCTCAGAGTGGTATAGATTTACAGCTTTCCCCGTGGATTTAACTCAATGCCCACTGGCAGCTAATATCATTAATTCCTTTATTTGTTCATTATTAATGTACATTATATTGAAGTTGAAAAACAAATATTACATTTCACTGAACACTATGTCACTAGAATGAGATTTTCACTCTGCAGCGGAGTGTGCGCTGATATGAAACTTCCTGACAGATTAAAACTGTGTGCCCGACCGAGACGCGAACTCGGGACCTTTGCCTTTCGCGGGCAAGTGCTCTACCATCTGAGCTACCGAAGCATGACTCGCGCCCGGTCTCACAGCTTTACTTCTGTCAGTATCTCATCTCCTACCTTCCAAACTTTACAGAAGCTCTCCTGCAAAGGTCCCGAGTTTGAGTCTCGGTCGGGCACACAGTTTTAATCTGCCAGGAAGTTTCACTATGTCACTAGTTGTGCATTGACAGGTTCAGTGTAGCATCTCATTATTATAGACCAACCATGGAGAAAGGTGGAGTAGTGATTTATGCTAGAAATAATGTTGTATATAAAGTCCCAATTTTTGTACTGAACAGAATTTTGTGTATGGCATGAAACTGACAGCAATTAGTATGTCAGTTGTCAAATTACCAGTGTACAAAGCACGTGTAGGGAATCTTTCTCAGAGTAATGCAGTCTTTTTCAAAATTGTACAAAAAATGTTTGTTATATTAGGTGATTGTAATGTAAATTTCTTGGCTGAAAGTAGTAACATAGTTGAAGTAGAGCAGTTGATGAACTTCTACAATTGAGTGCAAGAAGTAGATTTTCCCACTAGAGTAATTGGCCATTCTATTACCTTAACTGATAATGCTTTTGTTGATACATCTACATCTATGTGATTACTCTGCTATTCATAATAAAGTGCTAGGCACAGAAACCTGATTGTCAGTCCAGTATTAAATGGGCTGTCAGACCACTAATCTGTAATTCTTGTTGTCCCTAGTTCAATCTTAAGATAAAACCAAAACCTGTCTGGATGACAATGAGATTACTAAATAAAGAAACAGTGGAGATATACAGACAGAAACTATAGCTAGTTTACTAATTTGAAGTATATAATGTTGCAGATGTTAGCTTAAAATTTAATAGATTTATCAATCAGGCTACAAGTCTTTTCAAGGAAGTGTTACCAAAGGAAAGAATTAGAGAAACCCAGTGTTAACACTACATATAAGCTATGGAGTACTCAGGGCATGAAAATTCCATGTAAAACAAAAAGAGAATGGTGTACATCAGCTAGAATGTCTAACAATTCTGAAATGATGAGCCAGTGTAAGGTGTACTCTAAGGTGGTAAAAAAATTCAGAAGTATGTGCTTAAAAAAGGAAACTCATAACTCTGATAACAAAATTAGAACCATTTGGAAATATGTGAAAAATGAGACAGGGAATAGTTCAGCTGCCAAAGAAATGATTGTTCTAAGAAATGGATGCAATAAAGTGGATGGTCATGAAATGGTGGCTAATATTTTCAGCAATCACTTCTTAATAGTTACAAATCCAGTTCTATAAATAAATCTACAGAATTCTTACTAACTAACAAAATAGATGGTATGCATGTTCGCAAAACAACAGTGAAAGAAATAAAATAATTCTGTCTTTAAAAAAAGTAAAACTTTTGCTGAAATTGATAACATTTCCAGTAAATCATTGAAATATTGCTGTATCGAAATAAAGTCCTATGCTATATTTGAATATGTGCTTGAAGGAGGAATTATGTGGCCAATTTAAAAAAAGAGAGGTAAAACAGATGCTACAAACTATCAACCAATTTCATTACTCTCATAAGGGCACCATCAGACCTATTAATTATAGATTTTGATGAGTCATAGATATGTTGTACAGGGGCCAGTCCTGGGTACCTAGGTAGCAGCTTTTCATGTGACGGTCCCAAGTTTCCGAGAAAATGGATGCACAAGTTTTATGCATGCCAGGTGTACCCATGTTAGCAATGTTTCTGCCTAGTGAGATTAGGGGACTGGCTACGGTTCATGGCCAATATGATGGTGGTGTGGGCACAAATCCTCCTCATGTACTTATTTCAGTTCCAACACAAAGAGTATCATTTAATAGTATGTATCGTGCAAAATTATTCAAAAATAGACATTTTCGCCGGAGTAACTTCATTAATGAATCAGTCGTTACAGTAAATTCTTGTCAACTGTGTATTCTGTTTCGTTACAGAGTAGATTAAATAATCACCTTACTCGCTACTACGAGCTATTATAGAACTGAATTGTGGGTAGTATTCATCATAGTAGCAGCTGCATCGCAAATTCATAGAGCACGATGCACATTAACAAAACGTATTGGAAAACATAGTTTATTTAAATTCAAAAGGGTTGTTCTTTCATCAGTCATTTTCAATGCAAATCACACATATTTGCTCATTCCTGAGGTAGCAAGTGTGCTAAATCAATGCAGACTTAAAGAATGTGTGTTTATGGAATTTCCTCTTGCAGCAATTTCTCTATTACTTTTTAGCAGCTCGAGGCATTTTGAATTTTTTCATGAAAATTTTAATATGCCTGTAAAAAGAAGAAACATCACAGGGTTGGCAAAGTGTAGTATATTCGGATGGGATAATTTTTTAACAATTTCGCCCCATTATACTGTTAAATGATGTTCTATAGAATAGATCCAAAAAAATACATGGGTAATATTTGAACCCATATCATCAATGAAGTAGCCTCAAATCTTAGCCTCTGCACCATGCTTGCCACATTGAAACATGATTAACATTACAAATATACTTGCAAGCATAAAAATGCTACATGGTTTTTCCCAGAAACTAGGGGTTGTCACAAGAGGAGCCACTAGCCAGGTACCTTCAAAAGGTCCCTCTGCATCATACTTAAAGACTCATCAAAATCTGTGATTAGCAGTTGTGATGGCCCCCCTGTTAGTTTTTTCTGAGGTACTGGAAAAATTTATACACTGCAGAGTGGCTGCCCGTCTTAGTAAGTACAGAGTGGGGTAGATAATAGTAGCCTGGAGAACAGAGTTCCGAGGTAGAAAGAAACACGTGGGCCCCGATCATCAAATTGCTGAAGGCAGATCGAAGCTGGATTGCTGGAATTATTGCAGTTTTATCAGGAATATTCTGCGGCAGTATTTGGGTTCTTGAAGACTATAAGGATTGTTACGATACTCCTTAGAATTGAGGGTTCCCCACACAAAGTAATCGCACCCTGACAGATCAGGTGACTTGAGCGGCTAGCTAGGGCCCTGACCAGACTGACATCTGCTAACAACTCTGCCAGACGTGAAGATTGTGTAAATGTGCTCCAAGGTTCGGCCAGCTGTATGGGCAGTTTCTCCATCCTGTTGGAAGTAACTGAGTCTTTTCCTCTTCCGGTAATGCTGCCACAAATTAACGTGCAATTTTATCCACTCGTCCAGGCCACTTTTATTTGCCTCACCCAGTAAAACGTCCTCAGCAATTGCCAGTTTGGTTTCCAAAAAGGGATATCAACAAATGATGCAATACATGAATTTGTTGGCAATGTTTTGGAATCCATAAATGACAATAGGACATGGGTTGGAATATTTTATGACCTGTCAAAAGCTTTTGATAGTGTTAGACACCATATTTTCCTGATTAGAGCCAAAACCTTGGGAATGAGTGGAGCTGTAGTCAAGTGGCTTGAATCTTAAGAAGGTAATCATGGAAGGAATGCAGAATGCCAATGTATCTTCAGACTGGGTCTCCATTGCTATTGTTGTCCTTCAAGACTCAGTATTAGGTCCACTGCTTTTTCTAATATTTATGAATGATTTGCTAATCTACACAGAACATGGAGGTCATCATTTGCTGGAGACACCACTAACTATAACAGTGAATAATACTTCAGGAAATATATTAAATGACATAAAGAATAATACTTTCGCAGATGTGGTAAAGAGTCCTCCCAAGTTTTTCACTCTGCATATGGACAGCAAACTGAAGTGGCACTACAATATTCAAGACCTGTGCAAAAGATTAATTGCAGCAACACTTGCCTTAAGAATTATATCTAGCCATACGGGAATGATCCCAATAAAAAAAGCATACTTTTGGTTATTTTCATCTACTTATAGCATATGGCACAATATACTGGGAGAATCAACAATTAGGTAAAAAAGAGAAAGTGTTTTGTGCACAAAAGCAAGCTCTAAGAATTATGTTTGGAGTCCATCCTAGGCACTCGTGCAGATATCTGTTAGAAATCTTAAAATCTTTGCGACAACTGTGCACAATATATATCTTCCCTGGCATGCTTTTACTGAAAACAGCAGCTTACTCAAAACTAATAGCTCATTCCATAATTATAACACCCAGGGGAAACTTGATACCCACTATGATCTAAAAAGAAGAGTATGGGGATTCTATACAGTGACTCTAAAGATTTGTAATGCTCTCCGATCACAAATTAACATTCCCAAATTTAAATAAAGATATTTTCCTTTGTTCGAGTTCAAAGAAAAACTAAAGCAGCTCCTTCTAGATGGATATTGTTATAATATAGATGAATTTCTTACTCACAAGGCATAATATCACTCCTAGTCTGTGTGCAGTGTAACTTATTATCAAATTTATATACATCTGTATATTCCTAATGAATAATGTATGCTAGCTCATGTGTACTCAAAAATTTCAGTTACTCATGTATTATTTATATCTTTCATATCATGTAATTATGTGCTAAACAGTAATTTGCAAAACTTAACTCTTTCTGTATCCTGTGTGATGTTTACATGTGGATCTGCAGAACTCTAAATAAATAAATAGTTATTTCCTTGCTTTGAGCTTCATTACAGATAACATTATATCTGAAACTTCCTGGCAGATTAAAACTGTGTGCCTGACCGAGACTCGAAATCGGGACCTTTGCCTTTCACGGGCAAGTGCTCTACCAACTGAGCTACCGAAGCACGACTCACGCCCGGTACTCACAGCTTTACTTCTGCCAGTACCTCGTCTCCTACCTTCCAAACTTTACAGAAGCTCTCCTCACAAATATTCAAGCTTTCACAACCCAAGGTTGCTTCATCAGGAAAGAGGGAAAGAGAGGGCAAGACGAAAGGATGTGGATTTTAAGGTAGAGGGTAAGGAGTCATTCCAATCCCGGGAGCGGAAAGACTTACCTTAGGGGGAAAAAAGGACAGGTATAACTCGCACGCACACACATATCCATCCGCACATATACAGACATAGACAGACATATGTAAATGCATAGAGGTTTGGCAGAGATGTCAGTTGAGGCGGAAGTACAAATGCAAAAATGTTGTCGAATGACAGATGAGGTACGAGGGGCGGCAACTTGAAATTAGCGGAGGTTGAGGCCTGGTGGGTAACAGGAAGAGAGAATATATTGAAGGGCAAGTTCCCATCTCCAGAGTTCTGATAGGTTGGTGTTAGTGGGAAGTATCCAGATAACCCGGACGGTGTAACACTGTGTCAAGATGTGCTGGCCGTGCACCCAGGCATGCTTAGCCACAGGGTGATTCTCATTACCAACAAACACTGTCTGCCTGTGTCCGTTCATGCGAATGGACAGTTTGTTGCTGGTCATTCCCACATAGAAGGCTTCACAGTGTAGGCATGTCTGTTGGTAAATCACATGGGTGCTTTCACACGTGGCTCTGCCTTTTATTGTGTACACCTTCCGGGTTACAGGACTGGAGTAGGTGGTGGTGGGAGGGTGCATGGGACAGGTTTTACACCGGGGGCGGTTACAAGGGTAGGAGCCAGAGGGCAGGGAAGGTGGTATGGGGATTTCATAGGGATGAATCAAGAGGTTACGAAGGTTAGGTGGACGGCGGAAAGACACTCTTGGTGGAGTGGGGAGGATTTCATGAAGGATGGATCTCATTTCAGGGCAGGATTTGAGGAAGTCGTATCCCTGCTGGAGAGCCACATCCAGAGACTGATCCAGTCCCGGAAAGTATCCTGTCACAAGTGGGGCACTTTTGGGGTGGTTCTGTGGGAGGTTCTGGGTTTGAGGGGATGAGGAAGTGGCTCTAGCTATTTGCTTCTGTACCAGGTCGGGACGGGATGCGAAAGCTGTTTTCAGGTTGTTGGTGTAATGGTTCAGGGATTCAGGACTGGAGCAGATTCGTTTGCCACGAAGACCTAAGCTGTAGGGAAGGGACCGTTTGACCCACTAACAAGCAACAGTACCTTCATTATGACAGCTGCCACCCATTCCATATCAAACATTGGTAAGTTAGAGCAACTTTGTTATTTTCAATATTAATTCACAAGCACGTACTTCCTTGTGCTGGTCACTGAAAGATCTACGTTTCCCAATGTTTTGGACCTGTCTGTCTTAATAATGTGACAACTCCTTCATTTCCCATATTAGTTCTACATTAGTAATATGCTAGAGTGTAATCTTTTATATTTAACTTCTTTAACCCTGTGGTTATTTGCATAGAATGTCTATCTTCCCAGGGCTCTATAAATTTTGTAAACAGACAAGAAGCCCCTGATATTCTGATGAAATTAGATAACCTTAATTTTTTGTGTGGCTCTTGTGTTATTTCATGCTCTTTCATAATAGGATGCCTGAATGCTGATGCTAACATAAAAAAGGGACCTCTTTGACACCAGTAACCACAGGCATCTTGTGATGATGGTCCTGTTCATTTGCTGCTGTAAGATGGTCAGCCAATTTATATTTCTCTCTCTTATTCAGATGTAGTAGGCTGTGCCTAGTATATACCCATCTCCCAGTTGTAGCAACAGGATTGCACTCTCGTGTGATTTTATTTCAGTCAGCAGCAGCCTGCTCAACTCAGTGTTCATATGGCTCACAGCTGTATTAACCTAGGACTGATCATGACACTGCAACCCTCCGCAGAACTCTCACTTGGGTGTGTAACTGCTACTTCTGTTTCATCTAGGTCAACCCTAATGCTGTAATTTCTGTCTTTAGTCAGACTGTTCCCTGCTTCATCTACTGTGATAACCTCACCATCCTTGTCGAAATCTATACAAATATTCCCGATGTTCTTTGTGTCCTGGCTAAGGCTAGCACTTGGCATAACAATACTTGTGACGTGTTCTGTGTTCCTGATTTGCCCTGTACCACCAGCCCCCCTCCCCCTCCCCCCCCCCCCCCCCCCCCCCCCCTCCGAAGACTTGTGATTCTTTCGTGAATTTGTGTGTGGCGCACACGGACCCCTGAGCTATTGCAGCCCATTCTTTCTTCTCAGGCTGCATTTACGTCACTGTGCCCCTCCCTCCCCATCATCCCTCTTTCCCCGCTGCCCTCTCCTTCACCTCTCTTGATGTTCCGATTTATGTCAACCTGCCTATCTATCTAGTTCCCTGTATTCCTTGCAATTTTGTTCCTTTTGCCTATTCTCTTTCATCCTTTTGGACATTTTGGTGCCCCCTTGCAGTTTTGACCTCTACTTCTAAATTTTCTCTCTTTTAGCATGAGCCATAGTGTCTATGGCATAGATTCCTCTCTTTCCCCCCCTTTTCCCCCCTCCCTACCCCACCATAGCCTCCCTTTGTCTCACTAGGCCACCAGTGCATGTAGCCAGTCGGTGTGGTTGGGCTGTTATGTACACATATGGCTGCGTGCCCTAATGACACAGGGATCACAGTACTGATACCTGGGCTGTTCCCTCCTTATGTATGCCAAGGAGTGGTTGCTTGTCACCCTGCAGCATTGGAACTCTCGGCAATGGCCGCCATGCCAAACAGCCATTGCTGTGGCGGGTGGTGCCCACGGGGAGCACTGCTGATTAGAGTGGATGGTATCAGGGTGGATGCTTGGCACATGAACCATATCAAGCTGCAGAACTTGCCCATTCTCAAATAACCCTCTGCAAGTGGTAGCAGATGACTGAATGCTCCTTCGTATGACCGTACAGCCTTCTCTTCTATGGCTACACGCTGGGAGAAGGGGCAGGCCCGCTGTCTTGGGGTGAAACACTTTTACCGGCACCTGGTCTGTACTAGGATGGATGGGGACACATTTACTGCCACAAAGCCATTGTTTTTTTGTGGAGAATGTAGAGGGCAAGTTTCGCAAAGTGTAGTGTCCCAGTAAGATACGATCAGGCTCTCTGGTGATCAAAGCTGCTTCTGCCATCCAATCTGCAGTCCTTCGTGCTTGTGATTGCCTTGGTGTTGCCCTGGTATCTTATTACCACTCACAAGTTTCTTAATATGGCCCAGAGAGTAATTTGTCATAGGGACCTCATCCTGTAAACTGACGAACTCTTGGCTAATCTGGAGTTACCCAATGTTGGTGCCTTTATTCTGGTTTCCGAGAGGGATACCCTCCCAGAAAAAGTGAAGAGTGTGTGTTACTGACACAACCTGAAGCCATGTGTCCTGCCACCCATGAGGCGCTTTCTATGCTTGCGTTTTGGGCATATGTCTTTCCACTGTATGGCATATGCCCTATGTGATGACTGTAGCCATGCACCCCATGAGGGAAGCCCCTGTGTTCTGCCACCTGTGTGTCAACTGTCGTGACTGCTACTCTCCTTGCTCGCTAGAAGAGAGAGAAAAGAAAATCCAATAGTACAAATTACTAGATAGACAGTCTTACACTGAGGGCTCGCCAAAAATATTACTACTTCCACCCAGTGTCGATTTCTTCTGCTTTTGCCTCTGTTACATCCCTTTTCCCTCCTACCTCTTCCTTAATGCAATCTTGTCCCCCTCTCAGAAGCCTGCTCTCCCTCTGTGCCGTGTCCTTCTCAGCAGCCAAAAGAGAAGTGTTGGTGATGAGCACTGACTTCCCTTCAACTTTTTTATGTTTATACTTGGACTCTTGCCACACGATAACCCAGTGGAATTGCAGTGGATATTACTGTCTCCTACCGGAAATGCAACAGCTTGTTTCCTTTATTCTGCAGTCTGTCTTGTTCTTCAAGAAACGTGCTTCCGCTATGACCACTCTCCAGCATTTCGTGGTTATCGAGCTTTCTGTCAGAACCATACCGCACTTCGTTTCACACCGATGTCATCAGTGGTTGTCTCCCCCTCGCAGCAAACTGGAATCAATAGCAGTAAAAGTGCGAACAATTCCAGCAAGTACTGTATGAAATGTCTACCTCTCTCCAGGTGGACAACTTCCTTACGTTGATTGGCTTACTTAATAAAGCAACTCCTGGCTCGTACCTCCTCCTCAGGGACTTCAGTGCACACCACCCTCTGTGGGGGGAATGCCACTTCAATGGATAGGGTCTTCAAATTGACCAACTTGTTACAGACCTTGATATGTGCCTCCTCATTGAAGGTTCCCCACCCCCTTCAGTGCTGCTCATGGCACCTTTTCTGCTGTCGAACTCGTGATCTCTTCCCCTACTCTCATGACTTCCCTACATTGGTCACACCATGAAGATATTTGTGGCAGTGACCACTTTCCGGTGATTGTATCATTCCCCTGCCACCTCCAGGCAGACAGGCCCCCACGGTGGGTATTACGCAGAGCCAATTGGCATTTATATACGTGTGCAGTGCACTTCAACGCCTATCTCTCGAACTGCATTGATGCAGTCATGCAAGATGCTTCTGCCACTCTTCTTCATGCTACTGGTACTGCTATCCACAGGTTCCCATCATCATTGAGTGGTCCTGTAATGGACCAAGGATGTAGCAATCGCTATACAGGACAACTGACGGACACTGCAACGATTTAAACGATACCCTTAACAGACCAAACTTATCGCTTTTAAGCTTCTTCGTGCTAAGGCTCGCTACCTTATTAAGCAGAGTAAAAAGGAAAGCTGGGAGCACTGTGTTTCCTCACTGGGGCTGTATGCATTTTCATTGCAGGTTTGGTGTAAGCTCCATAGTGATCTGGGCCGCCAGCGACACTCTTTTTGTCCAAGGTCTTATCCTACTGCTTGCTGTGTGTACTGATCCATCAGTCCTTTCAGAATAATTTGTGACACTCTTTGCAACAACATGCAGACGGTGGTTAGATTTCAGTTATGTTGGTTACTCATATCTCAGGGCCTTTTGTCCCTGTATCAATGTGGCTTCCAGGAAGGACAATCACCAGCTGACAATTTACTCAGATTGGAAACGGCAATCTGACTGGCTTTTACTAACTTCTGGCAAGTTTCCATAGTCTTCTTTGACCTATGTAAGCCATACAACATTGCTTGGTGTTGTCACATTTTAGTTACTCTCCATGACTGGGACTCTTGCAGTCCCCTTCTGATTTTTATCCACCTGTTTTTATCCTTCTGGCTCTTCCAGGTTCAAGTTGGCAGTTCACTCAGCATCCCTCGGATCCAGGAGGATGGTATCCCACAGGGTTCTATGTTAAGTGTCTCTCTCTTCCTCATTGCCACGAACAGGTTTGTAACCTCTGTTGGGCCTCTGGTTTTACATCTGGTGTAGCTCCCAGTCGGGAGGCACCATCCAACAGGCCTTTGCGTGAGCCCTCTCCCATGATTTCCTGTTCTATCCCTTCAAAACGTGGATTATGCATTTTCGCCGTCAACTCACTGAATACCCCAACCCAGAACTTTATTTAGGCAGCCAGCAACTAGATATTGTAGCACGGTCCCATTTCTTGAGCCTTATTTTTGACGAAAAGCTGATATGGCTGCCCCATATTCGCCACCTGAAGACTACCTGCATGCGGAAGCTTAATGCTCTCCGCCGCCTGGCCCACATATCTAGGGGTGCAGACTGTGCTACTCTTTTCCATTTCTACTGCACTCTTGGTTTGTCCATTATAGATTTCCGCTGTCAGGATCATGGCGGCTTGGTGGCTCCTTCCACTCTGAAACTACTTGACCCTGTTCATTATATCAGTTGCGTCTGGCTGTCAGTGTCTCTTATGCTAGTCCCATCGACAGTCTTCTCGCAGAAGAGGGTATTTCTCCCTTCACCCTGTCAGGATCTCCATTTCCACTCACTGGAATGTGCCCCGTATGTTTACTCCCACATCCCCCCCTCGGATGATGCCTCTACCATGGATTAAGACCGACCTATTTCAAGTTCCTAAGGTCTCTGTCGTCCCTTTGATATTCTGGCGTCTTGTACATTCCATCCATGAAGAATTTCAGGATATTACCATCTTCTAGACTGATGGTTCTAAAATGATAAAGTTGGATATGCTTTTATGTCTCTTACTGGCATGGAATGTCATTTATTGCGTGGATCATGTAGTGTGTTCACAGCAGAGCTGCTGGTCATTAAAAGGCCCCTCTGTTTTGTTACTCAGGCCTCATTCCACAGTGTTTTAATATGTGCCAACTCAATGAGCAGCTTGTAGGCTATAGACTGATTCTACTCTTGTCACCCTTTAGTCACTGCTATCCTCTAAGCCTTTGGCTATGCCGCCTGCTTAGTTGTCTTTCTCTCAGTCTCAAGTCATGTGAGCATCCCTGGGAATGAACTGGGTGCCCGTTTGGCTAGAGAGCCAGGTACTTACCCCTCCATTCCTTTTCATGATTCCAGGTGCAGATATGGAGATACACATCAATTGTCTCTTTGCCCAAAAGTCGAATTACATCTGGTGCACTACCGCTGTCAGTAATCCTTCGCCTCCTCTCAGGAGTCCCTGTCTTGTGTCGTCTACGTGTTAGTCATACAGGCTCGGCCATTTTTTTTTCTCTTGCGAAACAAGCCATCCCCACAATGTGGCTGTGTAGCCAGACTGACGGTATCCCATATATTGGTGGAATGTCTCCTTTTCGTGCTTCTTACTGAGTATAGTCTTCCGAATTCCTTGTCTTTATATTCACAGATGGCTGAACTGGTCCTCAGTTGCCTACATGAGAGTAGTTTTTAGTCTCAGATAGAATGTTTTGCTTTACTCCTAGAACAAGGGTAGGGTGAATCTGGTTGGGACCTCTCTCTGTATTTTCTAGGTCTGGGACCCATGACCACTTCCCTGTGCAGAGACCACTCTCTCATCCCTCTGTTTTCCAATTTTTATGTTTGCCCTTCCCTTTTATGCCTTTTGCGTGTGTTTTAACTTCCTCACTTTAAAGGTTGACCCCTCTGACGGGAACCACCCACTCTTAGCAGACCCTCTACTTATGCAAGTAACTTTGGAATCACGGTGCTGATGGCCTTGCCATTTAGGCCCATAACCCCCTCAATCAGTCAATCAATCAATCCTGTACCATCTGGTCTACATCTCACCCATGGATACTACCGAGCAGCAAGACCCTTTCTACTTTTCTTTTTTGGTAGTCACTGCACTAAGTTTCTTTGCTAGAAGTCTGCTGCCCCCATATTACCTATAGTGGGATGTGGCTCTTCTCTTCTTTCTTCAAGTAATAAGTCAAACTTAGTAGATAATATAAACTCAAATGTAGATGAAGTTGTAGTGCTGTTCCCATTTCTCCTATTGCTTGTTACCTTTATCCAGTTTCCACAATCTTTTTTCTCCTTCAACATATGTTGTTCAAATTTCGCAGATTCTAATTCAGCCTGAAGGGCACAAATCTTTGTCTCCAGTTCGGCTATTCTCCTGCCTTTTTTTGCAGTGTTTACAATTCCAGGGGAGAGCCTTGTTGAGTTCCCTATTCAATTCTCCTCTGCATTTGCACGACTGGAATTCCAGCCCACAGTCTACACATATCACTTCCTGTGTGACTATCGTATCGTGTTTGACTATCCCATGGCAACATTCACACCTATCGTGCATTGCAGCACAAAGTAAATGGTTAAAAATAGACTTTAAACACTTACCAAAAGTTACATTATGCAAATTTTCATAATTTATGAGCCACAAAGATTGGACTACAAATAAGTGAGTAGAGTGCATTTTATAATGTAAAAAGTTAATTATTTCCACTTAAAACAAGAGTTCAGTACTCAGTTAACTGTTAATGACTTGTTCACAAAAAATATAATTTTTTCATTACTTGTGAAGAATGCTTTAGCTGCCTTTGTGAAGAGATGTATTTTAGTGATCTCTCTCATTTGCTTGGGCAGTTTAATTACCTGACAGAAAATGCTGTGTGTGTGTGTGTGTGTGTGTGTGTGTGTGTGTGTGTGTGTGTGTGTGTGTATGTGTGTGTAGGTCCAAACTGTCTCTTGTTCAGTGATTGTGTGTACAGCTATTAGTGGAATACTTAGTAAGGAAGATATGCACTACAGATTGGAAAAATTGGTAGATGCATTCACATGCTACAGTAAGGATCCTCATTTTTTTAAAATTGTTCTTACAAAGAGACCAACTGCTACTTTAAGTTATTATTCTTGTGGCCCTTTTCTGCAATTTCAAAATTGTGCTCATGTTATGTGCCTCCAATCTCAAGAAGAGAACCCAAATCTAAGAATTGAAAGTATATGTCACCACAAGATAAATGTTGTTATGAACTGCGTGCAGTGCCAGAGAAATAGTTGTCTACAAAATTTGTTAATTCATAAGGATTTTGTATTATCTTACCTGATCTTTGATTTGTGTGTTGTTACATTTGTTTCTGCCTTTTCCAGTTTCTTGTTTTATTACATCCCACACTACTTTGCTTTTATATATTGAATATTATTTTGACACCTCTACTCCATGCCATTGTTCACCAACTATAGTAATAAAATCATACAAGTTTCTTAATAAGCCACATCCAGGTGTTTTCTGTGGATGATATATATGGAGAACATGTTGCAACTGTTAAGCACCCTGTGCTTTCGGTCCAGGATTCTCTGAAACAAACTTAACTACAAACAAGTAACAACTCGCGCACGAAGTAACATAGGCACATTAGAAATAACTCATTTACTTCAAAGTAAGAATAGAGCGCATTCAATTATACTTACGTTTCTGCTTAGAAGGCATGATTTTTTTTATGTATGACCCTTTGCTGCATCATAAACTTCACTACTTGCAACACCTCCCATGAATTACCGTTAGGATATACACACTCCATCATCATAAGTCTTTCATGGAAAGAGTGTTTGTAACATTGAACAAAGATTTCAGAGGATTACTTGACATACATTTATTGGGTCCTTGAGATAGCTGGGCTAATGGGTGTTGGTTTCTGGTTGCCAAAGATGTAATTATGTTAATTTCCCTGGTTCAGGCCTGGATTACAGTTAGAGAACCCATCCACTTTTCCCCAGACGTCCCAGTTGTGGTCGTAACAGTGATTCTGTGTGTGTGGGGATGAATCAGTATTTGGGAAAAAGAGAAAAACACATTTATTATTATTATTATTATTATTATTATTATTATTATTATTATTATTTGGCAGTAAATTGACTGATCAAATAAAGTTTGAAGTTCCTCCTGTAAGTTCCATTT
This sequence comes from Schistocerca americana, assembly GCF_021461395.2. NCBI lineage: Eukaryota > Metazoa > Arthropoda > Insecta > Orthoptera > Acrididae > Schistocerca > Schistocerca americana. The sequence continues at coordinate 381,486,037 of NC_060119.1, forward strand.
TCTAGTTTCTAGAACCTGTCTAATTGTATAGTGATTTAACATGTGAAAAACTGTCATTTACTTGAATTTTAACAGGTGCACTGATTATGGCAGAAGCTGTCAGATCCACCATACCAACGAAACTGGAATGGGGCTCTAAAACAGCTTTTGAAGTGTCAGATGATAAAGTCTTCAGTAATGACCACACAGTTAGTCGATATTTGGCTAGATCAGCACCTTCACATGCATTATATGGCACTACCATCCTGGAGCGAACAGAGGTATGTGTTTGAATAGTTTTCCATATTTTAATACTTTCTTGTGTTATTAAAAACTAAATTTGTAAAAGTTGCTTTAATTCACAAATTTATTGTGTGTTTTATTTCCTGGTTTGTAGTTTTTTGTGTATAATACTTCTTGAATGAGGGTAGAAAGAATTTCGTGCTCTTCTACTGCATTATGTGTGTAAATCACAGACAGAAAATTTAAATTAAAAAATTATGATATTCTTAATTGTTAAATGTATTAGAGAAAGATAATCTGCTATTGATGGTGCTATTAAGACGTAATCCAGAACATGTGCAAGAATCCAGTAATATCCTGTTGAAGTGTTACGGCTCTGGTTATGGGTTGTAACTGGACCAAAAACTTACTGTCTGTCACCTTGACATTGTTCATGAGCACTTTCACCTTATTGAAGATTTATCGTCACCTTCTCATATTTTCTTGATGCAGTGTACCTGATATGCAGTGCCATTAATTCTATGTGGCAGATCGTCTCCAACTGCAGAGGGTCAAGGGCTTTAAGAGAGTTCACATCTACACCAACCCACTGTGAAATGACGTATCTGTCCTGTTAAAGAACTCTTCTGTATATGACTGTTTTCATGTTTAACATTTACAATGTTGGGTGATAAATGTCTTATTACTCAGTACAACAGACTCTAAAGTGAATCTCAGACCAGCAGATAAAAGAATGACATTTCTCTCCAGCTTCTGTCAACTGTTTCTGCTGTATTTACACTGTCAGCAGAGGTGCTTGCTCTGTGCCTTCCAAACTACTGCCAAGCCAAGTCATCAAAGTATAAACGCCACCTTGACAGCGTTGCACCTTGCCAATATCCTGTGCTCATACTTCTGGCATTGTCTTTGGACAAACCAAAATTGACATGCACGCATTGGAAATTCTCAATATACTAATTAGCTAAACATTTTCAGTCTCTCAGAAACATCTTTCATTGGTCTAAGAGTTTAACAGTGGGACATTCTACTCTGAAGAATTTCAGGATACGCTACAGATTCCCCCACTTGGACAAAAAATATCGCAAAACTTAATTTACAGAGCTAATTACAATCCCTCTACAATCTACAGATGTCATTAAATGCCTGTTGTTATTTAACTTAAGGTCTCAGTTGTCTAAACTTCATTGTCTTCCTTTATTGTACAAATAAAAATAGTGTCTGTGTTTATTGTACAAACTACTACAACTTCATTGTATTTGTTTTTGTATTAGATAAGTGATATCATCCAATTCTGTTTTCTTATATCTTTGAAAATTCTTGCTGCTTTCTTAAGATTATTTGTTCAGCTTGATAGTTGGTAATTATCTACTAAAGTGGGTGATTATACAGCTGTCAAATCCTCTATAACAACACAGTGTTCTCAAATTTATTGAGGTAGAAAAGGAACAATTTTTTGGCTATTTTCAAGGATTCTTCATTAGCGTGACTGTTAGTCACACAACAGCTTCCCACCTTTGCAAGAACTCACTTACACCTTACCCTTTGTGCCGATACTGTATACATACTTTAACATCTTTGGGATATGGGTGTACCTCTACTTACCTCTTCACATAAAAGGAATGGCACAAGTCATTCCTTCCATAGATTCAAGTGACCAAGGATTCGCCCACTCCTTCTCATGGTCCGTGTATCCATTTTCTCTCCCATACCTACAAACAATTGTCCACCCCATCTTTTTTTAAAAACAACTTGGATGCGCAAGTTATCTCTCTCACATTTATAACTTTCCATTATGAAATTTCTCCATATTTACATCCTGCTTACTTTAAACAAATCCATTAGCGCTTGCATATCAGAGTTAACACTTAACGCTGTCTATTGTTGCATTGGCCAAACTGTTTGCGTGCCATGGTCCCCTATCCGATGTTTGTGTGCTTGTTACTATGTCACTTTCCACTTTCTGTGGTATAGATGACACCCTTTCTTGCCCCCACCCCCCTCCTGTTTAATTGACCTCCCCCCCCCCCCCCCCCCTCTCTCTCTCTCTCTCTCTCTCTCTCTCTCTCTCTCTCTCTCTCTCTCTCTCTCTCTCTCTCTCAATGTTCAGTTTATGCTCTTTCGCAGAATCAGCAATTACATGTAACACTCATCTTTCTCCTAGAGCAGATGAAAACAAATGAACACCTGAAGACCCAATAGCATTCATTCTTTACGTTATGTAAATAGGTAGACTTTTGCATCTTTTTCTTTTACGAATCGGTAAATAATATTCTTCTCAGTTAGGTAGTTACAATAACAGAACTTATGAACCTCAATAATTAAATTACAAGAAAGTTCAGGCGTGTATTATGTGAGCAACACTATATCTACAAAGCTTTTAGTGCACTCAACAGGAGGTCATCTACCCACCACCAGGGCTTGGACTGTAAATAAATTGTAAATGCCACCTTGCAGATGTCCTGTACTCATGCTTTTCGTATCCTCTCTGCACAAACCAAGAGTGAAGCATGGACAGTGAAAATTCTTTTGATAATTAATACCTAAACAGCATTTTTCTACTCTAATGAAAATCTTTCTTCAGTCTAAGAGTATAATAGTGGAATGTGCTACTCTGAAAAATTTTGTGTTGCACTACTCTGTGCGAGAGAAAACACAAAAACACATTTTGCAAGAGGCAGAAAAGTAACTACAAACCTAAATTCTGTATATGGGGAGCAGGGGCACTTCTGTATGTACATGTGTGTGTGTGTGTGTGTGTGTGTGTGTGTGTGTGTGTGTGTGTGTGTGTAAATGGGTATGATTCTGAGGATCAACAGTTTCTATCAAATTACGCACAAATAAAAGTAACACAAATATTAATTTTGTGAACCAGATGACCCTACATTCAGAAAAGGAAGTACTGCATTGTTCAATCTATTGTTTGTTCAGCACTCCAGGTGACTGAGGCTGGAACAGCACAGAACAGAAAGAAAATAAATAACCTGAAAAATAAGATTCTTCATTTGTGTGGCCATATTGTCCATAGTAGCTTTACTATTCTTGATTGTATTTCTTCCTGTTGTTGCAACTAAAAAAATGTGTGATGTTTTTTCACCAGGCACAGTTCACGTTATTGAGGTAAAGCATCATCAATGATGGTGATTTTTGCCTGATTTCTCGCTTACATCAGGCAATGCTGTCTGCTAGCACATCCTTGATGTTTTTCTGCGTTAGACACTGATTATTTTGGTCTAATGATTAGTTGTTCTGTAGCAGTATGCATTTCTTATGTTTTCCAACACAGCGCACTTTTACGCGCACTACAGTGGTGTGCGTAAAAGTGTACTATGAAAAATATAAATGAATAGCGCTGCAGAACAACTAAAAATTAGACCAAAATTATCAGTGTTTAATGTAGAAAAACATCGATGTGCTAGCAGATGGCATTTCCCGATGTAAGTGAGAAATCAAGCGAAAATCACCACCACTGGTGCTGGTTTACAAAAGAATGTGTGTGTGTGTGTGTGTGTGTGTGTGTGTGTGTGTGTGGGGTGTGCTCGCGCTCCCTTTTCAGCGTAACTGAAATGACTGGAGCCCTCAGCAGTTCACCGTTTGCTGGATACAGGCTTTGTGAACCCGATGTTTCTGAGCTGGGGACAGGTTAGTGCCACCAGCCTGCTGTCACCGTAAGCCGTGGGCATGCTTCAGCTACTTCAGCTACCAACGTGCAGTGTGGCGGTGGAACAGTGTGTGTGTGTGTGTGTGTGTGTGTGTGTGTGTGTGTGTGTGTGTCACAGGGAATGGGGATCTTGGCTTGATCCCCTTGATTGCAAGGATGGCAAAAACCTCTATAAAAAGACCTTAAATCTCAAGGTGTGCTGCGTGCTGATTAGATGCGTGACTGTTGAGATGGAACCGCCGTTAACAGACAACCTCTGAGGAACCTACTACATCTCAGTTGTCTAAGGTTTATTCAGGTACATAGGGCTCAGTCTGAGTGGACACTTATTTCCCTAGCTGCATGTGGTACCAAAATGGATTCTTTGAAATTTTTCCTTCCTCCTCCCTGCAGAAAGGTTGGGCCACTGTAAGGTTCCAACAACCAACTCTTTAACAATAGGGCTTGGCCAAGTCAGTCCTGATTCAGTCAATAGTAACAGAATGGATGCTGTTTCTCAGAATGTGTTTATTATAGTTAAAAGAAAAGAGGACAGTTTTGACAAAGTTTCTCCATTTTATGTACAGAAAGATTTAGACAGCATTGCTGTATCCTTAGAATCTGTTAAGTGCTTGTGCAATGGGACACACTATTGATTGAAGCAACTTTATCCCAACAACTAAAGAACCTTCAAAAACCTCAGTACCTCAGGAATTGTGTATAGAAACTGAATTGCACAACACTTTGAACTACAGTGAAAGTGTTGTGACTTGCAGGAATATAGTTGATATTCCCCATGAAGAACTGAAAGCTGAGTTGCCCCATAAAGGTATTGGTGACATGCAAAACGTTATGAAATGGGCAAATGACAATCTTGTCAAATCAGACTCAGCACCAAACTTCCAGAACATATTAAGGCAGGTTTCCTATGTCTAAATGTATGACCTTATTTCCCAAACCCTGTGTGATACATTAAATGACAGAACTTTGGGCACACTACTCTTGGTTGCAAAGGAGAAGCCACTTGTGGCAAATGTGGTAAAGCCACCCACAACTGTGTTGATTGTTCCTCTTCCTCCAAAGTGTGTCAACTGCACTGGGCATCACCCTGTCTGGAGTTGGGACTGCAGTATTTTCCTTGAAGAACGGAAGATCCTGGAGATCAAAATGACAAAGCAAATCTCATATGATGATGCCAGAATGTTATACAAGTCCATGCAGCTGCCCACGTTTGCTGCCTTCTTTACTTCCGTTCTCAAATAGCCAGGCCAGAAAACTGATGCTGTTACACAAATTGAAGTTGCTATTGTCAGCATTAGTACTTGTGTTTGTCAATGCACCTGGGATGCTGCAGTTCCTTTGAAGTCCACCCCCTTCCCTCCAGAACTATAGAAAAGGCCATGTTTGCTGACATTGTGGAGCTTCTGCCCCCTCCAAAGGTCAAGTCTTGTCCGCCGCCCAGTGTTGTCACTACTGTTACCACTTACGAGGTTGTGGCCTCAAAGCCTCCTCAGACAAAAAAGTTAAGTCAATGGCAAAGAATTTCCCACTGACGGATGTCAATACCATCCTATCTGACGTCTCTATCGAATCTTCTTTGGAGGCGATGGACCTCGATGTTGAACTGGGGCAATCATCTCTTACCAAGGCATCCTCCACCCATTGTGATCTCCCCTCCCCAGCAGAAAGTCAGGATGAAGGTGCTACCCCCATGATAGATGGTTCCCATCCTCCAGTGGATCATTAATGGGTGCAGGACACATATGGAGGAACTAAAACTGCTAGCATGGGAATGCCCTCTGTGCCTGTGTAGCCCAGGGCTATACCCTTCACCGAAAGGATGACTTGACTGGAGACAGGGCCAGGGGAGGGATTGTTGTGTTTGTCAGTAACGAGCATCACTCCTCTGATCTCTTCCTGGCTACCAATCTGCAAGCAGTTGTGAAAATTCAGGGTTGCCAGAGGATCACTGTTTGCTAGCTGTATATACCTCTGTAAGATGCAATAAACTCAAAGATTCTCATAGATTTTGTGGACCAAGTCCCATTACTATTTCTCCTACTGGGAGACTTCAATGCCTATCATGTGGCTCGAATCACCGGCATCCACACTGGCTACTTGCCCTTGGAGTCAGGTTTTGGAGAGCCTCGTGACATCTCATGAGCTGTGCCTCCTCCACACAGGTACTCACACTGATATCTGTACTGCTATGGAGTCATTCTAAGCCATCAACCTCTTTTTCTGCTCTCCAGCTCTCACAATTTCTGTTCAGTGGATCATTGATGACCTTCATTCCAGGGACCACATCCCACTTCACATCAACGTACTGTTGGAGTGTTGCCTGAAGAGAAGCCACCAAAATGGATGGTCAGCAGGGCTAACAGGATGCTGTTCAGCCAGCTGGCTGTGTTTGAACATCATAACAGCATCCAGATATGGGTAGTCCACATCACACGAGAGTGTTAGTGTTATCGTGCCGCTGACTTATCCATCCCAAAGTCATCAGGTTACCTTAGCAGGCAGATGAATGCCGTTCAGGAAACCAGGACAGGCGTGTGGCTCTTCGACGATTTAAATGCCACCTGACTGTAGACAACCTCGTAGCCTTTCAAGTCACAATAGCTAAGGCTCAACAGGTAATTAAGAAGAACAATAAAATGTCATGGTAAGCGTTCCTGGACACCATCGACCGTTCCACTTGTTTTATAAAAGTATGGGGAATCATTGGGAGGATTTCTGGTAAATGCAGTCATTTACCAATAACAGCAGTGCTGAAACAGGAATGTCTCCGAACAACGCCCACAGACATCGCTCAGATGCTGGCCGAACATTTTGCAAAAACTGCTGCCAATGCAGGTGTTTCGTGACTGTAGAGAGGGGCAAGTTGGACTTCAGATCCAACAGTTCTGAGTCCTACAACTCCCCTTTATCCATGTAGAAGCTGGTATCTGCCCTGTGTAAGACTCGTGACACTGCGCCCAGTCACAACCAAATCTAGCACTACATGCTTCGACATTTACCAGTGGCGTCAAAGGAAATCCACCTTGAATGTTTTAATCCTGTGGCAGACAGGCAACTTTCCCAACTCACGGAGGGAGGCAATTCTGATACTTCTTCTCTAACCAGGAGAGGACCTCAGGTATCCCAGTAGTTACCAGAATATCACCTTAATGAGCTGTGTAGGTAAGACACTGGAGTGAATGGTTAACCGTCATCTGGTCTGGTTGTTAGAGATCAGGAAACTCCTTAGTCACCCTAGTGTGGATGCCAGTGACTTCAGTCCACTGTTCACAACCTGACCCTAGAGGCAGTTATTGAACAGTCATTCCTACATAAACATCACTGTATTGGCATTATCTTTGATATCAGTAAGGCACGTGATGCTACTTGGAGACACAGTATTCTCACGCAAGTGTATCAATGGGGCTTTCATGTCCACCTTTCCTTCTTCCTGTGGTCTTTCCTGTCTCAGTGGTTTTTTAGGACTTCGGTTGCTGACACATTGACCGTTTTGAGCAAGAGAATCCCTCTTTGCTATAGCCATAAACAGTATTGCATCTCCAGTAAGTAGTTCTGTACAGTGCTCCTTATTTGTGAACTATTTTAGTGTTGACGCACAGAGCAAAGAATTTAGTAATCTATGTGAAGGCATGGATACTTTAAAGACTTAATTTGACACTCTAAATGGTAAAGTTGAAAATTTAAAGTTAGATTTAAAGAAGGAATTAAGTAATTCTTTAAGCATTCAGGTAGATCAAATGTTTGCTGAATTCAACCAAAAACAGACTAATAATTTGCAGAATTTGACAGAAAAGTTAGAATTGAATATTGAGGAAAAATATGATAGTGTAGACTTAGACATTAATGAAAAGTTAGGATCATTGGATTATGTATGTAATGCTCAGTTTAACGCTGTAAAGCGAAGATGGCATACTTTGAAGGAGAGCGTTGATAAGCATAACGAATTAATGCCTGTCATTCAGTCGCAAATTACAGGTGTCAGTACATGAGTGGATAATGTCAGTAAATACTTCAAAGAGAATATATCGACCTTTGTTATTATAAATGTACATAGTTTGGAGGAACCATTTGAACAAATTAGAGATTGAAATGTTACTGAGAGTGTAACCTCTGATAACATTTCGACTATTGCTTCTTCCAATCTTAATGATACTAGCAAGGTTATACATGACATGTAGAAAGAATTCAAGCTTATCCAAAACAAAGTAGAAAAAAGTGTATCATCACCTAATGTTGTGTCACCTAGTGAAGTGGTGATAGTTTTGCAGTGGAGAGACTTTCAAACAAAATTTAATGAGAAGTACTGGTCTGCACTTGCTCAAGTGAACTTAGTATCAGATCCATGGGATCCGGGCAGAGTCACATATCCCCCAGGGACATTAGCATTCTGAGTTAACGGGCAGAGTGACGACTGTCAGATCCAGAGTTGTTTTTTGGTGTTTCTTCCGAAATAGTTTTCCTGCACCTAATTCCCTTCAAATCTTAAACTATTCTGTCATATATTTCTAAATTCTTAAACTATCCCATAATTTTAGTACTTAGAAAACTGGATATGACTATAAGATAAAGACTGGTTTAAGAGAATCACGGATAAACAGTGATCTCTAGACGAAATGAACAGAATAGAATATTATATTTGTGGAAAATTTAATATCATGTGACTAAGTGAACAGCTGTTATATTGTAGTGTATAGATTTTCTATTTTGTACAGAATATTTTATACCTTTTATGAGATGTGGTGTAGATGGGAGGGTTTCTGCTTTTACTCAGTGCAAATAAGGCAACCACAATATGGTTTGAAGACTGAACTTTGAAACTTGTATCATATTGTTGTACAAGTTAATGTGACCACAGAGACATAATTGAAAAAGAAACTTTTTGCTGGCTGGAGAAACGTAACTTAGTTGGCAGTAATCTGAACATGGCAGAAGTATTAGAACTTGTCAGGCAACACAAGCCAAAATGTCTGGTTTATCTTGTGGATGGAATGCTAATAAAATACAGGCATACAGTACTCCAATTGGCTGAAGTGCAACGTCTTTTGAAAAACGCAGTTGGAAAAAGTGACACCAGAAGACTGGCAAAAAATAGTGAAACTTGTGATACAGTATGCATGGAACAACAAAGGTATGTCACAACAGTTTGTTGAAAACTGTCACTTTGAGCAGTGACATCGATAATTCCACCAAGTCTGACTAAATTAAACGGTGTTTTCTCATTGTTTGACTTATGTATAGTGACTGTCCTTTAATGAACCTTTTAATTCGATTAAATCTCATGTTTGTGGGTTTATTTTAGTCAGTTCCTCTTCCTTGTTGTGAGATTAAGGAATACTGCTTAGTCAGTTGCCATCTACTCCTTATGGTAAGTTACACTGCATCTTAAATGTATTTCACTGCATCTTAAATGTATTTCATTTTTTGTGAATTCTAAAGCCTTATTTCAGTGCGCTAATGGTTTTCAAGATGTACAGTGAAAAGAAAGAAATTTTTTGAGACGCGAAAATTTCTTCTGTTTCAATAACCAACATAATACTGGCGTCATTTAAAATGAAGAAAAGATACTACTGAGAAGAATATTGTACGTGAATTTCAGACTTTCCATGTTATTTCTGTAGTAAACTTGTTAAGAGTTAAATATTGATCCAATTGCATAAAAACTTCATTTTAGAAGTTTTTAACGATGAATATCTTGCTTACTGCGCTAATGCTGCGTTGTGTGATCAATAACTTTGCATATAGTCAGTGTTTTCACTTTGTTCAAAGGCTGGCTTTGAGCAGGAACACAAACCTCTTTTTTACAGAAATCGTTTGAAAATCAATCTTAAGTCATGATAACATAAAAGAAAACTTAAAAGTTCGGGAAATATAACATGGACTCTGTAATGATGGGAAGGCATTATATTGAAGAAATAGGACTTTTGTAGGGACTGACAAAAATGAACACATAAAGTAGGTAAATATAAAATGTGGGAACTTAAAAATAGGGTTTTACTTTACATTATAAAATAGTTCACATATACTTTAAACTGCTAAAATTAAATAATTCTTGATTAATATAGGCAGAATAAATGTGCTCACACGAGCACGCCCCCACACACACACACACACACACACACACACACACACACACACACACACACACACACACACACTCTCTCTCTCTCTCTCTCTCTCTCTCTCTCTCTCTCTCTCTCTCTTTCTTTCTCTCTTTCCACCCCACCCCTCCTGCAATAAACTGATGTGATAGTATTCCATAAAAATTATGTATAGAACTCTATTGCTATTAGTTACTAATTTTTCATCTTGAAGCAATATTGAGTTAATTGAATGGTTTCATATCTTGTATTTTTTTACTATTGTAGATAGATCACTGGCTGACTTTCAGCAGTGGTCCACTGCAATGTGAACGAGATTTCCAAAAAGCTGTTCTGTATCTGGATAACATTCTTGCACCTTCCACATACTTGGTTGGAAATAAAGTCTCTCTAGCTGACTTCGCTGTGTGGGGAGTTTTACATGGTAAGCTGCAGTAAGACCACCTTGCTTTATCAAGTGTTCCACTGTTACTGTGTATGTTCATTAGGAATACCGTACAGGCAGAAACATGCAAATATCAAGTAATTCTAGTGCAACTTAAGATAGTGATTTCAAATGTAAGTAGAGTGTTACTTTGACATGTAAGGGATATTTGTAAACCAATTTCAGAGTGTTGAGAAAATATATTTTTTTTAGTTGGACTAACTGACACCATACTTGCTTAAAACAGAAAAGAAAAATTTTAAGGACTTAAATGTCTGTAAAGCACCCCAATGTGCACAAAAAATATAATGAAGTTTACTACCAACAGTACATAATTGACATTAAAAGAAAGCTTATACAATTACAATATAAGATTAATAGAAGTAGTGTTGTCTCATGTATTGCATTTTTGAGTTGTGTCTGTTCTTGCCAGGATGTGATACGTCTCACTTTGCGCCCACAGTTGATATCCTTATACTTCCTAAGAAATTTCTGTGCCATTTCTTGAAATGTTTCCTTGTCTCTTTGTGAATTCTTTTCAATATTGCTACAAATACTTCAAATCTAAAAGAAATCAAATTTCTAGATCAAAAAAACGCTTCGTTTAAGTTTTGTTTCTGATGATTCCAGATTTGTTTCACAAATATATTTAAAACAGTCAATATCTTCTGAAAAAGCCTTCACAAATTATTTTATTAATCCCAGCTTAAAGGGAAATGGAGCAGGATTACTTTTTTGGGGGGATAATTAAAATGTTGTGGTCCCAAATTCATTATAGATGGCCGTTCATTTTTAATAAAGTGCTTGCCTGTGTCACATATGTTCTATACACGTAGAAACAAAAATATTGTGTATAACTGTATCGTCTAAGAATCCTGTAAATAAATTTCAAATCACCACATATCACACATCAGAGATACATGTATAAAACTGTGGACTGACAGTCTGCAACTCAGCATCTCCGCTATATGGTGGGTAGCAACTTCCTTTTTATAATATTGTTACATTCCATCTTGGATCTTCCATTGTTTGATACAGAAGAATAGATTGCTACTCACCGTAAATATGACCCGTTGACTTGCAGAGAGGTACAATGACAAGACTTTTACACAAAGCAAAGAAACCTACGTGAACAGCAATCTGGAGTAGGGTGGGGAAGAGCAAGGTATAGCAGGATACGGTTGGGGGAGGAGAGAGAGAGAGAGACGAGCAATGTCAGGAGAGGTGTGCAGGGACTAGATGGCCGACTGACAAAACCTGTCAGGCTGATCATTGGGCGGGAGGGAGGTGGGCGGGGGCAGGAGCAGGGAAGGGGAAAGAATGTGCAAGTGCACTGGAAAGGGTGAAGGGAAATGATAAGAGAGGTGGTGATACAGCAGTGGGGGCAGAAACTGTTGGGTGGTGGATGTAGGGACAGTAGGTTACCATAGGTTGAGGCCTAGATAATTTTTATTGGAGAGGAGAATGTGTTGTAAGGTTAACTCCCATCTGTGCAGCTCAGAAAAGCTGGTGGTGGAGGGAAGGATCCAGATGGCCCAGTTTGTGAATCAGCCTTTGAAATCAAGCATGTTACATGCAGTTGAATGTTGTGCACAGAGGCCTACTTTCAGGGTGCACCCTGGGACAACCGGGTATTCTGGGAAAAACCCAGAAATTTTTTCATGCGGGAGAATACTGGGAAAAACCCTGGAATTTTTTTAGAATTCCAGGAATTTTTCATTGTTTTAGTTTTCAGTTAAATTTTTGTAATTTTGGCTGGTAAGAACTGATACTTTAACAAAGAATTTTACTATATCCCAGAACTGCAAATAATGCTGCAGCAATAAAACATAAAAGTGAGAAAGAAACCAAAATAAAATGTAAGCCGCAAAGGAAAAGTGTCATATACAACAACAAAACACAATGCATACACAAGCGTCTGCAAACAGCAAAATGTGTTAAAGATTTTAGGACAAAGACTCTGCAATACTTCATAACAACAAATTGCTTCTGATCAGCGTGACGTCACAAGTACTTACATTAGGTTTGTTTTAGCAGTTACCAGCGAGCTCATGCGCGTGAGCAGTGGATTTGCGTATGAGCAGTACAGTCTCCCGTTTCTTGGTGCTTGAAGTGGGGCTGTTGGCTGTACCAGCAGTAGTAACAAGCTCCCAAATGCTGCCTGGAAGAATTTTTCTTATGCCCCCAAGCTTCTCCACGAGACCCATATTCACATTTTGTGATTTGCCATTTCTTCTTTCTTTAGAACTCTCACGTCAAACAAAAATAAAACTGATTTCTGTGGCCGAGAGCTATCAAGTGAATTAAAATACATTCACATAATTATGGAAGGCTAAAATATATACAATACATTAAAATCAGATAATTGTGAGACCTTCAAAGAATATTATGAATGTTGACGTGTGACTATCAAATTTCGCGGCTACGCATATACTTCCACAATTGAGCAGTCATATCTTGGGAACTGCACAGTCTAGAAGGGTGTGAATTGCTTTGCTTTGTGCCTACTGCTACGTCTCAGAAGTTGACATTACAAATAAACAAATCAGTCCTTTGTTTCTGATACTAGTTTTCATTGAAAGTAGTGTGATTATCTGCTATTTTTGTAGTAAATTGACTTCTATTGCTTTTTATACATATATAAAATGACTAAGTATAAAAGTAACTTCAAGAAACCCAAATTTGTGGGTACCAGATGTGAGACCTGCATTTTCTTCTGAAGTACTTGAAAACACGTGTGCTAGCACTGAAGGAAACCACGACAATGTTTCTGAAGTGACCACCCCCACTTGTCATCAAGAAGGAAAGTAACTTTAGAAACCAGTGACACTGATAAAAGTAATGATATGGACAACATCATTATTGATCTGCAAATCCTTGCACAAGTTCTTTCTGAAACTGTCTCTTGCTGTCATTGTGGTGGTGAAGTTAAACTTTGAGGATGTTGGAGCTAGAATAGGTGTTGTGTCTAAATTAATTATTAAATGTCAGAAGTGCAAAAACAAAAAACATTAATGTGAGACTGTTCTGTGGACTTCGATGCATTGATGAAGGTGCAAGGGCTGGTAATGTTCTCCACACTGTGTTGAATTTGCCAAAATCACCTTCTAGGTGTACGAAATATGTAACAGCAATTGCGGACTCTGTAAATGCTGTGGCTGAAGATTCAGTGGTTGCTGCTACATCAGAAGCTGTTCAACAAAATGAGGATGACTCAGATATCAGAATTGCTGTGGATGGAGCCTGGCAAAAGTGTGGGTTTAGTTCTAAAAATGGTTTTACATCTGCAATAAGTATTGACACTGGAAAAGTTTTGGATTTTAAAGTTCTCAGTAAGTACTTCATGGCAGTACAAAACAGTAAGCCATATGAGGTTCCTATACAAGAGTGTGAGTGTTTAGGACATGTAAGAAAAAGGATGGGAACACGTCTGCGTAACCTTTGACCAAGTGGGGTAACACAAAACTGTCTGATGGCAAGACAATAAAATGTGCTAGAAGTACTCGAAAACACATGTGCTAGCAGTGAAGGAAACCACGACAATGTTTCTGAAGTGACCTCGCCCCCCCCCCCCCCCCCCCCTAGTGCTTCAAGAAGCAAAGTAACTTTAGAAAAGTTACAAAGTAATTGATGAATTACAGGAATATTATGGGAAGGCCACTAGAGATAACTGTGAGAGTTTAGAGAAGATGAAAAGAGCAGTGTGGAGCACTTTCTTTCATCAAATATCAACTGATGAAAAGCCATATCATGCTTTGTGTCCACTTCCACCAAACACTTGGTATAAATATAGGCAAGCTGAATTTTCTGGCACCCTGTATGAATTTACACATAAACATTATCTTCCTTTGGCATTAATGGAGGTAATCAAACCTATTTACAGAGACTTGGCAAATCCTGAGCTACTAAAGAAGTGTTTACATGGGAAGACCCAGAATGTGAATGAGTCCTTCAATAATGTTGTGTGATGCCATGTGCCTAAAAATGCGTTTGTTGGCCTTATGACTCTAAAGTTAGCAGCGTCTGATGCTGTAATAACTTTTAATGGTGAGAACTATGAAAAACGTTAAGGTTCTAGAGAAGTTAGGGGTAAGATTTGGACAGAACACAACTGAAGGACTGCGGGAACTGGATCAGCTTCGTTTATGTGAAGCAGAGTTAGCTACTCAGCAAATGATAAAAGAAGCAAGAAAGAAAAGGAGCGGGCAAGCACTGGGCTGTTGTGACACTGAAGAAGACACAGACTATGGGCCAGGGCAATTCCAGTGCATAAAAGATGCAGAAATGTAATTCTGTGTAAGAATTTGTAATAAAAAAAGTTTTAAACCTCCAATATGTCTGAACTACATTTTCTGCAATAAACAGGGTGTGTACGACCTGGGAGATCCAGGAAAAACCCAGGAATTTTTTCGTCCGGGAGAAAACCAGGATAAACCCGGGAATTTTTTAGAATTCCGGGAAGTTTTTGTTGTTTTAGTTACCAGTTAAATTTTTTTGATTTTGACTGGTAAGAACCAATACTCTAACGAAAGATGTTACTGTATCCCGCTTTTGCAGAATAATACTGTAGCAACAAAACATGAACAAGAGCAGGGGGGGAGGGGGGGGGGGGGAATACTTAAGTCGCAGAGGAAATGCACCATATACAACAACAAAACACTGTGCTCATTCAAGCGTCTGCCAACCAAAATGTGTCAAAGGCTTTAGGAAGAAAACGCATTGCTTCCTAATAACAAATTGCCTCCAATGAGCATGACGTGACAGCTGTTTACATTGGATTCATTTGCAGTTGCGGGTGGGCTCTTGCGCGTGCGCATTTGAGTCACGTGTGAGTAGTACCTTCTCCCGCTTCTGGCTACAGATGTGTGGCTTGGCGCCAGTATCTAAATTGCTCCGGTTCGGAAATCGTAGATCCAGGGCTGATGCACATAGCAGTCTGAGTTGTAGTGGGGAGGTGGGCTGTCTCTACGTGACCTGTGTTTACGTTTAGTGATTTTGCTGTTTCCTCTTCGGTTATTGCTCTCACATTAAATGAAAACAAAAACAATTTCTGTGGTTGGGAGCTACCAAATAAATTAAAATACATTCGCATAGTTACGGAAGGCTAAAGTATGTGGTTAGTTTCAGGTTTTATTTACACCTTTCTGACAGTCAAGCATTAATCGCCTGCAGAACAATGAAGTTATTTTTGTCTGTTTGCTAATGAGATTTGGCTTTTTATTAATCTTTTGCGCTGAGGCAGTTGATTTATTTGAAACGAAGTGTTTAATTTCACACTATTGGCTAGTTTCAACTGTGCGCATCCCAAGTGCACGTTTTCCATCTTCTAGCTCGTATGGCATTATGCCATAATAATGAACCGAACATGAGATAATAGACTACTGGTGCTCAAGAAAATTCTACAGTGCCTAGGAAAAGTATACTGTCACTTAACATGGAAAAACTGTATTTTCAACTGGGAGAAAGTGTATTTTCATCCGGGAAAAATCCGGGAATTTTTTTTCCATGTCCATGTATACACCCTGAATAAATGACCCATTTTCTGATGATTGTTGTTGTTGTGGTCTTCAGTCCAGAGACTAGTTTGATGGAGCTCTCCATGCTACTCTATCCTGTGCAAGCTTCTTCATCTCCCAGTACCTACTACAACCTACATCCTTCTGCATCTGTCTATTGTATTCATCTCTTGGTATCCCTCTACGATTTTTACCCTCCACGCTGCCCTCCAATACTAAGTTGGTGATCCCTTGATGCCTCAGAATATGCCCTACTAACCGATCCCTTCTTCTAGTCAAGTTGTGCCACAAATTTCACTTCTCCCCAATTCTGTTCAATACCTCCTCATTAGTTATGTGATCTATGTTGTGACTTGGCAAGACAGTCAAGTCACTATGAGAGGAAGCCGAAAGACACGCGCTTAAGCTCACGCAGGCTGGCGCGAGGTCTGGAACAGTTAAGGGAATTAATAGTAGCAAATAAAGTACGTAGTTGATGTAATACTTAACTTTAATCCATAAGTGGTGTACATCGGTCTGACGGTACAGGCATCACAAGTTAAATATCTATTGATAATGGTGCCTTGATAGGTCGTAGCAAATGACGTAGCTGAAGGCTATGCTAACTATCGTCTCGGCAAATGAGAGCGTATTTGTCAGTGAACCATTGCTATTAACGTCGGCTGTACAACTGGGGCGAGTGCTAGTAAGTCTCTCTAGACCTGGCGTGTGGTGGCACTCGGTCTGCAATCACTGACAGTGGCGACACGCGGGTCCGACGTATACTAACGGACCGCGGTCGATTTAAAGGCTACCGCCTAGCAAGTGTGGTGTCTGGCGGTGACACCACATTCCTCGCCCGCAAATCGGCGAACGGTTGTGTTATGAGGCTTCCGCCCGCCTTGGGGAGGACCCCATGTTGACGTATGCGACGAGGTGGGGAGCCAAACAACAGGCGAGGCTGTGCCACCTGCATCCGGCCGTTCAGTCCGAGGGGAGCTAGGAAACGCCTGAAAACCTAGTCCAGGGTGCACGCCAACATGCGATGTATGCGCCCGTAGATAGACAGGAGGGGCCAAAGGGTCGACCTCCATCGCGTCGGGGTACCCGACGGGCGAAGACGACATCTGGTCAGGAGTGGGCAAGAGTTCCATGTCGGAGGACAACTGGTCACGGGAAGCGATCGGCGGCACGTGACCCTGGGAGGCGCTTGGCGGCTGCAGCGAAGCGTCGAATGCAGGCGTCGCCGGCGGGAGAACAGGCGGCGGCGGCGCGGCGGCATGGGGCAAAATGGAAGGCAGCGTCGGTACCACTTGGGGATGAGGCGAGCCAGTAGATGGGTCCCGAGGGCGCTGACCGGACGGCAGCATCGCTGAAAGCAGACGGGGAGCAGCAGAACCCGTGCGACGACAGAGGCGCAGCTGATTGAGACGCCGACGCACCTCACCAGAGGCCCCCAAAACCAGATACATAGCGCGGCCGAGACAGCGAAGAATGCGCCCTGCGAGCCAACGCTGTGAACCACGATAGTTGCGATAGTATACAACGTCGCCCGGAGCAAAAGCAGGCGTCTGCCGCTGCACAGTAACCTGATGCGGCGGATGCAGCAAAGACATCAAGGTTCGATGAGGACGACCGTGGAGCAACTCAGCCGGCGAGCGACCATCTCGGGGCTGAGAGCGATACGTGGACAAAAAGAGCAATAACGCGGCCTCCAGAGAATGCGACTCTTTCAACTTCAACATCTGGGACATGAAAGTCCTGACCAAACGTTCAGCGGCACCGTTTGACTGAGGCGAAAACGGTGCGGACGTCAGATGTTGAATACCATTGGCCTTGCAGAATGACTGAAATTCTGCGGACATGAATTGTGGGCCATTGTCGGAAACAATAGTCTGTGGAAGACCTTCAATGCAAAAGATAGCGGTTAACGCTTGGATGGTGGCAGATGACGTCGTGGAAGACATCCGGACAACAAAAGGAAAATTACTGAATGAATCGACCACAACCAACCATCTAGCATTCCAGAATGGACCAGCAAAATCAATGTGTAAGCGTTGCCAAGGGGAAGTGGCTTTCGGCCACGCAAAGAATTTCCGCGGCAGTGCAGACTGTTGTTCGGCACACGCCATGCAAGAAGAGCACATATTCGTAATCGCAGCATCGATTCCGAGCCAAGTACAGTGCTGACGAGCAAGTTGTTTTGTTCGCACTATACCCCAACGTCCTTGGTGGAGAAGCCGTAAGACAGAGGGCTGTAACGAACGTGGGACCACGACCCGGGACTGATCATTATCAGAATGCAACAGCAAAACACCACATCGAACAAAAAGTCTCTCCTTGTGAGCAAAAAATCGGCGAACCAACGGATCCTCGATCCGGGACTTTGACAAGGGCCATTGCGTAGCAACAAAACGCAAAACGGTAGCAAGGACAGGGTCAGCAGCCGTGGCTGTAGCTACACGACGAAAATCAATCGGAAACGATTCGACCACGTCATCGGTTTCCGAATCAATGAACATGCAAGCAAGTTCGGAAGAATCGAATGCTCTATCCTCAGCAACAGGCAAACGGGACAACGCATCAGCGTTGCCGTGCTTAGCAGTGGACCGATACAAGATATCGTAGCGGTACTGCGAGAGGAAAATAGACCAGTGAATGAATTTCTGCGCTGTACGTGGAGGTACAGGCTTGTTCGGATGAAAAAGCGACGTCAAGGGTTTGTGGTCTGTGATGATGGTAAAGTGACAACCATACAAGAAATCATGAAACTTAGTAACACCAAATACGAGAGCCAAAGCTTCTTTCTCGATCTGTGAATAATTTCGTTGCGCAGACGAGAGCAATTTGGACGCAAAGGCAATAGGGCGATCATGCGATCCATCTTTGTGCGCAAGCACAGCACCGATCCCGAAATCCGATGCATCTACCATCAACAAAAGGGGTTTCTGGGGATCGAATGGCGTAAGGCAAGTAGTGGAAAGCAACGCCGATTTCAACTGGTGAAAGGCGCGTTCGCATTCCGTCGTCCAGACAAACGGAACACCTTTACGGCGTAAGCGATGAAACGGAGCTGAAATGGAAGAGGCATGTGGCACATATCTGTGGTAATAAATAATTTTTCCCAGCACACTCTGTAGCTGCTTCAAATTCTGCGGCGAAGGCAAGTCTTGTATGGCACGGAGGTGCTCGAGACTGGGATGTATGCCTTGGGCATTGATTACCTGTCCCAGATAGGGTAAGTCACGAGCAAAAAACACACATTTGTCCTTCCGCAAGCGAAGACCATTTTGTCGCAAGACCTGAAATAATGTTCTGAGATTGGCTAAATGTTCTTCTTCCGTCTTTCCGGAGATCACAATATCGTCCAGATACTTTGCTGCAGTAGGGACCGAGGCACAAACAGTTTGCAGATATTGCTGAAATAATGCAGGGACGGATGCACACCCGAATGGCAGTCATTTGAATCGATACAAACCAAGATGCATGTTAACCACTAAAACGCGCTGGGATTCTTCATCCACCGGTATTTGCAAGTACGCATCTGCTAGGTCCAACTTCGAAACATATTTACCCGGGCAAAGTTTGTCTAAAAGATCTTCCGGGCGGGGTAAAGGATAAGTTGCAATCACTAGTTGTGGATTCACTGTTGCCTTGAAGTCCACACAAAGTCTCAATTTTCCGGAAGGTTTTGGCAATATTACTAAGGGTGAGGCCCAGAGAGAAGCATGCACACGTTCAATCACACCTTGTGGTTCCAAATCGTGTAACGTTCGTGCGACCTCATCATGCAATGCGTGGGGAACATTGCGCGCTCTGAAAAATTTCGGTTGCGCGTTTACTTGCAGTTCCAAATGTGCTTTATAGTTCTGAGCGCAACCAAGGCCCGGTGCAAAAATGTCTGCAAATTCTTCACATAGACGAGAAACACTGGCTGAAGGCACAGTCTGGTTCACTGATTTACTATAGACAAGTTAAACAACTGAAATAAATCTAAACCAAACAAGTTCACTGCAGAAGAAGAACGAAGAACGTAAAATGACACAAGTTTTGTTTGTCCCTTGTATGTTGCAAGAAGGCTGCACTGTCCTAACACAGGGATCTTGTGACCTGAATATGTAGTTAGCTTAACATTTGCGGCACGCAACGGAGGTTTGCCCAGCTGTTGGTACGTGTCGTGATTGATCAATGTAACTGCAGCTCCGGTATCGAGCTGGAATGGGATCACGTTGCCATTAATGTCCAAGTCTACAAAAAGTTTATTGTCCTGCCGACGACAAGAGCGACTGTCTCGTGCAACGTGAACCGACACTGATATAGAATCACATGCGACTTGACGGGATTTCCGTCGATGTCGACGCACACTTTTTGTGGGACGAACACAGTCACTGTTAGAGAAAGTGGCACTGGGTGGAGCGGAATTAACTACATGAATGTCCATGGGCGAAGGTTCACGAGCCTGAGTATTCTTAGTTCGATTCCGGCGCGAAGCAAAGGGCCTGGAATGGTTGTGAGTGTCCGATCTGAGCTTTTTCTGGCAAACGCTCTGAACATGTCCTTTTTTATTACAGAAAAAGCAAATAGCTTGGCGTGACGGGCAATTTTCACACGAATGTCGAGTAGCACACCGCGGGCATGATTTTAGCACTGCAATCGCTTGCTTGTGCGGCACACGTAGCGGAGGGCTTGGCGGCAGCTGCGCGGACGGGCGTGAGGGCTGTTCACTGGTCCGTGCAGCGCGCCCGTCGGGACGGTTAACGTGACACACGGCTGGCGAAGTTGCAAATGATTCCTGAGCAAAGTCAAGTGTGTCTAGCCTATCCAATATGTCCATCACTTGTTGAAGGGAGGGATTGACTAGTTTCAAAATCTGTTCTCTTATACGAACATCAGAAACGTTCTGTGCAAGTGCATCACGTACCATAGTATCTGAATAAGGGAGTCCACATTCACACTCAAAAGCACAATCCCTAGTAAGGCCTTGCAAAGTTGCAACCCACTCCCGATTAGTTTGACCGGCCGTACGTTTTGTACGAAAGAACGTATACCTTTTTGCAACTACATTGACTGAGTCTTTGAAATATGCATCTAATGCAGACAAAATTTCGTCATAGGACGGAGTTGCTACGTCGCGTCGGGGAAATAATTTCACTATCACTTGGTACGTCTGGACGCCTACACAGGAAAGCAAAAAAGGCTGCCGCTCAATACCTTGAATTCTGTAGGCGGCGAGATGGAATCCAAATTGGCATGACCACTCCGTCCAGCTTTCCAGTGTCGCATCAAAAGGACGAACAGGTGGTGCAACAGCGTGTTGTGGCTGCAGTAGCGGTAAAGCAGCGGCTGCCGCATCGTTTTGCAGTGCACGTTGACCCTGGACGAGCTGTCGAAGGGCATCCAATAAGGCCTGCGTCTGCTGATTCTGCAAGCGATAAAATTCGGACAGTACATCTGGAGATTGTGGCGAAGCCATGACACAAGTAAATTAAGCAAGTATAAAGAAGAAGACCCTTTTGAGACTCGTCGCCAAAATGTTGTGACTTGGCAAGACAGCCAAGTCAGTATGAGAGGAATCCGAAAGGCACGCGCTTAAGCTCACGCAGGCTGGTGCGAGGTCTGGAGCAGTTAAGGGAATTAATAGTAGCAAATAAAGTACGTAGTTGATGTAATACTTAACTTTAATCCATAAGTGGTGTACATCGGTCTGACGGTACAGGCATCACAAGTTAAATATCTATTGATAATGGCGCCTTGCTAGGTCGTAGCAAATGACGTAGCTGAAGGCTATGCTAACTATCGTCTCGGCAAATGAGAGCGTATTTGTCAGTGAACCATTGCTATTAACGTCGGCTGTACAACTGGGGCGAGTGCTAGTAAGTCTCTCTAGACCTGCCGTGTGGTGGCACTCGGTCTGCAATCACTGACAGTGGCGACACGCGGGTCCGACGTATACTAACGGACCGCGGCCGATTTAAAGGCTACCACCGAATCTTCAGCATTCTTCTGTAGCACCACATTTCGAAATCTCCTATTCTGAGTGTGGTGGGATTCGACTTTATACTTTCATAATACGAAGATATACAGTGTACGTGTTGCTGCACATCAAAGATCTTTCCTAAACGCTCTTTTTTTTTTGTGGGGGGGGGGGGTCATTTTCTGGAAGTACACTCTCGCTTAACAAGGAAGAAGTGTATGTTAGCATGGGGAATTGGGGAAAAATCTGGAATTCCCACCCCCACCCCCCGTGTCTGTGTATACACCCTGACTTTGCTGTTGGCCACAGTTTGGCAGTGGCCATTCATCCTGGTAGACAGCTGATTAGTAGTGGTGTACAACGTGGCTGTTTTCACAGCTGGTGATAGGGGTGCATCAGCACCTCATAAAATGCTCGTAAAGGAGCAAGTGGAAGGACTGTATTTTGGAGGAGGGAGAACTGGATTGGATTGGGAAGGTCTTGCACCTAGGCTCTTCAAAAGAGATATGGGCCGTGTGGCAAGGGGTTAGTATTGGGAGTGGAATAGGAATAGACTAGGATGTTGTGGAGGTTGGGTGGGCGACGGAACACCAGTTTAGGAGAAGTAGGATTTTGGGTAGGATATCCCTCATTTTAGGGCATGATGATAGTTGATCAAAGCCCTGAGGAAGGACGTGATTCAGTTGTTTTAGTCAAGGGTGGTATGGGTGATGCAGGAGTGCTCTTTTGTGGCTGCCTCTTAGGGATGGTGGTAGGATTAGGAGCGTTTGGGGAAATGGCAAGGAAATTTATTTATAGACTACGTCCAAGGGATAGTGCCTGTCTATGAAAGTTGCAGCACAGCCGAGGGCACTCACATGGCACCCTGCTATGCCAACCTGTTTATGGGCCTAGTCCCGTAAAACTCAAACCCCTGGTCTGTTTCAGGTTCATTGATGATATCTCCATTATCTGAACTCAGGGCCAAGACATCCTATCGTCTTTCCTTCACAACTTCAACTCCTTTTCTCCTATCTGCTTCACCTGGTTCTCCCAGTGTGCCACTGTCTGGGGCGTTGACCACCTCCTATCTGATGACTCTATCCTCAACCTCTGTCCAGATTAGACCCCCTTTAAGGGGCTCCGGAACGCCCTATACTTGCAATGTTAAAATAGCGCTTATAAATTACATCTTTCCTCACAAAGTATTTGAGGTAGGAAGTTGAACTTTTTACAGATTATTTATTGGAATATGGACTTTTACAGGGATTTTACAAAATTTTAATTCAGTTATTAAAGATGATTTTTTTTCAATTGTAATGAAAATTCACAACATTTTTTTTGCAATTTTTTATTTATATGTTCAAAAATATACAGTTTTTTGGAAAAAGGCTGTGTTAAATTATGCAGAAGGTACTGTGTAACATTTACTGAAAGTTTGAAACAAATAAGTTTGGAAGATCCTTAGAAAACAAGTAATTAGTATGAGAAAACTCCTCCTCCAGCTTCCTCTTGTTCCTCCTCCTGTTTATTCTTGCTTGTATTTCTAGACTCTTTACAGCCCTGTCTGCAGCCCGAAGGCGTTCCTTGTCTAAAGCAAGCATCGCTCGTACCATGTTAGAACCTATCTTCATTCCCATATTTCTAAATACCTTGCACCTTACAATGTTGCCATCATTGAAAGTCGCAACAGCATCATACACACGAAAGGGAAGTGTTTCTATTCCAACAAATACAGTCTTGGGGATTCTCGACCATATAACACTATTTACACTTTCATTGGGGTTTTGAGTTTTTCCGTGAATACACTTTTTCAACAGTTCAGGTGCTGCTAAGTCTCTGAAAATAGGTTTTATCACCTCCATTATTGCATGAGGCAGACTATGCTTATGAGTGTACACTTCACCAGTTAGCAATCCTTTGTTATATTTACACCAACTGTCTTCTTCTTTGGGACACAAGCTATGTTGGGGATTTTCATCGGTTGAAGAAGTATGAAAAAAAAGAGCCCAAACAGCCTTCTTGATTTCGTCGACACTTTGTGTATTTTGCCTAATAGCCATTCCATAATACAGGGTGATTCAAAAAGAATACCACAACTTTAGGAATTTAAAACTCTGCAACGACAAAAGGCAGAGCTAAGCACTATCTGTCGGCGAATTAAGGGAGCTATAAAGTTTCATTTAGTTGTACATTTGTTCGCCATTTCAGCCAATAAAGTTTTTGTCCCTTTTTCTTCGAAGGTGCTACTGTAACTGGACTACAGTATCTGGAGATGTTAGAGAATTGGCTGTTCCCTCAGCTCGAACAAGAAGCACAACAATTCATATTTCAGCAGGATGGAGCGCCACCACATTGGCACTTATCTGTCCGTAACTACCTGAACGTCAACTACCCGAGGCGATGGATCGGCCGCCAGGCAGCCCGTGACAGAGCACGTCATCACTGGCCTCCAAGAAGCCCTGATCTTACCCCCTGCGATTTTTTCTTATGGGGGTATGTTAAGGATATGGTGTTTCGGCCACCTCTCCCAGCCACCATTGATGATTTGAAACGAGAAATAACAGCAGCTATCCAAACTGTTACGCCTGATATGCTACAGAGAGTGTGGAACGAGTTGGAGTATCGGGTTGATATTGCTCGTGTGTCTGGAGGGGGCCATATTGAACATCTCTGAACTTGTTTTTGAGTGAAAAAAAACCTTTTTAAATACTCTTTGTAATGATGTATAACAGAAGGTTATATTATGTTTCTTTCATTAAATACACATTTTTAAAGTTGTGGCATTCTTTTTGAATCACCCTGTAGTTCTGTATTTTGTCAATTACACTGTCAGTTAACCTTCCCTTCCCATCCAACCCTTTACCATCACAGAGTTTTTGTTTTTTGTACGAAGCTTTCAGTCGCCGAAGTCTTGTTCCCATTCGCTTCTGTATGTGTCCAATACACTCACATTTCTGCACTACAACATCATCACCATAGGGCTTCAGTCCTTGAACATGTTTGAAACTTTTAGAATCACCGTCACCAAGGTAATTAACATATCGCACTTTATCACACGCCTCAGAACGCTGGAATATACTGGCAACACCAGCCACTTCTATTCCTCCACTACTGCCACTATAGTTAGCTTTGCAATTATTTTCATGTGTACCTTTATATTTTTGTGGACATCTACAATACTTTGATATTACTGCTACATCTAAAACTTTCCCTGTATACATACTGGTGGCAGATACTACACCATGAAGAGATGTGTGTCCCCGTTTATGCCAGGTACCATCGAACGCTGCAGTCAAATCTCTGTTACCATTATTTTCCATTACTGCCTCTTCCACAGTGTTCTTCATAGATTCTATACAGACATCTTCTACTTTAGACCCTATTAATTTATTATAGGTCATAAACTTGGTTGGGGGATTTGGAAGATTCATGATGCCACAGAAAATTGCACCTGCAGTAGCACCCTTACCAACTGAACGCAAGAAATAAACAAATCTAATGTTATGTTCGTAGATTTTGCTACCATTTTCTTCAGTTGCAGTTACTGCAACACTGTTCCAAAAGGTGGTCATGTATGAACACTTATCACATTTCAGTTGTATTTCACTAGCAAGTCCTACGTGCTTTATTATGGAGAGTTCCAGACCAACTTCACTACAATGAATACATCTTACACAGTTTGAAAAAATTCCTGTGAGAACTGACATATCAAATATTTCATTCACATCCGATTCGCCCATAAAACATTCATAGTTTTCAGTCATTGAACCAAGCTTCTTCTGTGAAGTATTTTCTTTCCCACTTTGACTGCTATGGGCAGGTGTACTTGAGAGGTTAGGTTCACTCACTTGGTTATCGTCTTTATTGTTTACAGTAATAACACATACCTTTGGCTTTCCAACATTTCTCCTTTTCTTAAAAGCCTTCAGAGGATTTCTAATAACTTTACTTTTACTCATTATTATACTTCAACAAAACAGAGACTCAAGAAACAGAATTAATTACGAATATTTTCGAGATAACTACAGAGTAAATAAACATGAAACAATCGACAATCACACCAGCGATATATATTGAACCATCACAGGTTAGCCACAACACATACTTTATCTCACATCACTAAAATGTACCTGATGAACACGGACGTTAATAATAACACCATTTGACAGCAGTTTAACAGCGCCACAGTGGGTCACGCCCATGTAGAACACATTTCAAAAAAAAATTTAAAAATAGTTGTAGTCTTCGGAATTGAATAAATTATATATCTATTAAAAGGTAATAGTCTGCAGAAAACGCAAAAAAGTAAAAATTGAACTTTTCATGATTTTGAGCCTTTCCGGAGCCCCTTAACCACCAACAGTGTACATTTTGACAGCTGCCATCTGTTACACACCGAAAACTTCATACCACACTGCCTGGCCACCCAGGTGTGGTTGTCTCTGCAGTGTCTAGAACTCCCTTTCCCAGTATGCTGAAATTCTCACCAAGGCCTTCACAGACAGGCGGTAGACCCGGTCCAAGTCTGCAGACAATTTACTGTCCCATTTCCCCACACGCACCCAATTGGCCCACCACCCCCAAGAGCCAACAGCAAAGGAGGTACCCCTTTGTCATCCAGTACTATCCCAAACTGGTACAGTGTTTTAGTTGTGCCTATCTGCAATTCAACTGATCTATCCTTTTCTTAATATGATCAATATAGGTTTATTCCTATGAGATCAAATCAGTATTCTCATAGCATTCCTTCAGATGCACGGAATATGTTACTGATACACACACACACTTTATTGCCATTGTTGAGAAGCACTGGCTTCAGCTTTCTTTTGATGACTCAGTACATTCTTCTACTCTATCCTCGTATGCCAAGAAATAGGGGATTCAGTAGTCAGTACTTACTTTTCCTGTAACTTATGGTGCAACAGTTCTGATAATCCTTAAGGGTCCTGCACAAGTTCATTATTTGTTGACAATACTTGTCTAATGTTCAGTATATTGAAGTGAGCTCACATCATCAACAATGTTGATAAAATTGGCAGGACAAAGTGGTTTTACAAGGTTAAGATTTCCAACACCCAAAAGAAAGTGTATGCTGCAATTACATTACCTTCTGCTTGCAATCAATAGAAGAAAGAGAAAAAGAGGAAATAGACCCAAGAATGCTTGGGGAAAAAAAGAAGCTACTGGTCACATGTTAATTTATTGACAAATCTGAACCACACAACCCAAAGATTTCATAAATTATTTTCTAACAAGTCCTGCATCATATGACAAATTATTAATGTTGATACAAGATAAAATAGAGAAACAAAATATCTTAATAAGAGAGACAGTTGCAGTTGACGAGAGATTAAGAAAATAATTTTTGACTTTTCTGGTGACAGGTAGGTCGTTCTAATACTTAGTTTAGTAAAATTCTATGTAAACCTGTGAAGCAATTATATCTGCCTGCCAAGCATATGTTGAGGCAGTTAACTTTTTAAAATAATAATTTGGTGAAACTGACATGCATTTTGAAGACCAGTTACTAGTCATTGCAGGTATCAAGATGTATTTCCCTAAGTGGAAGCATTTCCCCAAACTGCTATGTAATTTACCAACCTATACTATATTTTCAAATTAATAAAGTAAGCCATGTCAGAGAGTTCCCTCCAGTAACCGTCCCAAAGTGGTACATACAATGATTACCCTTGCATATTTGTATTAAAATTGTTTTGTGTTAAGACTACATGAAAAATTGATTTATTGATATTACAAGTTACTACACATCAACATTTAAGCACAGCTCTCAAGCATAAAATACCACAAATAACAGCAGCTGTAAATGGAAATCAAGATCTACACAGAGTACGCGAAAGAACTTGCCCCCCTTCTGACAGCCGTGTACCGCAAGTCTCTAGAGGAACGGAGGGTTCCAAATGATTGGAAAAGAGCACAGGTAGTCCCAGTCTTCAAGAAGGGTCGTCGAGCAGATGCGCAAAACTATAGACCTATATCTCTGACGTCGATCTGTTGTAGAATTTTAGAACATGTTTTTTGCTCGAGTATCATGTCATTTTTGGAAACCCAGAATCTACTATGTAGGAATCAACATGGATTCCGGAAACAGCGATCGTGTGAGACCCAACTCGCTTTATTTGTTCATGAGACCCAGAA
Organism: Schistocerca americana; assembly: GCF_021461395.2. Taxonomy (NCBI): domain Eukaryota; kingdom Metazoa; phylum Arthropoda; class Insecta; order Orthoptera; family Acrididae; genus Schistocerca; species Schistocerca americana. Next base: position 381,514,046 of record NC_060119.1, read on the forward strand.
AATATTAGATACAGGCTCCCAGGTAGATGCTAAGGTGTTCGATACAGTTCCGCACTGTCGCCTGATAAACAAAGTAAGAGCCTACGGAATATCAGACCAGCTGTGTGGCTGGATTGAAGAGTTTTTAGCAAACAGAACACAGCATGTTGTTATCAATGGAGAGACGTCTACAGACGTTAAAGTAACCTCTGGCGTGCCACAGGGGAGTGTTATGGGACCATTGCTTTTCACAATATATATAAATGACCTAGTAGATAGTGTCGGAAGTTCCATGTGGCTTTTCGCGGATGATGCTGTAGTATACAGAGAAGTTGCAGCATTAGAAAATTGTAGCGAAGTGCAGAAAGATCTGCAGCGGATAGGCACTTGGTGCAGGGAGTGGCAACTGTCCCTTAACATAGACAAATGTATTGCGAATACATAGAAAGAAGGATCCTTTATTGTATGATTATATGATAGCGGAATAAACACTGGTAGCAGTTACTTCTGTAAAATATCTGGGAGTATGCGTGCGGAACGATTTGAAGTGGAATGATCATATAAAATTAATTGTTGGTAAGGCGGGTACCAGGTTGAGATTCATAGGGAGAGTGCTTAGAAAATGTACTCCATCAACAAAGGAGGTGGCATACAAAACACTCGTTTGACCTATACTTGAGTATTGCTCATCAGTGTGGGATCCGTACCAGATCGGGTTGACGGAGGAGATAGAGAAGATCCAAAGAAGAGCGGCGCGTTTCGTCACAGGGTTATTTGGTAACCGTGATAGCGTTACGGAGATGTTTAATAAACTCAAGTGGCAGACTCTGCAAGAGAGGCGCTCTGCATCGCGGTGTAGATTGCTCGCCAGGTTTCGAGAGGGTGCGTTTCTGGATGAGGTATCGAATATATTGCTTCCCCCTACTTATACCTCCCGAGGAGATCACGAATGTAAAATTAGAGAGATTAGAGTGCGCATGGAGGCTTTCAGACAGTCGTTCTTCCCGTGAACCACACGCGACTGGAACAGGAAAGGGAGGTAATGACAGTGGCACGTAAAGTGCCCTCCGCCACACAACGTTGGGTGGCTTGCGGAGTATAAATGTAGATGTAGATGTAGATCTTTTATGTATTTTATAACATCACTCGTCACTGTGAGGAAATCTTCTGAAGGACCTTTGTAGGCAAGTGCAGGACAGGTCGATACAACGTGAGCAACAGTCTGTTCTGCATTACAGTCACAAGATGGCAATGAAGATTTTCCCTACTTGTGGAGTGTCTGCACATTGTCCATGGCCCATTCGGATGTGGTTCTAGATAGTCTAATTTGCCCGATGCTGGTCGAATCCAGGAGGTTTCTTCTGGATGCAGGGCAGCTTCAGGCATCGTAGGGAACAGTTTTGTTGCCAGCGGCATTTCCATTCATTGATGGGGATTGAATTCAGTTTTTGACCCACTAACAATGCGCATGGCCTCACTAAGTTGCACATCTATCTTTTTTACGTGTGGTCTTTTAAGCCAGACAGGTGCATAGTACTCCGCTGCTGAGTATACCAAACCAAGTGCTGATACCCAGAGAGCGTCTGCCAACGAGAGCTGCAGAGTTTATGGAGAATGTTGTTTCTGGTTTTGAGCTTAGCAGATGTTTGTGTGAAGTGCTCCTTAAAAGAAACTTTCCTATCTAACCTGATCTCAAGGTATTTTGGGTGCGTACTATGATGAAGTCCGTCTCCTTCAAAATAACCATCAAGGGGTCTATGTGCCAATCTGTTGAGCAGGTGAAAACATGAAACTCTTTTTTTTTTTTTTTAGTTTGGTTGTAACCTCGAGAGAAGCAAAGATTATTATACAAGTAAAATTGTTACTTTGCATTAAGAAGGGAAAGAACAGAAGACAGTACCATGTAAGGAAAAGAATAGCATCTTTTCTTGTTTCCTGTTTCCTATTTTTAATAGTCTCATGTTTCATCAAGAGAAAATCTTGGACCAGACTATTTTAAACTGTTGTAACAGTTTCCCATCATTACTAATTTACATTTTTAATTAGTGAAAGTTTATAATTTCATTTCTTCTTTCATTTTTATGTATTTTAAAAGGTGTCGGTTTGTTTGATATATGCAGGTAACCCTAATTGGAAAGCAGTGGAACCAAGTCCCCCAACAAATGTGGCTCGTTGGTACAATTTTATAGAATCTTTAGAGTGTGTCTCTTCTGTAAAGAAAATTCTACCTGAAAACAAAGCAAAGAAGGCAATTACTGCAGAGCCTGTCCTGTCTGGGAGAAAAGAAGAAGGGAAGTTTGTTGAGTTACCTGGAGCAGAAATGGGAAAAGTGGTTGTAAGGTTTCCACCAGAAGCTAGTGGGTGAGAAGACTTAAATAAATTTCCTTAAGGCTACTGTAATTGTGTATAATTTAACTACATTGAATGACAATAAAAGATATTTTCTTTCACACATAAGAATTGAAAGAAGCTAATACAGATATCGAAGAAATTCCATTTCATCCATAATTCACATTGAAAGACTCAAATCACATTCATTTTAATAACATCATTATTAATTATAGTATACTTAATTAATCCCAACTGTGTACAAGATAGTCGCTTACAATCAAGTCATATTTATGAAATAACGAAATCCTATAACTGAGCTTACTAAGAAAAAGCAGTGCTGAGATTTGGTTCTAATGTCTTGCTGTTTAAAGTTTAGAAACAGACTCTCAGACATAGTGAAATAGACCTGTTGTATGCAGTATCTATTAAAAAGCTGCTTTCATTACACCACTGCACAATTACAGATTACGTACTAAAATGCTGACGGTATTTTACAGGTATCTTCATATTGGCCATGCAAAAGCTGCTTTGTTAAATCAGTATTATCAAGAAAACTTCAAAGGAAAGCTTATTATGAGATTTGATGATACCAACCCTGCAAAGGAGAAGGCTGATTTTGAAAAGGTGATCTTTACTATATATGAGATAGAAAATGAGCATCTACTTGTTAGTCACAGGTGCAGGAACTACTGGAACAGTGCTGACAAACTATCTAATGAAAAATGCAATTCGAATGGAAAGCATTCTAAATTTTTAAACATTCTGTTCGTCAGAATAAGGACATGAAATGAGATTGGTAGCACTTGAGGATAATCTTCCTCATGTATTTCTATTAGCACAACAACACACCCAAACATTATTTTGTAGTCAATGATTGTTACTCGTTTGAGACGCTCTTATATTGAAATAGCTCCGAATCTTCTATCAGTACTGTGTGCTGAAACCCCACCACTGACAGGATGTAAACAGTCAATGGTCTGTCGACTGTCCATCAACTTTCAACATCCATTTCCTAATGGCATAATTACTTAGAAACTAGTGGTCAGGGTGGTTGCTCACAAATGGACTCATTCCCAGTGGCAAGCAGCATCCAGATTGTATTTTGTGGAACATATGTGCTTGCTTGTTTTACCTCTCAAATAATTTGGAACTTCACCTCCTAATATCAGTGCCTCTGACCAGTTGTGTTGATACTTAATTACCATTCGGATGTTGACTAGGAACAACATTGGATACATATCTTCCCAGTGGGTCATGTCTCTGGGAATCCTACCTTTGATAAAGGGTAATGTTCGCTGTCAATTTTGTGTATGACTTGTCAATTCAGAGGACTTAAAAAAAAAAGTCCTAACATGTAGCTGATAAGGATGGGCATTGATGCCAGCAAAGGAAAAAATTCTGTGCACAGAATAGGAAAATGCTTGCAACAAAATGGGATAATGGACAAGTATGCTGTGCTTTCATCCACAGTCTATAGCATTAAGACTCAGGACTCTCATTCAGGAGGATGGCAGTTCAAATCCCCTTGTGGCCATTTAGGTTTTACCAAATCATTTAAGTCTTCCTTAGCAAAAAGACACAGCCAATTTCCTTCTGAAATCTGAGAATCTGTTCCATGTTTAATTACTTCATTGATGATCAGATGTTAAACTCTAATATTTGTTCCTTCATTTTGCTCTGCGTCTTGATGTGAAAGAACTAACAAAAAGAGGAATATAAACTTGTTTCTTGCTTTATAATTGCTTCATATTTTGTCGAGGAAACATCTTGGTCCAAAATATTTGGGCTATAACGTTAGTAATGTTTTCAGTGTTTTACTGTGCTTCTTTATTGTTTTTCCATTTTTGCAGTGCATATACTGAATATTTATGTAATTTCTTACTTTGACTGTAAGGAAAAGGTCCAACCCATCCAGGTAATGCTGTGTGTTCTAATGTGCAGGAGGAGCCGATATAATGCATATGAGAAAATAGACTCTGTGGTTGTGTAAAGTTGGCAACCCACATATATTCTCTGCACGCTCCTGTCAATTTCATGACAGACGAATCTTTGTACAAATTTTAGCCACACACCATTCTGTTTCATTTATGTATGAAGAGGGGAAAAAACTGATGCCAGTGTAGCTCGGCATGCGCACTGATCTCTCTTATTTTAATCATACGCCCTATATAGGATATATGTTCAAGACATTTAGGACTGTTGCACAGTCTATCTCAAATTCTGGTTCTCTGGATTTTTTTGTGGGAACAGTGTTTGCTTTCTACGAAAGATTCCCATTTATTGTTCCTCAAAAGAGTTTCACCCATTCTTATCAGCTGTAGTGGCATGTTACAGTCCTAGAAGAACATCACTGAGCTTTTCCAATGTCTGCTGTTGGATGTACCTGATAGGGACTCTAGATGTTGTAGCAATAGTCATAGTGTCCTTTCAACTACAGTGCTCTTTTCCAGAATTTTCTCAACAAATGGAAATTTCCCCGTTAGACTTCTCTACTACTAATTTCGCAAGTTTATTGCATATCTATGACATTATGGTATTACTGGTAGAGAGTAAAAATGTGACAAGGTCTAGCAAGGTTAACTTTTTTCTCCTTATTGGATAAGGTCAAGTTCTTTCTTTTGCTTATTTGCATAGTCTGCCAGTTGTCTACATTTAGAGAGATACACCGTTGAACATAGTTGGTGGAAATGCCGTCTGTTGTTCTGCTTTGCATTACAGCATCGAGAAATGATACTTCTTCTGTACACATCACCACCATCAACAAACAATCTGAGTTTACTGCTGTCCGTATCTGATAAATCATGAAAGTAATATGAAAAGGATGGATTGTTAATCATCATATAGAGGAGATATTGAGTTGCAGACAGGCACATCAAAAAGACTGCTATGCAGGTGAGCTTTTGGCCAAAAGGCCTTCTTTTAACATAGAAAATACCACACACACACACACACACACACACACACACACACACACACACACACACACACACACACACACCTTCCACTGTGTCTCGCCACTGAAGCCAGCTGTAGTGGTCAGAGCCGGCAGTTTTGTGTGTGTGTGTGTGTGTGTGTGTGTGTGTGTGTGGGTGGGTGTGTGGGTGTGTTTTCTACGTTAGAAGAATGCATTTTGGAAGCTCATATGTATGGCAGTCGTTTTGTTGTGCTTGTCTGCGACTCACCATCTCCTCTGTGTGTTGAGTAGCAATGTATCCTTGTCATAATATTGTCATTATTTCACCCTGGATTTTCCATTTATATATGTTGACACTACTAGTAGTACTACCATGCTACCAGGACAGACTCCCAATGCCACATTCATGTGTCTTCAGCACTCACCTTCAATGTGGAGCCTAAGTCTGATGTGTGTTAACGATATTGACCTACAAGTCTATGCATCAGTTCCTTTACTGTTTTTAGAAACAGAAATGACATATTTCTAGACATGCAAAACTATTCACTGTTGAAATTCTCAGTAAGTCTAAGCTAGAAAGGACGCTAGTCCTGCAGCTTATTTAAAGAAACGTTTGGTAGAAATTCTGTTGGTGTCTGGCACCTTGTTCTGATTGAGTAATGTCAGTTGTTTGCAGTGCAGTTATTGATTTCAGTATCACTTATTTGTGAGTTTGTGTCATGGTGAAGAGTTATTATGTTAATATGATCCTCTTGGCTGAATTAATTTTTAAATGCAGAATTTAATATTTTTTGTTCCCTATATGCTGTCCTCAGTTTTAACAAAACACTGAATTACGATGTCCTGAATGGAAGATTTTATTCCATTGTTGACTTTTCTCAGGACCATTAAGATCTTCTGCCAGTATACGACTGTGCAATTCATTCTAGCTTTTGTAATTTCTTTGAATTACTATAGGCAAGCACCTGTCAGGCTCCTCAGACATGGCCCCAATAATTTCATCTCACACCAATGTTAAATCTGGGCTTGAATATTATTCTGCCTCTAATGACCTTTTATATTCCATTTTCCAAAACCTGTGCATTACATCTTCTAATACTACCTCCTATTTTAACAATTCAGTGGTTAAAAATGTTGCTCAGCACTCCAAAATGTAGAGACCCTTCTTTGTGTATCAATGTTTGTGCATGTATAATAATAATTTTGTGTCTTGGCATCCTGATACAAGTCTTGTGATTTGTCACTCAAGCTCCAGTAAGTTCCTGGCTCCGGAGCTGATATGTAGATACATCTCCTGTGTCTCATATACTGTATATATTCATTACTTCACTTTCATTTTCAAGTATTATTGTGAACAGTGATTGATTTATTTTATGCTGCATTTAAAATTTTTGCATTTCTACATTTCACGAAGAACAGTATATACTTCCTATATCCATTTCTTAATGTTTAGAAAAGTAAAAAAGGTAGCCACAGATTTGTGTTGTTTATTCCAGTGTTGTGTGTCTCAATAATTTTCTCACATTGATAGTACAACAATTAAACATAAAAATTCACTCACGGTGTCATCAGTGTTGAAAATACAACAACAAAGCATTAAAATTATATTTCTAATTGCACTTACATAACAGTTCCATGTATGGTAGGTAATCTGTAAACTGTGTTTTCCTCTAAATTCAATTTTGGTTTATAGGTAATTTTAGAAGATCTGAAACTACTGCAAGTTAAGCCAGATGTTTTCACTCATACATCGGATTATTTTGACTTAATGCTTGAAATGTGTGAAAAACTCTTAAAGGAGGGGAAGGCTTATGTTGATGACACTGAACCAGAACAAATGAAACTGGAACGTGAGCAGAAAATAGAATCAAAAAACAGAAATAACAGTATGTATTTATTTTCTTAATGTTCTTGTTCAGATATTCTTCATGTTCTGTTATGCATGTGACAATTTCTGCAAATAAATTTTGTAGGATTTCAACAGGGTGCTAACGCCAACATTTTTCATAGTGTATCTTTCTTGTGCGAAGGTTGAAGCTAAGAGAAAACTAAAAACACTATAAACATGGAATAACTTTGCCTCCTTTCCAGTTGTTTGTATCAGCAGTACAGTTGCCAAGATACAGCATCAGTGGCATGAAGGAGAGGGAAGCAGTGGAAGTGGGTGACAAGTGGGAGGTAGGGTGCATGCCCCTGCTGCTGCAAGCCTTAAAACTATTACGGCATAGTGGCACATGCCACACCTCTTAACACGACTCCTGTAAATGGTACTGCTGTTGATAGCTCTTGTCAGGGTCTTTTAAGATATCATTGCTGCTTATATTGTCACTCTCACTGCCAATAGCACTGTTGGGCTCTGCATTAGTAATGTTACCTTGTCAACAGATAATCTACTCCAAATTTTACAGACATTCTGTAACAAAAAGTATACTTGACAGTATAATATGAAACTGTTCCTCTACATTCAAGTGCAGAATCCAGTGTGAATGTAATGTGCTTGTTATGCAGGTATTTCACAGTTGTCAAAATTATATTGATTGTGTTTAAATAAGCTTTAAGTAAGGAGGTAATCTATGAACTTCTTTTAAGACAGCTGTAACACTCCTGCCTCGTATATATTTACAAAAAAAGACACAAAAATTTCTTTAGCTCTAAATAGCAGTTCTCTCAGGTAACTGAATGGATTTTTGCAGTACCTTAAGAGGTGTGAAGCAAGAAATGAACGTAATTTCACAAATACTTGCCTTGAAAATGTCATTGCTGTCGTCATACACTGATTGTGATAATTCTTCATTCTGTTTTGCAGCGAAAGTCCTGGGTTTTCCATTTGTTAATTGTATATGTGATGTGGAACAGGTTGTATTATTATTATTATTATTATTATTATTATTATTATTGATGAGAGCGTGTGAACTTGTCAATCAAAGCTTCACTTCCTTGTCTTTTCTTTCTTTTCTCCCCAAAACCTCTTCATTAATCCACTCTATTTTTTCTTCCTTTTGATGGTACATTTTTTCCTTGTTGTTTCTTTGATTGTGTGTTGTTCAAGTTTCTTGATTTTACTTCTGAACTGTTCTGTCCTCAATTTCTTCTTCTGAAATTTTCAGTTGTTGCAGGACACTTTGTGTTTCTTTTATTCAATTGATCTTTAACTTGCTTGCACTGGTAAAACAACCATGTTGTAGTGCCATAGTTTTACATTACAAGCTACCGCTCTTTTATTGTAGTGATTCCTTGTCAGTCTGTGCACCTTTTGCAGTTTGAATATTCCTTCTGTGTGAGAGACTGTTCAGTCCTGTGGGTGGATGGTTTCTCTTATGTACTTGAAGTGAGTGACCTGTGAGATTTTTGCGTATTGTGTTTTCAGTGGAAGTTTTCCATTTGATTTGGCGTCCATGTACTGAGTTTCTTCATAGGAAATTTGGAATCCAGTTTTACATGAGATTTAATGCAGTTTATTTAGCACTAGTTTGGCTACTTTTTTGTTAATATAGCCAGATCATCAGCAAAGCCTAGGCGTTTCACAGTGGCTCTTTTTTTCCTTTCTGTTTTCCAATTTGAATATCTTTGGCATGCTTTCCCATTCTCTGATTATTTTTTCCAGCTCGTGATTTGTTCAGAGGTTCCCAGAAGTCTTCTACCACCTGGATCTGTTGTAGTCATTTGTTAGAGTGTGTGTGTTAATCAGTGTGTTTGCCTTGTTTTCTGATTTTATTGACAGTGTTGAGAGTCTTTCTGAAGGTGATATAAAATCGGTTACTGAATCTGTGGTTTATTTGGGTACTGCAAAACTTGTGCCAAATTGTTTCGGTCCTTTATTGATATGCACTGCAGATTGTCCCATATAGAACCTGTAATTCTCGAGAGTCAAAGTGGTTTTCATCTGTAAACTGGGTTTCTTGCCTTGGTATAATTTTGATGTTGAAAGTGCCCAGCATATTCGTTAGGTGTTTGTTTCCCGTGTTTCAGTAAAGTGTTTACATCCAGTGTACTTACAAAAGATTTTGTGTCTTGTTAGAAGTGGTTTTGGGCGGATCTGATCCTTCTCTGCATGGATTGTCTGGTCCACCAGAATCCCATGATCAGAAGGGGAATCCAATTTATTGTCTAGGGCCTGGAATAATGGAATTCATTCTTGTTTTTCTGCCCTGGTTGCTTTAAGTTTAAAAATGTTTTTGCGTAATCTCCAGTGGAGATTACAAGAGTGTGAGACTTGATTGTTGAGTTAAAGCCATATGTCGTAATACATGCACCTACTAAGTGAACAAACGGTGACCAAAAGCCTCTGGATGCCAGGTCAGATGCTGATGAGTTTTGTAATAGTATTTGGTCCACCTTGGGTATTTCATTTTCCCATTACCATATCTGGGAGGCTGTCCCCTATCCGCCACCCTAGAAGGTGCCCGAAGGGGGATCTACAGACCCACAAGGGATTTTATCTTTTACAAATAAACTTCAGCATCCATGTTACATGGTTTATTCTTTTATTAACAATTTTCACTTCCAGCAACTCACAATTGCACTGACTTGAACTTAGTTCTCTGTTTTAGCCAAACACTGGCCCACATATACATTCATGATTATCTGTAATCATTTTTATATTGTTACAATTCCAATTTTATGTAATTCGTAATGAAAATAAGTTTGTTCACTGATTATAAATAGCTGTGTAATGAAGACTCATTGTGCACTGTGTTGGTTAGCAAAAAGGTATATCATATATTTCAATTGCTGAATGTCTATCTGTTACATTACACAACATGCTTCTGCTCTTTATATAGTTTCTGCAACAAAAGTACATTTTCATGAAAGTCGGTAAATAATTTCAAAATGCTCCCCCACCCCCACCCCCTTAAAATGGGGAGAGAAGGTAGTTGATATACTAACCTTAATGTTACAATAAGCATAATCACAATATTTCTTTGCAGGCTGAAATATTAATACTGCATTTGTCATGAACAGATTTTCACCAGCATATCAGCACTTAGACAAATTATTGGTAGGGTCGACAAAGAATATCGTGGCATATATATATATATATATCTTTCCTGATGAGGCAACAGTTTGTTGCGAAAGCTTGAATTTTGTGTGTGTGTTTGTGTTTGTTTGTGTGTCTATCGACCTGCCAGCGCTTTTGTTCGGTAAGTCACCTCATCTTTGTTTTTATATATATATATATATATATATATATATCTAAAAAGAAAGATGATGAAACTTACCAAACAAAAGCGCTGGCAGGTCGATAGACACACAAACAAACACAAACATACACACAAAATTCTAGCTTTCGCAACCAATGGTTGCCTCGTCAGGAAAGAGGGAAGGAGAAGGAAAGACAAAAGGATATGGGTTTTAAGGGAGAGGGTAAGGAGTCATTCCAATCCCGGGAGCGGAAAGACTTACCTTAGGGGGAAAAAAGGACAGGTATACACTCGCGCACACACACACACACACATCCATCCACACATACACAGACACAAGCAGACATTTGTAAAGGCAAAGAGTTTGGGCAGAGATGTCCAATTCCTGTAGGAGGATGCTCTGAACAACAGGTGTGGATGTGGGAGAGGAAAGATTGAGGATTTTTATAAAGGATAGGAGTTGATGGGCGTGTTGATTGGCTGAGTGGATGTGTAGGTGAAGGATTAGGTGGGTGAGGGCAATGGATTGTTTGGTTTGGAACTGGTATAGGGACTGATGGAAAGAAGGGTTGCAGCCAGAGATGGGAACTTTAAGTGTGAGGCCTTTGGGGGTGATGCCAAATGTCAGACAAGCCTGAGAAAATAAAATATGGGAGTGTAATCTGGCTAGGGCGAAGGCATGTTTGCGGAGGGAATGTAAATAAAACTTAATGGGGTCGTTGTGAAGGTGTTGTGAGGGTGACATGGTACTAGAAGGTGGAAAGTGGAACACGAGGCTGAAATGAAAATGAAAATAAATATGAAAAAATATATGGGGAGAGATAAAGGTAAAATTAGAAAGCAAATGGAGATCTGGTGTGAAAAAAGGCGAAAAAGGGTTGGTTAGGGCTGGGCTATGTTGATCCTGTGGTGAACTTGTGTAGGTAGATAATGATGTGCATAAAGGTTAGGTGGTTGTGTTGCCGCCAAAACACGTTAAAGGGTGGAGAAATTCGAGAAAATTTCGAAAAAATTACGTGAGGATGTATTAAAAGGAGTGGTTTGGTGGTGGCAGATTATGGACATCTCTGCCCAAACTCTTTGCCTTTACAAATGTCTGCTTGTGTCTGTGTATGTGTGGATGGATATGTGTGTGTGTGCGAGTGTATACCTGTCCTTTTTTCCCCCTAAGGTAAGTCTTTCCGCTCCCGGGATTGGAATGACTCCTTACCCTCTCCCTTAAAACCCATATCCTTTTGTCTTTCCTTCTCCTTCCCTCTTTCCTGACGAGGCAACCATTGGTTGCGAAAGCTAGAATTTTGTGTGTGTGTTTGTGTTTGTTTGTGTGTCTATCGACCTGCCAGCGCTTTTGTTTGGTAAGTTTCATCATCTTTCTTTTTAGATATATTTTTCCCACGTGGAATGTTTCCCTCTATTATATATATATATATATATATATATATATATATATATATATATATATATATAAAAAACAAAGATGATGTGACTTACCAAATGAAAGTGCTGGCAGGTCGACAGACACACAAACATACACACAAAATTCAAGCTTTCGCAACAAACTGTTGCCTCATCAGGAAAGAGGGAAGGAGAGGGAAAGACGAAAGGATGTGGGTTTTAAGGGAGAGGGTAAAGAGTCATTCCAATCCCGGGAGCGGAAAGACTTACCTTAGGGGGAAAAAAGGACGGGTATACACTCGCGCACACACACACACACACACACACACACACACATATCCATCCACACATATACAGACACAAGCAGACCTTTTTTCCCCCTAAGGTAAGTCTTTCCGCTCCCGGGATTGGAATGACTCCTTACCCTCTCCCTTAAAACCCACATCCTTTCGTCTTTCCCTCTCCTTCCCTCTTTCCTGACGAAGCAACCGTTGGTTGCGAAAGCTAGAATTTTGTGTGTATGTGTGTGTTTGTTTGTGTTTCTATTGACCTGCCAGCGCTTTCATATGGTAAGTCACATTCAAAAATATCTGTCACCTCTGCTTTGGTTAGTGTCTAAAAAGAATCCATCAAAAATGTAGCTATTTAACCATTTGTAACTTCAAGAGAAATGTTATGAGTGTCAAATTTTGAATAAAACCTACACATTTCTCTTGTGGTCTTCTTTGCCAAAACATAGTGGAGTTTACACAGTCTCACCTCACTAGCATGTTGTGCAGATGCAATTGCAAGAGAATTCTGAAACAGCAGTTTATTAAGTGAGGAACTGAGGAAAAGTAAGTTTAGTACAAAAATAAACATGTAATGTCTTCACTTATGTTGTTCCAAAACACACAGCATTTCTCGTTTACCAGCTATCGATGGCCCTTAAAAATTACATTATTTCATCAAAAAAGTTTGCAGTTAGTGTAATATCACAGTAGATCTTGAGTTTTGCATAAAAACCATACAACAAAATACTCTCATCTTTTCATGCTCTTTTGCCAAAATCTCATTTTGATATCTGAAACCATATATGAAATATAAGGAATGTTGTGGATATTTCACTCTGGCTTTATTGCTGGTGTGGCATGACTGCAAATGTGTATGGTATGTCAGATCAATTTCCTCAATATTTGTGACAGATAGAGACCTCCACCCAAGCCTAAAGAGAAATTAAATATGTTAGCTGAATTTCATACACAGCAACATATTACATATTATTCACTAAACACAGCATCAAAGCAGCCCCTATTTTTCAATGCAACTTATTTTCAAATTTCATGCACTCTCTTACTTCCTTGTAAATATTGCAATAACTATGACCATTTATGAAATAATGGGCACATCATAATGAACTTCACATACAAAGCTGCAAGTAAAGCAGAAATGAATTTTTTTACCAAATACTGTCTGAAAAACCATTTGAGAAAGTTTGCAAGACATGAAACTCGATTCTGTCATCGCTAACTGACCAGAAGATGACAGTGTTGACCTCCCCTGCAGTACAAACAAATGAACTTGCCCTGCATGTGGACGAAAGTTAGCCCCTGCGTATCGTCCACTGTATCCTGCGCGATCTCTAAGGTATAACATGTTTGCATAAAACTAATTAGCTTATGCAACAAACATCCCATTATTTATGTGCTTCTCAATGATTTGGAAATATTGTAACTAATCTTTATGTTTGGCTTCCTTTCTCTTTGATTTTTTCCAATATTTTGTATCCGCAGTGGTGGCTGATCAAATTAACGCACCACTTCTGGGACACAGGGATGCGAGCTTGATCTGGATCTAATCGGCCTCACAAATAAGCGATGAGGACTGGTGAACCAGCCAGCTTGGATGATGATGTTGTTAGGTGGTTTCTCACATCTCACTCGGTAGATATCAAGCTGGTACTCATATCCCAATGCAGATAGACACTACACAAATGTTTAGAAAACACTCTCTCATATGACACTTACTCCAGTCACAGACAGAAAGGGAATACAGATTCCATCCAGACACACGCACGCTCGTGCGTGCATACTCCAGTGACCTTGATGAGACTAATTATTTATTATTGATTATTGGAAGCAGTTGCCTGGGCTGCTGAGGTGGGAAAGGATAGGCAAGGATGTAAGGAGGGGTGGTGGGAAACAGGGTTGAGCATAAAAAAGGGAAGGGTGAAAAGTGACACTTAGGTGGAGATGAAGAGGGAGATGGGGGCAGTAGAGGGAGGGGCAAGAGAGAGAGAGGGGAGGGAGAGGAAGAGGGGTGATAGAAGGCAGTACACAATCTAGACGGGGAAGGAGTGCTGTGGGAAGAAGAGAGAAGGGAAAAAGTAAGGTGAGGCATTGTGAGACAGGTTACCAGATACACTGGAAAGACAAAACCCACCTATGTATTTCAGAGAAACTTGTACTCCAAGGGAGTATCCAAATAGCCTGCATAGTGAAGCAGCTGTTGAAATCATTTGTGTTGTGGTGTGCAGCATGTTCAGCAGCAAGATACTCAGATTTGTTGCAGGTTGGTGGTGGTCATACACGCAAGTAGGCAGTTAGTTACTCATCATGGTCACATAGAATGCTCAACAGTAATTGCAGCATAGGTGATGTGTAACATGGTTGCTTTCACGTATGGTGCTCCCTGTTATTAGGTAGAAAATGCCTGTGACTGATCTGCAGTAGGTGGTGGTGCGTGAGTCTACGGAACACCTGGGCTGACCACAATGGAATGACCCCAGTGGTGCAGGATTGGAACAGGTGTGGACAAGGACAGTTTGTATGTTGGATAGGTGGCGGAACACTACTTTGAGTAATTTGGGTAGGCTACCTTTATCTCAGGGCATTATGAGAGGTAATTGAAGCTCTGGTGGAGGATGTGGTTGAGCTTTTCAGGACCAGGGTAATACTGGATGATCAGAGGAGAACTGATTAGTGAATGGCTGACAGATTTACTGATGTCAGAGGAGGTGGTGGTGTGGGAGACCTGTTTATGGATGAGTGGATTGGATACAGTCTGTCAATAGCCTCTGGTAAGGTTATCGGTATATTTCAACAGCTCTAGCTTTCTGCTCCAAATGTGGTGTGCACAGGTGGAAAAGCTGTAAGGAAAAGACTAGCACTGTGTAACTGAGCAATGGGATACAGTTTTTAAAACAATGAGCATATACACTGAAAAGCCAAAAAAACTGTTACACCTGCCTAATATTGTGTAGGTCGCCTGCGAGCAAGCAGAAGTGCTGCAACATGACGTGATGTGGACTCAACTAATGTCTGAAGTAGTGCTGGAGGGAATTGACTCCATGAATCCTGCAGTGCTGTCCGTAAATCCGTAAGAGTACGAGGGGTTGGAGATCCCTTCTGAACAGCACATTGCAACGCGTCCCAGATGTTCAGTAATGTTCATGTCTGGGGAGTTTGGTGGCCAGTGAAGTGTTTAATTTCGGAAGAGTGCTCCTGGAGCCACTCATTAGCAATTCTTGGTGTGTGGGGTGTCGCATTGTTCAGCTGGAATTGCCCAAGACCATCGGAATGCACTCTGGACATAAGGATATGCAGATGATCAGACAGGTTCTTTACGTACATGTCGAGGGTGTATACAACACGGCACAGCCAGGAGATCCGGGAAAACACGGGGAATTTTTTTCATCCGGGAGAAAACTGGGAAAAACCTGGGAATTTTTCAGAGTTTTAGTTTTCTGTTACATTTTTGTAATTTTGACTGGTAAGAACCAATACTCCAATAAAGGATATTACTATATCCCACTACTGCAGAATAACACTTCAACAATAAAACATAAACGAGAGAGAAAACGAAAATAACTTAAACTGCAAAGGAAATGTGTCATATACATTAACGACACACAGTGATCATGCAAGGGTGTGCCAACAGCAAAATGTGTCAAAGGCTTTAGGAAGACTATGCAATGCTTCATAACAGCAAATTGCCTCCGATGAGCGTGAAGTCACAACTGTTTACATTAGATTCGTTTTAGCATTTACAAGCGGGTTGATGTGCATGCGCAGTTGAGTCACGTTTCAGCAGTAGATTCTCCCGCTTCTGGCTACAGGAATGTGGCTGTTGGCTGTGCAAGCAGTTGCAGCAAGCAGGTAGATGCTACCGGGAAAAGGGGGCGCCAAATTCATATTCTTCAGGGGAAAAAAGCGCGTTCCACAAACCGCTTAGCATCCAGCGCACGTTGGTCTATCGATTATTCATATGATTTTGAAACGCATTCCTGTTGGTTTTTAAACATTTTTTAACACAGCCGGCCGAGCGGTTCTAGGTGCTTCAGTCTGGAACCACGTGACCGCTCGGTCGCAGGTTCAAATCCTGCCTGGGGCATGGATGTGTGTGATAGCCTTAGGTTACTTAGGTTTAAGTAATTCTAAGTTCTAGGGGACTGATGACCTCAGATGTTAAGTCCCATAGTGCTCAGAGCCATTTGAACCATTTTGAACACATTTTAAGTTGATTTCTGAATGAATAATAAGTTGATTTTTGAATGCGTGCATAATGTACATGATGTGTCTGTCAGGAGAATCCTCGTCGCATCTAGAAATAAACTTTCCACAGACAAAAGGGGACGGGGCTATACGAGCTGAGTGGAGTAAAGCCGAACGGATGAATGTCAATCGGCGTCTGATTATGTGGTTGATTGGGTTTGCGAATGATCAGCTCAGCGTTGTTATAATTAGTAGCAACATTCATAGATTCAGACTACCAGAATGGAAATAAACGACTAACAGGAATAACAGGTGAGAAAGATTACATATCTTCTCCGTGTATCCAAGAAAACGAAATTTTGACAGAAAATTTTTGGCCAGGTCGCTTCACTAGTGAGAACCAGTGGTAAAGTCCCCAGCTAGCAGCCGCTTATGTTCTGTTCTGGAAGTAATGCGGAAAATGTGTTGTACGAACATGTAACAATACCTAACCGGAGAATAATCGTGGGATAACTAAACCTGTGATTCTGGCAGGGTTAGTGAAGTTAATCGACGAACAAATTTTGACAATTGCAGGAATAACTACAGAATTGGTGACGACAAGATTATTTGTTAGAATGAGGAAGGAGAAGAAACGGGGACGTCACACAAATTATGGAAGAATAAGACAATTCCAAATTTATATAAAAATTTCGATCTCATGCTTGAGAAACTGGTGGATGTGAATGAAATGTGAACTATTTCCTAACATAAAGCTTTTTACTTTATAGTAGGCCTAATAGGCATTTTATATTGATACTTGGTGAATTATATTCTGTCATGTTATAAAAATGACCATTTGTGCCAAAACACTCTCGTTTATTTGGTGTATGTTACAAAATTGCTGCAGTATTAGAAAGGCCTATTTTGTTTTATCTAGCAGACAGTGACAAAATAGACATAGTCCGATTGAGAAACCACACCAGTCTTCAGTATTATTTTTATTAACAACTTTTTCAGTATTAGAAACGACATTTCGATTTTTCATGTAGCAAAATGTTGGACGAACTTTGATGGGGTAATAGATTCTTTCGCAGAAAGGAAAGCATGCATGTAAAGCCGTAGCAAGAGTAGAGAGGAGAAAATGCTAGGAGCTAAGGATTGAAGAAATATGTACTTTCTTATTTGTCTCTTGTCTTCATTGGTTTTATGTATCCTATATTTAATTTTACGCCACAGAAAACAGCAAGTTATTAGCTAATAGGCAATAAAGAGTGCATATTTTCTTAAGAGTTCTTGTTCTCCCGATTACAAATAATCCCACTCACTATTAATTTCGAGTTTTTTTTAGAGGGCAAGCTGTCAAACCGGCTGACTGGGAGCAGGAGAGGCACTACCGGACATTCCAATCTCCACTGTCGTGAATTTAGTTCGATGGCATCCATTACAAAATATACATGTTTCAATATCACAAAGCAAAATACAGTGATGTGCGATAGAAGAATGCTGTCTGAAGAGGCGTGGCACTGCACTTTGGCACACTTAAGACCAAACAACATGTCTTACATTTCCTCGAACACATATGTTTTATGTTCATTCTGAGTTATAGTGGGTAGTCTCCATGTGACCCATGTTTACATTTAGTGATTTTTGCTGTTTTTCCTTCATTTACTCTCATGTCAAATGAAAACAAAGCGGATATCTGTGGCTGGGTGCTATCAAGTGAATTAAAATACATTCACATAATTACGGGAGGCTAAAATATGTTATTAGTTTCAGATTTTATTTTAATTCCACCTTTCAAGCATTAATCGCCTTGTAGAACAATGAAGTTATTTTTGTCTGTTTGCTGAAGAAATTTGACTTTTATTAGCCTTTTCGGCAGAGGCAGTCAATGTATTTGAAACAAAATGTTTAATTCCACAGTACTGGTTAGTTTCAACTGTTCGCTGCATTTGAAGTGCACGTTTTCATCTTCTAGCTCGTATGGCATTATGCCATAATAAAGAACCAAACATGATACAATACAATACTGGTGCTCCAAGAAAATTTACATCCTGAAGACGACACTGAAAATCTTAGTATCAGGTCGCGGTCTACTTCACTGGGAATCTAGGTATACGAGTGTGCACTTTTAAGTATGCATTTTAAATGTGCACATTTTAGTATGGTTTACGAAATTCCGATGCTCTTGAAGTATCCTCTGATGTCTTGTTTCTTTTATGATGTATGATCTTTCAATGTTTTACACGTACGTACATACAGGCTTCCTACATCATGCTAGCTGCACAAGCGTGGTGTCGCCTGTTATGTGCGCTCTCTGGCAACTGCTGAAACGAACATATTTCTAACAGGTCGCGGAAAAATATTGCGAATGGTGGTTTGAAAAGCGTTACTTTCAAAGTAAATATCCTTTTACGTAAGTTGAAACATGTGCAAGAATGTACCATGAATTTCTTAAATTACAGAGCATTTGACTCTCATTTAAGAATCAACTCTTTGATGACGAGCCATTTAAAAGAATTTCAAACCCTGAAGATCAGACATTTATGTCATTATTAAAAATTTTACTCGCACATTTGTGTGGTATATCTTAAAGTGTAACACGCGCTAAAAAGATCAACATTATATGCGAAAGCTTAGCTTCTCTTGTAGCTTATTAATGAGACCAGTATTATATGTGGAAGCTTTGCTTTTCTTGTAGCAGCACTATATATATATTAATTTAAACTATTAACTTTCTCTGTTTGTCTGTTCATGCTACTTAACAGTGACATTGCTGTTGGCTGATTACATCACGTGTCCCATGTTCTGAATATCCGCTGACATCGGCAGCAAGATCACGTGAGATGAGCTATGACTGGCTTACAAAAGTACATCGCAATCTCGATTTCAATGATTTGGATAGTAACATGCGGTGTTTGGTTGAGTTCCAATGTATATTTTTGTAATACGAAAATATGCAGCATACATGTTGCTGCACATAAAAGATATTTCCAAAACGATTCTTTTTTCCTTGAGTTTCGTTTTCTAAGGCTCCGGGAAATTCAATGCCCGTATATAAACCCATAACCATTCAAAGGACTGATAAGTTTTACAGGAAAAATATAGTGTCACTTAACACGGAAGAAGTGTGTTTTCACCCGGGAGAAAGTGTATTTTTAACCGGGAAATCAGATAATTTTTTTCCTTGCCCGCATATACACCCTGATGTCACATGTTAGGAACGTATATAGATGTATCAGGGCCCCATATAACTCCAAATGCACATGCCCCACACTGTTACGGAGCCTCCACCAGAATAAACAGTCCCCTGCTGACATGCAGGGTCCATGGATTGATGAGGTTGTCTCCATACCTGTACACATCCATCCGCTCGAAACATTAGAAACAAGACTCATTCCACCAGGCAACATGTTTCCAGTCACCATCAGTCCAGTGTCGGTGTTGACGGGCCCAGGTGAGGCGTAAAGCTTCGTGTCATGCAGTCATCGGGGGTGCACAATTGGACCTTCAGCTCTGAAAGCCCATATCAATGATGTTTAGTTGAATGGCTCGCACACTGACAATTGGGTATGGCCCATCATTGAAATCTGCAGCAATTTGCAGAAGTGTTGTACTTCTGTCATGTTGAACGATTCTCTTCAGTCGTCGTTGGTCCCATTCTTACAGGATCGTTTTCGGGCTGCAGCAATGTCAAATATTTGATTTTTTACTGTATTCCTGATATTCACGGTACACTTGTGAAATGGTCATAGGGGAAAATCCCCACTTCATCTCTACCTCGGAAATGCTATGTCCCATCTCTCATGTGCCGACTGTGACACCATGTTAAAACTTACTTAAATCTTGATAACCTGCCATAGTACCAACAGTAACCAATCTAACAACTGCACCAGACACTTGTTGTCTTCTATGGGCATTGTCAACCACAGTGCCATATTCTGCCTGTTTACATATCTCTATTTGTCTTATATGGGCATTGTCAACCACAGTGCCATATTCTGCCTGTTTATATATCTCTATATGTGAATACGGAAGCTTATACCAGTTTCTGTGGAGCTTTAGTGTATATGGGAGAAGTGGTAATGAGCTCCCTCTCCAACCATTCTGATTTGAATTTTAGTGGTCTACCTACCTACAGCAAGTCAGTCCCCTAGATAGGACACAAGTTGTTTCTTCCCTCAGTCCTCGTGTATTGATTGAATGTTCAAATATCTTGATGTATGTGGGACACTATTAATCTTCTAACACTGAGTGGCCTCGGATAATGAAGTTCATTTGTAAGCGAAAAGTATGTTGTTATACAGGGATCCCAAAAAGAATGACCCAATTTTAACTTTTAATAATATTGAGACAAATGTCACTAGGTAACTGAAGCAGCACTAGATATAATTGGCATTATCTAGAGTTTCAGAAAAAATCTGCTAGATGTCGCTACGAGTGCTGACCTGAAATGTGCAGCCAGACTCGCACAAAATGGCGTCTGCGCAACAGAAGGCATATTGTGTTATTGGATTTAGTCGTAGTCAATCAGTGATCGTAGTTCAGCAGGCGTTTCATATTCGATTTCGTGCTAAACCACCATCACTAAAGAACATTTGACAGTGATATAAACAGTTTGAAGAAACAGGGTGCCTGTGTGAAGACAAAAGTCCTGGCTGTCCACGCATTCCTGAGCATAGAGTGGAACAAATCTGTCGAGAATTTGAGTGGAACCCCCACAAGTCTATGCATCGTGCTAGCTGAGAACTTGTGTTTCCACGCATGACAGTGTGGTGTGTGATACGGTGTCATTTAGCCCTGAAGCCATACCAATTACAACTGGTACAAGCTCTTCGAGATACTGGTAAAGTGAAGTGAGTGGACTTCGGCAATGCTAGTCTTGAGGACATGGAAGATGACACTTTTATGTCATGGTTGATATGATGAGGCAACTTTCCATATTAGCAGTAAGGTCCACCACATAATGTGCGTATATGGGGGCTTGAAAATCCTCTTGAAACAATTGAACACAAATGTGATTCACCAAAAGTAAATGTTTTTTGTGCTGTTCCGCATAGCAAGGTTTATGGACCCTACTTTTTTGAGGAAGAAACTGTAACAGGACAATCATATCTTGCAATGCTATGGAACTGGTTATTCCCACAACTTGACTCTGACGATTTCGTCTATCAGCAAGATGGAGCACCACCACAGTGGCACAACAATGTGCGCAGTTTCCTCAATGCCAACATGCCTCAGCATTGGATAAGACATACAGAACTGTGAGACCAGGCTGTACACTCTTGGCCTCCTAGGTCCCCTGACTTAACACCATGTGATTACTTCCTGTGGGGATATGTTAAACAATGTGTTTACATTCCTCCCTTACCTAGTGACATTGATGAACTAAAAACCATTATATCAGCTGCTGTAGCTTCAGTGACAGAAGACACCTTATGCTCAGTTTGCGATGAATTCGGCTATCGGCTAGATGTCATCCGTGCAGCCAACGGAGGACATATTGAACATTTATGATGTATTTTTATAAACTTCTGTCTTTTCTGAGTAATTTAGTATGCAATTTATTGGTGTTAAGCCCTTCTTCCTAATAACGTAATAAATAATTCTATTTAAAATTGAGTCTTTTTTTTTCTGACACCGTGTATTAAAACATTCTCAGCTTTTTTAAAAGGCGTTCAGTATTAGAAAGTGTCGTTACTAACGCAAATTAACTTATTAGGATCTTAAAATGGGACTTCTGCTGTCAGTGAATGAATAGCACACTGGAAAATGTAACAAGAAGTCTTTATTTTGGTATACAAATTTCTGATAGAATGTAAATAATTTATTTGTAAAAGTAACAACTCACATGGTATCAAAAGCATTTAGTCATTGACTGGCGTGCAACAAGACTGAAAACTTTGCCAGCTTTTAGACTAATCGTTTTTCAAGTTAGAGCGCACCTGCCCCAGCACCCTACTCCTATACCCCTGACCACCCCACCCCCACACACACCTGTACAGCTGATTTGTGGACTGCTGAATACACAATGCTGAGACTGCAGTTCAGCAGGTAGACTGGGGTTAGGGGTTGTATCATTTGGAGTGGGTGAAGGGAGAAACACATATTATAAAAATGCGACATGCAGACAAAGGAATTGTTGAGTTTGTGCTGTGCATGGTGGCAGTAATGATGACACGAGGGAGAGGATTTGGAAGAGGTGACAAAACGGGGGAAGGGAATCCTGTGAGGAAACAGATGTGAATGCAGGGCCTGTGAGGAAGCAGATGTGAATGCAGGGGATTAGTAGGATTGAGGCCAGGAGGATTTCGAGAACGAAAGATGTGTTACAGTTATAACTCTCATCTATGTACTTTAGAAAAGTTGGCGCATGAGGAAGGACCCCTATGGCACAGGTTGTGAAACTCTAGGAAGATTCCAGAAGGTGCAGTTTGTGAAACAGCCATTGAACCTGAACATGTTGTGCTCAACAGCGTGTTCTACCACTAGGGACTCAAGTCTGCAGCGGCCATTCATTCTGGTGGACTGTCAGGTAGTGGTCATGCCCCCCATGAAATGCTGTGCAGAAATTGCAATGGAACTGGTATATAACACGACTGATTTCACAGGTGGTCCTGCCTTTGATTATCTGGGATGGAATAAACTTATGATGGGGTTGGATTAAGATGTGCTGAGGAGGTGAATCAGACAGTCTTGCGTCTGGGTATTCCGCAAGGCTAGGGGGTGGATTTAGCTTATAGGTGGGTGACGGGATGCCACTTTAGGAGGAGTGAGTAGGAGGTCCATCATTTCTGGGCACCATGATTGAACGTCAAAAGTCCCAGTGAAGAACATTGTTTAATTCCTCCAATCCGGATGATACTCAGTGATGTAGGGCATGATCCTTTGCAACTGGTTCTAGGGAGTGATAAGGATATGGTGTGGGAAATTTGTTTTTGGACGAGATTTGTGGGACAGTGCCTTCAGTATATTGAGCATGGTTATTCTCAACATGGCAGATGTGCCATCCATGAGTGAAAGGCTTATATTTTGGTGTGGAAGGGATGGCATCTATCAAAATGCATGTGCTGTTAATGGTTAGTGGGCTTCATATACACAGAGATCTGGATGGAGCCATTTGAGAGGTGAAGGTCAATCTCCAGGAAGATGGCACATTGGACTGAGAAGGGGTAGGAGTGTGGGTGTTGAAGCTGTGAAGGAATGAGGATAGGGTGATTTGACCCAGGGTGCAGATCATGAAAATATCAATGAACCGGAAACAAAGGGCTTTGGAAGGCAAGGAAGGTTTCCTCTAATGGTCCATAAAATGATTGGCATTAGAGGCATGTTCTGCAGGTGCCCACAGGTGTGCCACTGATTGGTTTATGTATCTTTCCTCCAAAGGAGATGTAGTTATGTGTGTGGATGTAATTAATTAGATGTGTAAGGTATGAGATGGTGGGTTTGGAGTGTCATCAACAGTGACAAGTAGGGATTCAGGTGATAATTGGGTGGGGATTTTCTAAAGTTGGTGAAAGAAGTGGTTTGTACCTTTTGATATGAGAGGCCAGGCTGTGGGCGAGTGGGATGTCCAGGATTGTAGGGTTTATGGATCTTGGGAAGCGTATAGGTGGTTTATGGGTGGGGAGGTTGGTGGGGACGGGGGGAGGGGGGGGGGGGAGGTTGCTCTTTGGATGAGGAGGGGAGATATTCAGCAGGAAAGACTCTGGGATGAGCCTCAGGATTTGATTGGGGATTGGAGATTATGCTAGACTTCTGTGATATGTTCACTGTGGCTGGGCTAATAGGTGGAAACAGTTGACAGATACCTCTGGTAAGGCAATCACTGCAGTTCAATGTGACAGTGGTGCGGTGCTTTTGTCTGCTGGGAGGATGGTTAGATCAGGGTCTATCTTGAGGTTGCAGATGGTTAGATGATTGCCTGGCTTGAGGTTGCAGGTGGCAGTTCTTTCTTCCAGTGAGAAGTGTCCGCTCCTGCTCTAATAGTCAGTATCACTGTCTCTAGATCTTGGGGTTCTTGGTTTGGTTCCCATCCATTTGGAGATTGTCTCTGAAGTGGTGCCAAGTAACACTTGCACAAGGCGACCGAACATTGTCAGATGGTATCTCCCAGCCAGTAATGCCAAACCATCGTTTCATTTCATTGAGAAGTTTGTGTTCAAAGGGAGAAACCTAGGGAAGGATGGTGAAGCCAAATTTGAGGTAAGGAATTCCTGGGATGTAGCCAGGGATGGGTAGGTGGAGATGGATGGGTCACAGTTGGATGGTGACATGTTCTGAGAGAGAAAAGGTTTGTTGTTGGGATTAGTTTGAATTTGGTCCCAGGAATTGGTAGTAAAGAAGTGTTCACTGTAGATATCAGAAGGAGAGTAGGTTTTTGACAAATCCAGCATGATTTGAACTTTGATTTGGGGCAGAAGGTGAGGCCTTTGTGCAGGACTGGAACTTCTGTACTATTGAGGCATTTGGTGTATAGTTTGACAACAGTATTTTGGGTTTGTTTAGTTTTGGGTTTAATGGGATGTTGGAAGGTAGTTTGGTGTGATAGGGCAGACAGGAACTGGGTGCTATTAAGAGGTTGATGAGGTGGTTCACTGAGGGTGTTGATGAGTAGTGGTGCTTTGAGGTGGGAACAGGTCATTGAAACATTTGATAGTTTTTGGAGGTGATGTCTGGAGTGCTCTTTTGGTTGTTGGAGAGCAAGGATTTCAGTTTGGGAGATATTGCTTAGTAGTTTGGCTGCACTGTAAGAGAATGCACAGGTAGAAGAGATGGTTCAATAATGCCTGTGCTATGGAGATTTGTTTCTGTAGTATCAAGGTTGTGAGGGATAGATACAGGCAGAAGCTAAATACAGGGTGTACATAAAGTCCAGGAACACTTTCAGTTATTTATTGCACAAGCACTAAAGATTGTACAGATGTCATATATATTGCATTTTGAAGAGAAACTCAGAAAGTTTTTTTACAAACATTCAATATGGGAACCATGAGTGACCCAGCAGGCGACAATACAGTAATCGAATTCTTGCCATACCCGTCATAACATGGCATCGTCGACTGTGGCAGTCGCTTCCTGTATTCTCTCCCAGAGCTGTTCTACATCACGTGGTAGAGGCGCGGTACATACACCAGATCTTTAATGTGTCCCCACAGAAAAAAGTCACATGAAGTGAGATCTGGTGATCAGGGAGGCCATTTCATGAAACAGCTATCCTTTCTGTAGCACAGCCAATCCGTCGATGCGGCAGCTCCGTGTTCAGATACCAACAAACTTCACGGTGAAAGTGTGGTGGAGCCCCATCCTGCTGAAAGACGAACAGAGAATCCGATTGCATTTTAGGCATCCGCCATTGCTGCAACATGTCCAAGTAGAAATATCCAGTGACAGTGCTCTCAGCAAGAAGAATGGCCCGTACAATTTTCATTGTGACAATGCATAAAAAAATTTACCTTTGGGGAAACATGCTCAAATTCAATGCATTCATGTGGATGCTTTGTACCCCAGATTCGGCAATTATGCCTGTTCACTTTCCCATTAGTGTGAAAAGTGGCTTCGTCACTGAAAATTAAGTGATCAACAATGCCATGCCATCCCATCCTCATTCAGTTGTTGCAACTGCAAACAAAACTCAAAATGCTTGTCTTTGTTGTTGTCGTTGAGATTCTGTACTAGCTGCAATTTGAATGGTTTCATAGACAGTTTCTGTCACAGGACTTTCCACACTGTCATTGGAGCAATTTAGAGTTCACAGGATGCACGACGCACCGATTTCTTTGGACTCCTTATGAATGTCTCTCGTATGCACTCCACATTCGTTTCACTCACACTGGGACGTGTGCTTCTCTTTGCTGGGCACAAGCAACCCGTCATAACAAATTTATTGTGTCAGTGGTAAATGGCCTTCCTTGTTGGTGGCTTCTTACCGTACTTCGTTCAAAACATCTGTTGAACTGCTGTAGCACACTTGTTTTTTTCGAACTCCAACACACAGAAAGCTCGCTCCGCACCTGAACTCGTCATGTTTGCAACTAGCACTGACAATCAGGAGATTACCAAACTATGGCGGTATACATGGAAAAAAAAAAAAACTTTCAAAATGACATATGCGTGATATCTGTACAATGTTTGGTTCTTGTGCAGTAAATAATTGAAAGTGTTCCCAGACTTTATGTACACCCTGTATTTTAAGGTCTTTGTGAATAGGAAGTTGGCATCCAGAGAAAAGGGAATTTTTGTGGTTAGGCTGGGGGGGGGGGGGTGTCCACAGTTTAAGCAGCAAGTAAGAAACCAATTGTGGGACTGGGTTTCAGCTAGCGAGATAAGTATACTGCCCTGAACTGATACAGATTGTTGGAGAAGGGATCCATTTGGGATGGGATGTCATGGGGGGGGGGGAATGTACTT
This sequence comes from Schistocerca americana, assembly GCF_021461395.2. Lineage (NCBI taxonomy): Eukaryota > Metazoa > Arthropoda > Insecta > Orthoptera > Acrididae > Schistocerca > Schistocerca americana. The sequence continues at coordinate 381,540,670 of NC_060119.1, forward strand.
GGTGTCAATGAGTGGTGGGTAACACTGGGGAATATTGGAGGAAAAATGGGTGGAGTTTGATTAACAGAAAAAAAAGTGAAATGTTAAATTGATTCAGGAAAGGAACAAATGAAAGCAATAGATGGTTGTAAAGAGAACTGTGGATAATATGTTGCAAATTTGGGAAATGGTGATGCAGGAAGAAATTGTGCTGTGGGCTGTAGGATAGTTCTATGATGTGAGAATATTCATTCACCCATCAGCCATCTCTGTGGGAAAGTATGTGATAGATGTAAAATGATGACCGGAACATTGTGTAGATGAGGAGTGGATCGATTTGGAAGAGAAATGTAGTAATTTGCTCTTGGATAATGTTTAGTTGTAATTTGGCAAACAGGTAATTGAGGTGATGGTGTGTGCTGCATTTGAAGCAATTGCCACCAGTGCTAAAGGATGCTGCGGAAATCACCATAAAAAACTAATTACTTTAAAAGTGATATTGTTAGCATTAAAATGCATTTTTTATTTAATCGTCAACTTTTGTTATTTCAAGTAAATAGATTACTGGGAAGTTATCATCAGGCACTGTTACAGGCATGCAACTTCAGATTTTTTTCCTTTTTTTCCCTTCAGGTGTGGAACAGAATTTAAAGATGTGGACCGAAATGAAGCAGGGAACAGAATTTGGCCAAAAATGTTGTGTACGTGCAAAAATTGATATGAATTCTGTCATTGGTTGTATGCGTGATCCAACAATTTACAGGTGCAAAAATGAGCCACATCCCAAAACTGGAACCAAGTACAAGTAAGGAGTGCTTATATAATGATGTGGAAAATGTAATTTCAATTATTTTCTGTACTGTAGAATAATGTAATGTGACTTGCTTATTTGCAGGGTTTACCCAACATATGATTTTGCCTGTCCCATTGTAGACAGTATTGAAGGTGTTACACACTGTCTAAGAACAACTGAGTACCATGATCGTGATGAACAATTTTATTGGTTTATAGATGTTCTTGGCTTGCGGAAACCATATATATGGGAATACAGTAGACTTAATATGACAAACACAGTTCTATCTAAGAGGAAACTTGCTTGGTTTGTTGAAAGCGGACTAGTTGATGGATGGTAAGTTCCAGCCATTTTAAGAATATTTTCAAGTCACTGACCTATATCAAAGGTAACAAACAGTTTTGTGGTGTGCATTTTCTGTAGTACCGTAGATACTGTCATAAAATAGACATACTCAACACACAATTTTAGGTACCTGTCAAACTTCATGGGCTCACATAATGACCCGGCTTGTGGAGCATAAAACTGGGAAATTGAAACTGAAGGATGACATTCAAATCACTGGTTCTTTCTTAACATGTCTTTGTCAGTGCGAGCAGAGGTGTTGTAGGTTCACATTAATCTGAGAGTTGTGTTGTCGTTAGCACAGGTATTAGTTACGATGAATTTCGTTTGAAAAAAACATGTATATATGCTCTGATGGTGCAGGTAGAATGCCTCACTTAAAGAGATGTGTACAAAATTAATTTAATAAGAACTACATACTATTGTCATTATGCTTCCCCCACTGCTCTCTCTCCCAAGTGACAATTTACAACAGAAAATAATACCATAATACAGAAATGGGTGTACATAGACAAACGTGTTAAGATGTTGATTCATTTGTCTCCCCATACTCTCAAGTGATGTAAGTAAGGAACAGAAGTTGCTGGACTTAACAGTTTGAGAAGCTCAGTATTATGTTCCTTTCAGTTCTGCAAAATGTACAAATTGTGCTAAATTTATGTTTGCCCACTTATAAAGGAGTAGGAGTTGGCCCAAAATTACACCACATGGGTAGTTCTGTTTTCTTCCCAAGCCACTGCCACTTTCTGTCCTTCATGCGCTGTTCAAATTATTCAGCATCACTTTTTACTTGTTTTTTTAACTGTATGATTCATAGCAGTTGTTTCTAATAACATTCATTTCAAAAAATTTAAGCTTTTCCAGGAAAAATTATTGAGTTGTTATGTTAAGAATAAATAGATGAAGAGTTATACAAAGGAACATGCTGAGTTATTTGTGGAATGAAATGATTCCCCTACACTGAAACTTTTAGGCTATAAGCCTCTTTGTTGTTGTGTGCTGTTCAGAAATGCACAGAACATTTGTCTCTTCAGAGTACAGCTAATTTTCTAAACATACATGAACCTCGTCTATCAGTGGAGAGTCCAGATTGGGTTATCTACAACATTAAGGAAAGGATAGATTGCTACTCAGTATGGAGGTGACATGTTGAGTTGCAGACAGGCACAACGAAAAGACTGTTACACGTTTAGCTTTCGGCCTAAGCCTTCTTCAAAAAAGAAAACATACACACATTCTGACGAGCAAGCACACCTCGCACACAAATGAGCAGTTGGAGTTGCTGGAGATAGCAGTCATGTGTGGGAGGTATGCTTGCTGTGTGTGTGTGTGTGTGTGTGTGTGTGTGTGTGTGTGTGTGTGTGTTCTCTTTACAGAAGAAGACTATGGCCGGAAGCTATATGTGTAACTGTCTTTTCGTTGTACCTCTCTGCTACTCATTGTGTCATCTTTATGGTGAATAGCTATCTGTTCTTTTCCTAATATTGCTGGAATCTCATCTACTGTGTTCATCAATTCACTGATAAACAAATTAGACTGTTCTAGAAAATGTTGGACACAATATTTTGGTCTGTTTCATTTTTTCAAAGCTGCCTGTCTGTGACATGCTGCACCCCTCCCCCACAATTCTCTCTCTATCTCTCTCTCTCTCTCTCTCTCTCTCTCTCTCTCAGCCATACCATCCCCCCTTCTCTTCTTTTTCGATTTTCCCTGTTGCTACACGACATACAACCGAAGTATTAGACTTATCTGCAGCCAACAGCAATAAGTTCTTTTCTTTGTCACATAGCTGACAGTTACAATAATTTACTGTTGGTCTTTGCATAGTGGAGCCTGCAGAAAGCTCAATTGTTTGTGTACATGCTGTTGCTGCTCCTATTTCACGTATTTTATTGTTATAATCTGTCATAATACAGGCTGTTTCCTGCCTCGTACTGAGGGCTTCTAAGACTACTCTTCAAAATCTCTGCATAAGGCCCATATGTTCCATATAATCTTGCTAGTTTAGCTTTTAGTTTCACTAAACATGTGACCTAACTTACAACTAGCTTTTCTTGTAACAATTGCCTTATAGCCCTCCTGGCAGATCTTGCTTCCAAACATGCATTAATGCTATCTGTACGAGGCTGCTGTCCCCTAAAGAAACTACCTTAGGCTCTTCTCCTATTCCAAGTAACAAGTCATTCAGTTCCTTGGTTGAATTAATGGTATGTTTGCATGCACGTTTTTATCTTTGCTTTTTACTTGTTGCTATTTTCCAGTTTCCACAGTCTTTCCAAAATTAATCTATAAAGTGCAGAATACACATTTTCTAGTTCAGCCTGGAGGGCACCAATCTTTCTTCACTGTTCAAAACTTCATATATTTTTCCAGCACAATCTGTACTCCATGGGGAAACCTCATCAAGTGTGGTTCTTAATCTTGTGTTCATATTAATTTTTTTAATATCTTGCTGCACGTGGACTGATATCAGCAGATGAATTTCTGGTTTTTTATGTTTTTGTTTGTAGTATTATTGTAGGTTTGTTGTGACATAACGTGGTTGTCATTGCTTGATATATGGGTTATTTATGAGATTATGAGTGAAAGATATATTCATTTGTTTTGGAATATATACACTTTGCACTTTAAAAATACAAACTTATGAGTCATCTTTCGGGCGTGCATCCAGGACAAAAGTTTTCAGTGTGCTTGTAGCTTGTGAAAGATGGTGGCAGATGGACATCTAAAAGCATAAATTGGTAGCTGCGAATCTAATGCTTTTTCTTCAAATACCTTCATAAATAAACTATATACCTTTGGTGAGAGAGAGCTATCCATGCCAATAGCATCAATCTGTTCATAATATTGATTATCAGATGAAAAGAAAATGGAAGTTAAGCATGCTTAAACAATGCTGTTATATCGTCTTCAAACTTGCAGCTCTTCCGGGATGAGTGAAAGATTATCTGATTTTACGAAAGTGAGTATTTGTAAAATTCCTTTTCAGTGTGCAAAAAGTACATAGGACAAGGATGCATGCCTGAAAAATGATGAGATATTCTATCCATTGTGGGAACTTCAAGAAACATATTACTGTAACTTTATTTTCCAGGGATGACCCAAGGTTTCCAACAGTTAGAGGCATCTTGCGTCATGGTATGACAGTAGAAGGACTCAAGCAATTTATTGTGGCCCAAGGCTCATCCCGATCTGTCGTACTTATGGAGTGGGATAAAATATGGGCTATTAATAAAAAGGTGAGTTTTAAACAAGCAAGAACATTTATTATTGGTGGTGTTATCCCTCAGGAAAGAAAAAGAAAGGAAGGGCCATATGTCATACACCAAGAGTTTAGCTGGCAGTAACAAATGTGTGGTAAAAGAAATATTACACATGCACTGGAGAAAAATTGCACTTGACAGTTCGCGTTACATCAAGTTACATTGGCTCTACTGTAATAGCAATATTGCAACAGCAGCCTCTATACACGTAGAAGACGATATGGATTTCCGTTCTACCTTGTAAATATCAGCTAATGAGCAATAACAATTTGTTTTTCAGTTGCTACCACAATGTGACAGGAAAGAAACAACTACATAATACTGTAGATACAAGTTTAACGAAGCACACACTTTCCATAATGGAGCGAAGGAAATACAGGAAATAAGCATTTGATAGTGACCAGTATCTTGAAAGCAATATATTATGTAGTTTGCAAAAGTAAATAATAACTGAGATAGCAACTTCTCACTCTAGGTTTTATTATGACAGTGATGCAACAAATAACCATTATTCATAGCTATATATGACGGTAGTATCTGTTCGTGAAAGAACAGTTACCGTGGATGACCATGCAGCTTTGCTAGAAATGAAATGGTAATTAAATGGACACCCTAGCTGCAAACTGGCTTTGATGTACTTCATTGGGGACATGTTGAAAATGTGTGCCCTGACCGGGACTCGAACCCGGGATCTCCTGCTTACATGGCAGACGCTCTATCCATCTGAGCCACCGTGGGCACAGAGGATAGTGCATCTGCAGGGACTTATCCCTTGCACGCTCCCCGTGAGATCCACATTCCCAACATGTCCACACCACTACATTCGTAGTGCGCCTAATAGATGTTTGCCCATCATACTCATTACTCGTGGCAGATTAATCTACCAAGTCCCGTACGAGTTCGGGCATAGCATGTGCGTTTGCACAAGAAGGTCAATGGCCGGGAAGCCATATTTTAACTATATATGATGGTAGTATCTCTTCCCGAAAGAACAGTTACCGTGGATGACCATGCAGCTTTGCTAGAAATGAAATGATAATTAAACATTTTCAACATGTCCCCAATGAAGTACATCAACGTCTGTTTGCAGCTAGGGTGTCCATTTAATTATCATTTCATTATTCATAGCTTTTTACTCACCAATTTACGGCAACAGTGGTGCAATTATGTCCAGTTCCCCATTGTCACTGTTGTCGGAATCAGCGCCAAAATTATCCTCATTGTCATCACCAGAAAGGCAAATCATCAGCTGTTCATGGTCACTAATGATACTTTCATTTTCCGTGCTGCTCAAGTCAAGTTTTCATCATGCTCGACCTTTTTCCACCATGAGGCATCCACAGTCACAAGAGCTTGTAGGTGTCACAGACTTATTTTCTTCAACAAGCTAATATAGCAGAAGCTTTGTCATGCTCATATCCACAGCAATATTTCGCGCCTGTAACCGTTTCATTGTAGCTTCTTTGCAGTCGTTTGTGGTTGGGCCTTTGGTCAGTATCACTGAGTGATATGGAGCATTGTCTACTAGAATTGTTGTAGGGACAGAAAACTGTTTTAAAAGATTTCTGAACCACTCAACAAATGATGTGTGGTCCATGTCTTCACAGTAATCACCTGTTATTTTGGACCGAAGAACTAAACGTGCAACAGGAACAAAACCACTGTAAGAACCTGCGTCGACCACAATCGGTCTTGCTCCTCTTCCCATCAGCTGATGATCACTGTTGCTTGGCGTGTCATCCGTCCAACATTTATTGACAGCTTTCATGGCATTAACTCGCATTTTGTCTAGCCACATTGTGGAATGAATGTCCTCCCCCACAAATTTGTGAAAGAATATGTTTCAAGTCATTGCATTATATGCCATTTCTAACAGGACTTTGCGTCCATCTAGCATTTTGTAACAGAAACTGATACTTTTCAGCCCAAGTTTTAGTTACATTTTCCCACCCTTGAAAAGTTCACTTTCTTTTTAATGACACTAGCAGCATAGCTACGGTAGAATATTCTTTCCTGCTGTAGATAGCATAAATATGCCTGCAGATATCATCAGTCTGGAAAGAATCTATGTTTGTGGCAGGGTGAGGCTGCTTTTCGTTTCCAGGTGTTGCTAAGAATACATTATCTGATCCACATACCTTGTAATCATTACGGATGACGTCTACATCTCTCAGCTTTTGCAGCAACACTCCCTTACTACTGTTATTGCACTAATTCCAAGAGTTTTTGATGTGGATTCTACTACTTCATCTGCAGGAACTGACGGCTGTCCATGACTAATTACCTATCCTTTCTCCTGCTTTTAAAACTCAACAGCTCTCCACAGTAACTCCAGTGCCTGGCTATTTAGTGGCACATCTTGATGCAAAGGATTGTCACTAGGTGAACAAACTCTTTTCTGTGGCATGTTTTACATATCAAAAACGTGGTAGAAACCAACCACAATGCAATTTTGTCTCTACAAAAAAATTTATTGATCCAAAACATACAATCTATTAAAATTCTTTGAAGTACTTACCTTGAGCAGTGATACACTTCTTCCGGCAATTGCTCATGCCTGTTACACTTTCTGGAAGGTGGTGACTGGAATTTCATTTAGAGTATGTGTTGCTGCCTTTTGGATATCCTCAATGGTATTAAAAGGGCACCCCTTCATCTTGGTTTTGATGCACAGAAAAAGGAAGAAATCTGATGGTGCCATGTTGGGATTGTAGGGCCGCTGTGACATTGTTGCTAAGTTGCACTTCCCTAGGATCTCCTGAATCAACAGAGCATTGTAGCACAGCACGTTGTCCTGACGCAGTGTCTGTGTTGAAGTGGGCATATGTATCGGCCGGGTGATACAATCTGCTATTCTTTTTAACAGTCCAAGGTGGTCAGCTGTGTTCAGTCATTCCTCACCGTATGAACTCCAAATGGATCAAGTCTTTTGCACCGAAGCAGGTGATTAGCATAGTTTTCATTTTTGATTTGCTCATTCTTACTTTCTTGGGCCTGGGAGACATGGATGTGTGCTACTCTCAGCTTTGAGGCTTCGTTTCTGGGTCGTACACAGGAGCCCATGTCTCGATCTCTGGTGATGACGTCATCTAAAAAATAAGAGTCTCTTTTTCAACCATTCTACAAGTTCTTTCACGATCTGCATGGGTGGCATATTTGTCATTTTGATACTGAACTGCAGCAGCATGCCTCTACAGATGCTTGTAGTTGTTTAGAGTTTCGTCAATAAAATAGGGACCGATGACGCACTTCTTGAAAAGTGCCTACTACACGTTGACAGACCAAGGTCATTGCTTATCCACTTCCCTCAACCATTGTGGAGTTTCAGTTGACAGTTGGTGCGTATTGTGAAGATTTATTGCCCACAGTTTTTAAACAATGCTTCATCCACAAACAGCTGTCAACAAAGGGGTAGGTGGGATTATATACATTGGAATGTGGTACTAGCAGAACACTCGTTTAGCTTATCCCACTTGCACATCAAGTTGGCTGGTAATGACATGGAGATTGTGTGTTACTCCTGCTAAAATATTGTTCGCATTTCTTTCATTAGTTGTGGTTCTTTTTCATTGATGGGTTTTATTCTTCACACTTCCAGTTTCTTGAAATTTTCCTAATTATGTTTGCAAAGACGGATTGTCAGGGCTTTCCCTTCCAGCCTACAACTGCACTGCTTCTCTGACAATTTGATGATACTGAATATGCACAGAAACCATATACTCCTATTTGACTATCGTTTGCAGTGTGAAAGTCTGAATAGCTTCATGAGCAAGTTGTCTCATAGCTATCACAGCAATGCACAGACTGAAGGGCTTCAAGGTCCTAGGTGAACATACAAACCATACCTGAGGTAAGTATTTATTTACATTTGATACTGTATGACGGACATGTGAGGGATGCTTTCACTTGATGGCAGGACAATGGTTTGTGGTGCTGTTGCCTTGTTACAAAATTCCATAAAAGTTATGTTGTGGAACCCTCTTCAAAGCCTGTATCCAATGCCACAGGAAAAAGTACGTATTTCTGTTTTTAAGAGAAGGTGATCTCTTAATTTGGCAGTTATAAACATTAAAAAATACATGATATCAATATAATGGAAGGAAACATTCCACATGGGAAAAATTATATAAAAACAAAGATGAGGTGACTTACCGAACAAAAGCACTGGCAGGTCGATAGACACACAAACAAACACAAACATACACACAAAATTCAAGCTTTCGCAACAAACTGTTGCCTCATCAGGAAAGAGGGAAGGAGAGGGGAAGACGAAAGGAAGTGGGTTTTAAAGGAGAGGGTAAGGAGTCATTCCAATCCCGGGAGCGGAAAGACTTACCTTAGGGGGAAAGAAGGACAGGTATACACTCGCACACACACACATATCCATCCACACATACAGACACAAGCAGACATATTTTGTTAGAATATTTGCCACATTGTCCACTACAATTTAATGAAAACTGCACCTCGATATATTTAGTCATTTTGGATACATGTGTTGCCTTTCTTAATTGTCCCACACTGTATACTAAAATATTTCCACGAAAGTACGACATATAAATTTTGAATCTCGCACATCACATTCTGTTGTTTTATTTCCATTGCAATTTATACTCTGCATGCAGTTGATGTAAGTTCCTTTTTTCTAACCATTTGTGTCTTTCATGAGAAGTATATGTATGTGGTATAATACAATTTTTGATCATTATCCACCATTAATGTTCTGTTTATTTCATTTTCCAGGTAATAGATCCAATTGCCCCTAGATACACAGCTGTCTTGTCAGAGGGAGCCGTAAATGTGAAAGTAAATGGGGTAATTGAAGCACCACTGATTGCGCAGAAACACCCTAAGAATCCAGATGTTGGTTCCAAAACTGTTTGGACAGGACCTAATTTGCTAATCGACAGTGAGGATGTAAATCTTCTGAAAGAAGGAGAAAATGCTACATTTATAAACTGGGGAAATCTGATGATCAAGAAGATTAACAGGTCAGTTCCATTGATACTCTAAAATATTTGTCAGTCTAGTATGTCTTGTATACATAGAACCATTATTTGTGTGAAAAAGTCCGCAGCTCGTGGTCTTGCGGTAGCATTCTCGCTTCCCGCGCATGGGGTCCCGGGTTCGATTCCCAGCGGGGACATGGATTTTCTCTGCCTCGTGATAACTGGGTGTTGTGTGTTCATCATCATTGACTCGCAAGTCGTCGAAGTGGCGTCAACTAAAAAGGACCTGCAATACGGCGGCCAAACTTCCCCGCATGGGGCCTCCTGGTCAACAATGCCATACGATCATTTCATTTCATTGTGTGAAAAAATGTTTATTGAAAATACATTAAACAATACCGCGTAAATGACATTTTCGATTTTCTTGATTTTGATTAGTTGTTGTATTCAGAACACATGCTGTTGCTGCTATAAAAACAAATTTTCAGCTCTTAATCATGAAAATGAAACTCCAAGAATATCACTTAAGCCAAACAAGGTAGAGAAAAGGTGTAAATTCCACATATCTGGTGTGGTAGAAAATCTGTGGTACCCTCATAGATGATGCTGTTGTCTGTAGGGTGGTTGCAACACCAGCAGACGGTAACAAAATTCAGGAAGACCTGCAGAAGATCAACGATTGGTGCAATACCTGCAGCTGTCAATATATCTAAAAAAACAAATCTCCACATTTATGCTCTACTTTCAAATGAGTAGTAATTTCTTTCTTTGTGAAAATATCACTTTGTGAATCAGTGTGCACTTGCAAGACCTGAATCCTTCTTCCAGAACTGATGCCTAACTGTGAGAGTTACATGAAGAGTAATAACAATGTATTGCTGCTCTGCAGTCATACATTTATGTTGCAAACTCGGGGGCTGGGTGTTTGTGTTGTCCTCATCATTTCATCATCATCCATGAATGTGGTGAGATTGGACTGTGTAAAAGGTTGGATCTTTGCACGAGCGCTGATTATCGTGCAGTTGAGCACCCCAAAAGCCCAACTTATCGTCATTATGTTGCAAAGAATGAGATTAAAAGTAATTTGTATTTTTGTTGAAGAGACAAAGTTGACATAAAATGACTGGTGAATAAGTTTCTGTGTGTTTGTCAACTACTCATTGTTTAAATATGTTGTGTGCTGTCGGTTGAGCAGTGTAGCTTAGCACACCCCTGAGATGCTACAGATCCAATCCCGATAACCTACAGTGAAGGAAAGCTCCGCATAATATCACACAAATTTAAGGGAAACCATGTTACACAATGGATAACACCTTATTAAATGAAAGTTACTAGTGGTGGCCCAATAAAGCATGAAAGTATTGGTACTGCACTTCACACAGATATGATGCTGTTTTCTATAGGGTGGTTGCAACAGCAGCAGCTTTTGAAATGAGATGTTGAAGAAAAATGCTGAGTATAATATGGGTTCACAGGACAGGCATTAAATCACATGGGAGATAAAATAAATTTATAGCACTGCTTCACGGAAAAGGATGGGGTGGTTGATAGGATATGTTGTGAGGCATTTGGTAAATAAGCTGACAAGAGACTATAGGTACGAACTACAGCTTTGATACAGGTTGGTGGACACATGGAAGCATAGCATGGAACTATATCACGGATACAGCCAATGAGTGCAAAAATGATTAGTGATTTAAAGAAAGATCCCCAGAGAAGAGAGAACGAATACAAATACTTTCTCCAACACACATAATAGGTGCTATTAGCTGGCTGTGAATATTAAATCTGTGCAATGAAACCCCAGTGCAAATTAGTCAACTTCATGCCCCTGTCGCTTCAGTGGCTGCATCAACGGCGCGTGCTTACCACTCTTGAACGGAGCAAGTATGCAGCATTGCTGCAATAGTAGCTGGAAGTTCTGTGTCCAGCTCGACCTCTGCACTTTGCTCCAAGTCGGAAACATCTCTCTCTCTCTCTCTCTCTCTCTCTCTCTCTCTCTCTCTCTCTCTCTATGAATATCTTCCACAGGTGTCTAAGATGAAGTGTGTTCTCGACAGCATCCCTGAAGGTAGTCTCCTCTTCACTCTCCCTACAGCAAATCTTTTCTTCAGTGTCCTTGGAACAAGCACACTCTGACTTTCCTCTAAGAGAATTGACTGGTTCTGTCATTGTCAGAATCTCACCATCCAATTGAAGCAGACATTGCAAGTTTTGACAAATAATTATTTTATAAACAAATTCTTAACTGTTTGCATTCTGTAATGCAGACACAGGGCATCTCTGTGCACTCTTATTTAAATTGCTGCTGCCAAGCACATCGGAGAGAATTGCACGAGCCCCGTTGTGTAAATAATGAGGCCACTGACATTAGGGTATACATTAAAACAAATATATTTTTGTAAGTATTACAATAAAAAACTAATTATCATGTGGCATTTTTTAAAACTCTTGAGGATGGACAGTTTCCATTGTGTTGCACTCAAATTGTTTACTGATGAATCACTGTCAACCGAGCAAGGTGGCGCAGTGGTTTGACACTGGACTCGCATTCGGGAGGACGACGGTTCAAACCTGCGTCCAGCCATCCTGATTTAGGTTTTCCGTGATTTCCCTAAATCACTCCAGGCACATGCCGGGGTGGTTCCTCTGAAAGGGCACGGCCAACTCCCTTCCCCATCCTTCCCTAATCCGATGAGACCGATGGCCACGCTGTCTGGTCTCCTTCCCCAAAACAACCAACCAATCACTGTCATGATCAAAATCATTGCCACTCCTATTTTCACTTAGACAACCCTCCAAATGCTCCACTGCAATCTCTTCCTCAGAAAGGACTGTGCTTAAAGAACTAGCCATTTCATGCCTACTAACATGAATGTGATAAGTACAACCTGTCTCTCAACACAACTGCTACACACAGGTTTCCCTAGATGGCAGTACTGTGCAGCATTGATGCCTAGTTCGGGTAGGTTTAAGAATGATGCATCTGAGAGCTCTGCAAAAGATCATGTCAAATGAGGCTCGACATTGGAGTAAAAAACAAAATTTGCAATGTCGAGCACCACTCACTGTTGGATGGAAAGGATTAACAAGTTCCTACTCGTGCGGATTTTGTCATGGTTAACGAATAGTGCTTTAGTACAGGAAAGAAGGGAGAAAATCTGTGACAGATTTCCAGTCACTGCCAGCTAAACATCTTGCACATAGACACACGTGGTGAATCGCCATTTCAACCAAAATAATTACTGTGCACCATTCACAGAACCCCTTACTAGGATTTTAACAAACATACCTGTGGACCATGGTAGCATCCAACAGTTCTGTTTTTCCACCTGGCATGATCTTAATTGTATATTTAAGACTTTGTCTGGCTGTGTAATCCCCCTCACCCACCCCCCACCCACCCACCCACACACACACAAACAAACTAACAAGCAAACAAACAAACTTCCCCCTCCCATTTTTCCAAATACCTCAGAACGCGTGCTATCAACTGACACTATTTTTTCATCAAGTAGTGCCACAAATTTATTTTATAATGTTCCTGTACCCTTCTTGTCTGTTCTTTGAGAGTCCTTGCTCCATCTATGCAAACAAGCTATGTAAACTCTTTTATTTCCATGATACTTAATGGCTGTAACGTAGTAATTATAGTATTGACTTTAGTATGATTATATTTAAATACATGTGATAAGTTTTCTTTTAATTTTTAAATGAAAATGTATGCAAAATTTTTCAGACAATAGAATGTCTTGGATGAGGTAACAACAATAATATGGGAAGGATAACTTACTAGTCGCCACATGAGGAGCCACTGAGTTGCACACAAGCACAACTTGGCCACATACTCACTGTTTCTTAGTGCTGGAACCGACTGACAGTCAGGCTCCAGCATTCAAGAGACAATGCCCGTGCACGCGCGCGCACGTGTGTGTGTGTGTGTGTGTGTGTGTGTGTGTGTGTGTGTGTGTTCCATCTTTTTTTTGTGCTTGCCTGAGACTCAATGCCTTTGGTATGTAGTGTGTAGCTGTCTATCCTTTCCATATTTTTAAAAATTTTTACTTATTCCACATATTTCAGGACTATTTCTCCCTCATTCTATTTAAAACATTAACATGCCATTCCTTATCAATGCATTATGTATTTTTTGTTTTTCTGGCATTTTTCACATCCGTGTGGAATTCCTCTCCCTGAGTATGGAATGAACAATGCATCTAATTTGTCATAATGTGTTTATACACTGGAAAATGCAATAATTTGTTGGCTCCTTCATCTCTTCAGCACAAACGGCGAAATAACTGTGGAAGCTGAACCAAATATTGAAAATAAAGATTACAAAAAGACACCAAAATTAACATGGTTGGCAGTGACAAGTAAAGCACCCTTTGTACCTTGCACATGTGTCTACTTTGATCATATTATTAGCAAGGCCATTTTGGGAAAAGATGAAGATTTCAAGGATTACATTAACCACCAAACAAAGGTATATGATAATTACACATATCTTTTGAAATAGTATTGTATTTGGATTGATTTACCATTGTTTTTAATTGTAGACAGAGGTACATCTGCTGGGTGATCCAGAATTAGCTTCTGTGAAAAAGGGTGATATCATACAACTTCAAAGGAAGGGCTTTTTTATATGTGACAGGCCCTATAGACCACCAAGGTAAGAATAAAATATCTGCTTTCATTTTTCTATAGTGATTATTTCATTCTTACAACTACTTTCTTATATTTATTTATTTATTTTTTATTTTACAGTGTATATACCAGTGTTGCAGGTCCTATAATATTATTTCATATTCCGGATGGTCATACAAAGGATATGCCTACTGTTGGAAAACCAAAGAGTTCCAAAGTTGACACCAAAAAGGTAATACATTGAACATATCTCACTGTCCACATGGAATGATTACTTGCTTCCTTTTTTGTTTCTTGCTTTCTTTGTTACAATTAAAGTACCTACAGTTAAGGTAAAAATGGCAAAGCTGTCATCGGTGTAAATACCACAGTGCTCTACTAGTGTAAACGGTAAAACTGTCATCAACATGAAGACTGGTTTAAATTCTGCAGTGCTTTGCTTGGCATGATCCTGTGTATTACAGTCCCTGTCCAGCCATTCAGATTTATGTTTTCTGTTATTTGCACACATGACTTCAGGCAGATGTTAGGATGGTTCCTTTGAAAGGACAGGACCATCCCCAATGCGACCTTGTGCTCCATCTCTAATGACATTGTCACCAATGATATGACAATCGGAATCTTCCTTTCTTCCTTCTTTAAGTAAGTTGTTACAAATTGGATGCAAATTTATGCTGATCCAACATGATTAAAGGCGTAGTGCTCAATTTAATAAAAACAATTAATATAAATTCAGAAATATGGAAGTAAGTATTTTTTGTGTTGACCAGGACATAGAACCAAGTGCTTATGATTTAATATTGGACAGTGTAATATTTATTGTAACAGTGTACAAGTCCCTACTGGGTAACAGCATAATTTTCATGAACAATTTTGATGCCTTATTGTGCTTTTTGTCATACAGAAAGAAGTTATTGATTTGTGGTAATTTTAATGGTACACTGATTACACTGATAATGTGTACAAACAACAAGCAGAAGTTACACACACACTCACACACGTATTCTGTGGAAATGAATCATCCGAGCATAATGCATAGTAATCACATTACATAGCTTTACTATACATAGTCTATAAATACTGAAGGAAAACGTTTAGGGTGAATAATGACTAACAGAGTGAGGGGGCGCAGTGGTTAGCATACTGAACTCGCATTCAGGATGACGACGATTCAAACCCGTGTCCAGCCACCCTGATTTAGTTTTTCCATGATTTCCCTAAATTGCTTCAGGCGAATGCCGGGATGGTTCCTTTGAAAAGGCACAGCTGATTTCCTTCCCAACCGTTCCCTAAACCGAGCTTGTGCTCCGTCTCTAATGAACTCGCTGTTGACAGTATGTTAAACACAAATTTCCTCCTTCTCCTCAGATAATAACAAAACAGTGGAAGATTTTAGGAAGAACTTATTTTGTTAGGGGGAACATTTACAAGAGACGCAGTGCCTGCTCTACATTCAACGTAGTTTTTTTATTTTTAAAGCAGTTTTCCCAGCAACAAAAATGCAGTCCTAAGAAGTGTCCATCTCCTGCTTCTGCTTTTGTGGCCTCTTTGGACCACTTCAGTCGATCATTTTCTGATAATCCATGTCAATATGTTTTCTTTCGGATTTGCCCAGTACCTTTTCTTTTGCTCTGATCTTTTTCGTCATTGCTCATAAGCAAATAACCTTTTTATTGTTCATTGTTTGTCATTGTATGGTTTGATTGTTATCTTTATGTTTTTCAGTTTCATTAAATTTTCTGTTTTGTTTTGCAAATCATCCAGGGTTAATTATTTCTCTTTCATATTGTGATTTCCTGTATCCATCCTACTTATTGTTCCATGTTCCAAAGTTCCACAATAATTTTTCATGGTAATCTGGTTTCTGGTTTCCTCACAATGTGACCAAAATAAAGAAATCCTTCAGTATAGTATCTGTAATGGGCTTCAGATCGCTGTTCACCACTTCAGTTGGCACTATCCGCCATTGTCCATCTTTTTGATTTTTGTATTTTTGTGTATTCTAGTTATTTTTCTCTCTTACTGTTAAGATTTTGTCAATTCTGATTTTCTGAGGGACTTTGAAAAGATTTGACTTCCATACGTCACCTCGGGTTGAATCACTGCCTTTTGATGTTTTAATTTAGTTTTTCATATTCTATGTAGAACATGTTAATTTTTGGACTTTTATCATTTTATTAGTTCTTTCTCGCCATGCATGTTTCTCGTCCAGGTTGTATGTTATAATTTCTCCTAGGTATTCAAATTGTTTCACTATTTTTACTTTCCTTGTTTACTGTTAAGTGATTGATTGCTAGTGCATCTGTCGCCATTACCTCAATCTTTTCAAATGGGATCTGGAGTCCTATTCTTTGTGCTATATTTTGTAGTCTTGTTATATGATTTCTGGATTCGTGAATGTTATTAGCTAGTTGCACTAAGTCATCTGGCTTTTTAAGTTTATTTGACATTTATTGGTTCCAGTTCTTAAGCCTGTAGGACTTTCCTTGCACCATTCCGATGTCGTGTACTCCAGAGCACAGTTGAAAAGTAATGGCGATAAACCATCTCTGTGGCTTAACCCTGTTGTAATTGTAAATGGCTCAGATATTTCTCTTCTGAACTTTGTTAGATTGTGTGTTTGTTAGACTTAATTTTATCATTTATATTAATTTGGAATGGAGTCCAAAATTTCTTAGTATCTTCATCATTGAAGATCTGTGGATACAATCATAAGACTTTTTGAAGTGGTCAAAGGTTAGAGCTTGTTGAATTTTGTCTGGATTCGAATCTTGGCTGGGTTCTATTTCCTCCACTCAGAAACTGGGTGTTTGTGTCATCATCATTTCATCCTCAACAACGTGCAAGTCAACAAAGTGGCGTCACCTCTCAAAGACTTGCACCAGGCAATCAGATCTACCTGCCAGGAGGCCCTCACCATATGACATTTCATTTCTATAAACAACGATATAGGATTGACACGTTCCCTTCAAGATGGAGAGTTTGTGTTCTGATTACATTTTTTTAAATAAATTCATGCTTCATTGTCACATTCCTATTAGTGAACTACAGCAAACTAATACTGATGCAGTGAAAACTGTTGAATATGTATCTTATTTTGTAGTATCTGTCCAACAAGTTAGGGCTTTACTTAACACTGACTGTCATTGGGAGGGTTCGCAGAATCAGAATGGTGTGTGCACAAGACATCTATGATCACATCAAGTTTCAGATCAGTTATCAATCCATTTTTAATGATCAGTTAGTGGCACAGCTGTTTGAACTGCCATTGTTTTCAAAACCAACAAATTGTTTCTCAGAAAAAGAACTGAAAGTAATTTTTAATTTGTTTCAGTTACATCTTGAAATGGATTTCATGAAACCATCAGCGGTTTTGACTTTAATGAATTTTCTCTATGAAACAACTTAGCCATGCCTTTTCCTGAATGTTTTGAACCACTGAAGATAACAGTGACTTTTCCAGTGATGACCGGAGAGGCATAATGTTGCTTCTCAACACTAAAACGGCTAAAAACCTTCATACAAAATACTGTGACAGACTTACATCTTTTGTGATGCGTTCTCTTGAAAAAGAAATAGTGAATCTTCCAAAATTCGGTGAAATGGTGCTAAAGCATTTTGCAGCACAATAGTGGAGACAAACAGCTTTCCCCTGTAAACAAACTAATTAAAGGAAGCAAAATGTGCATTAATAGGTGATAAGAAGCAATCCCATTGTTGTAACTAGCTTTTTAGCATGTTTCCCCACCGACATAACTTTTCCGACAGTTTAGCTCAACAAACCATACTAAAAATGATGCATTATGGGCAAATTTTTAATGCGGTGTATCACTTAAGCTACATATTTTCATAACACACAAGTATAAATATGAAAACCAACAAATATTGTATGTTAGCTTCACAAGCATTTAAGTATACCTGCAGATGTTTAATATTTATTGACAATATTAGTTTGTCAAATAACCAATAAATTTAAGTGACCTCACATCAACAGTAATAGTGACCAAAATTATCAGTTGACAATGCAGTTTCACAAGGTTAAGATGTCAAACACCCAAAGGAAAGCTTGTGCTGCAATTATATTAGCTATAGCTTGCAAGCAAGAGAAAACAATGAAAAAGAGGAAATGATTCCGAGAGTGGTTTGAAAAACAGAGTGATTAGTCACATGTTACTGACTGGAATCAGAACCACGGGCCCAAAAGTTATTTTCCAACGAGTCCTGCAGCGTAGGACAAGTTATTAATGTCAATATTAGATAAAATAAAGATATAAAATATGTTAATGAGAGAGGCAACCACAGTCGACGAGAGATTAGGATTACAATAACATTTGAGATTTCTGGCGATGGGCAGGTCATTCAAATGGTCGAAATTTAGTTCTGTGATATCAGCAAAATCAATTACTAAAATTCTATGAAAACCTTTGAAGCAATTTTAATTGCCTAGCAAGGATATTTTCAGGCAATTAATGCAAAACATCTTTTACAACTTGTGGTAATTTGATGAAATTGACATACGTATTGCAGACCTCTTACTAGTCATTGCAGACGTATGATATATTTTTAAAAGTGGAAGGGTTTTTCCAACCTGCTATGTAATTCACAAACCTATAAAAAAAATTTCAAATTCATAAAGTAAGCAGTGTTGTAGAGAGTTCTCTGTTGATCTCCCGAAAGTAGTACAAGGGGCGTTGGAAAAGTCCATGCAAAGTCAGAGAGGTGGCACCACCGGCACATATCGAGGTCATGTTTAGTTAGTAGCATCTTTGGAAAGAATGCACGCCAAGTTTCAGCCATATTAGTCTATTTCTTTGTGTGTGGCATTCGTGTGAATCAAGGAAGTTGAGTGATTGTCAAAAAATTGACGATAAATAATTTCGTGTGGTGATTAAGCATTACTTTATGAAAGGCAAAACGCCTCAGGAGACTAAAAAGAAACTTGATAAACATTATGGTGACTCTGTACCATCGATTAGAACAGTTTATAAGTGGTTTCAAAATTTTATGAGTGACCGTATGGGTACAAGTGATGTTGGACGTTCCGGATGCCCTGTGGAGGTTACGACTCCAGAAATCATTGATAAAATCCATGATATGGTGATGGATGACAGAAGAGTTAAGGTGCATGAGATTGCTAGTGCTGTGGGCATCTCGAATGAATGGGTACATAATATTTTGCATAAACATTTGGACATGAGAAAGCTATCTGCAAGATGGGTTCCGCGATTGCTCACGCTTGACCAAAAACGAGGTTGTGTGAAGTGTTGCAAAGATGGTTTGCCGCTGTTCAGGAAGAATCCACAGGACTTTAAGCGTTGTTTGGTCACTGTGGATGAAGCATGGATACATTACTATACTCCTGAGACCAATAAACAATCTAAACAATGGGTTACCAAGGGACAATCTGCACCAAAAATGGCGACTGTCTTCTGGGATTCGCAAGGGATAATCCTCATCGACTATCTGGAAAAGGGTACAACTATTACAGGTGCATATTATTCATTGTTATTGGACCGTTTGAAAACCAAGCTGCAAGAAAAACGCCGGTGATTGGACCGCAAAAAAGTCCTTTTCCATCACGACAATGCACAAGCACACACACCTGCAGTTGTGGTTGCAAAATTATTGGAAATAGGATTCCAGCTCGTTTCACATCCCCCCTATTCTCCAGACTTGGCTCCTTCGGACTGCTATTTGTTCCCCAATTTGAAGAAATGGCTGGCAGGACAAAGATTTTATTCAAACAAGGAGGTGATTGCAGCAACTAATAGCTATTTTGCAGACTTGGGTAATTCCTATTATTCGGAAGGGATCAACAAATTAGAACAGCATTGGACAAAAGTGTTCCCTGCCGCCGTTGGATAAGCAGCTGCCAGCAGCAAGTCGTATACTCTTAGCTGATTTATTTGTTACATAGTTTAATTCTTAATTTCTTTGCGTGTTTTTGGTACTTGCATCGTTTAATTCATAAATTTCGGGCTTATTATAGTATTTGAGAGTTGTAGCATCGCGTTTTAGTACCTGAATAGTGTAAAATCGTGTAGTCTCCTTCCGCCGCCGAGCAGTGTGTCAGCAGTGCGCAAGTAGCAGCCTTACTGCATTTACTAGGCAATCTTCTATTTTAATACCCGTTTAAATTTTGTGTCGAATTGATTGTGCTCTCTGTAGATTAGTTCAGA
Source organism: Schistocerca americana (assembly GCF_021461395.2). NCBI lineage: Eukaryota > Metazoa > Arthropoda > Insecta > Orthoptera > Acrididae > Schistocerca > Schistocerca americana. Next base: position 381,560,822 of record NC_060119.1, read on the forward strand.
CGTTCTTTGCACAACAGTTTTTAGCATGGATAGGGGCTGCTACTGCTGTGTTCGGATGCAGGCTGAGTTGGCATCTCTTCACTCCCAGCTTCAGGCAGTGATGGCTTCGGTCACACAGCTTGAGGCTGTTGCCAATGGGCATCACTGTGGGGGTCCGGATGGGGGTTTGTCGGGGACCGCCAGCTCGTCCCACGCATCCCCCGATCGGACTACGACTGTGGCTGCCCGGGATACTGCCCACATTGAGGCTGATCCCTCACCTGTGGTAGAGTGGGAGGTCATCTCGAGGTGTGGCAGGGGGCGAAAGACATTCCGGAGGGCTGAACGGAAGGCCTCTCCGGTTTCAGGCTCTGTCTCAGGCTGATACAGATCTTCGGCCGGACATGGCTGCTTGTCCTGTTCCAGAGGTTGCCCCTCAGTCTGCAAGATCCGGACAGTCGCAGAGGGTGGGCTTACTGGTAGTTGGGAGCTCCAACGTCAGGCGCGTAATGGGGCCCCTTAGGGATATGGCAGCAAGAGAGGGGAAGAAAACCAATGTGCACTCCGTGTGCATACCGGGAGGGGGGGGGGGGGAGTCATTCCAGATGTGGAAAGGGTCCTTCCGGATGTCATGAAGGGTGCAGGGTGCACCCATCTGCAGGTGGTCACTCATGTTGGTACCAATGATGTGTGTCGCTATGGATCGGAGGAAATCCTCTCTGGCTTCCGGCGGCTATCTGATTTGGTGAAGACTGCCAGTCTCGCTAGCTGGATGAAAGCAGAGTTCACCATCTGCAGCATCGTCGACGGGACTGCCTTTGGTACAGATCCGAGTGGAGGGTCTGAATCAGAGGCTGAGACGGTTCTGCGACCGTGTGGGCTGCAGATTCCTCGACTTGCACCATAGGGTGGTGGGGTTTCGGATTTCGCTGGATAGGTCAGGAGTCCACTACACGCAGCAAGCAGCTACACGGGTAGCAGGGGTTGTGTGGCATGGACTGGGCGGTTTTTAGGTTAGATGGCTTCGGGCAAGTACAGAAAGAGCAACAGCCTCAAAGGGTGCGGGGCAAAGTCAGGACATGTGGGACCAAGCAGCAATCAGTATTGTAATTGTAAACTGTCGAAGCTGCATTGCTAAAGTACCGGAACTTCAACCGCTGGTAGAAAGCACCAAGGCTGAAATCGTTATAGGTACGGAAAGCTGGTTGAAGCCAGAGATAAATTCTGCCGAAATTTTTACAAAGGCACAGACGGTGTTTAGAAAGGATAGATTGCATGCAACCAGTGGTGGCGTGTTTGTCGCTGTTAGTAGTAGCTTGTCGCTGTTAGTAGTAGCTTATCCTGTAGTGAAGTAGAAGTGGATAGTTCCTGTGAATTATTATGGGTGGAGGTTACACTCAACAACCGAGCTAGGTTAATAGTTGGCTCCTTTTACCGACCTCCCAACTCAGCAGCATCAGTGGCAGAACAACTGAGAGAAAATTTGGAATACATTTCACATAAATTTTCTCAGCATATTATAGTCTTAGGTGGAGATTTCAATTTACCAGATATAGACTGGGACACTCAGATGTTTAGGACAGAGCATTGAGTGACATTATACTGAGTGCACTATCCGAAAATTACCTCGAGCAATTAAACAGAGAACCGACTCGTCGAGATAACATCTTGGACCTACTGATAACAAACAGACCCGAACTTTTTGACTCTGTAAGTGCAGAACAGGGAATCAGTGATCATAAGACCGTTGCAGCATCCCTGAATATGGAAGTTAATAGGAATATAAAAGAAAGGGAGGAAGGTTTATCTGTTTAGCAAGAGTAATAGAAGGCAGATTTCAGACTACCTAACAGATCAAAACGAAAATTTCTGTTCCGACACTGACAATGTTGAGTGTTTATGGAAAAAGTTCAAGCCAATCGTAAAATGCGTTTTAGACAGGTACGTGCCGAGTAAAACTGTGAGGGACGGCAAAAACCCACCGTGGTTCAACAACAAAGTTAGGAAACTACTGCAAAAGCAAAGAGAGCTTCACTCCAAGTTTAAACACAGCCAAAACATCTCAGACAAACAGAAGCTAAACGATGTCAAAGTTGGCGTAAGGAGGGCTATGCGTGAAGTGTTCAGTGAATTCGAAAGTATAATTCTATGTACCGACTTGACAGAAAATCCTAGGAAGTTCTGGTTTTACGTTAAATCAGTAAGTGGCTCGAAACAGCATATCCAGACACTCCGGGATGATGATGGCATTGAAACAGAGGATGACACGCGTAAAGCTGAAATACTAAACACCTTTTTCCAAAGCTGTTTCACAGAGGAAGACCGCACTGCAGCTCCTTCTTTAAATCCTCGCACAAACGAAATAATGGCTGACATCGAAATAAGTGTCCAAGGAATAGAAAAGCAACTGGAATCACTCAACAGAGGAAAGTCCACTGGACTGACGGGATACCAATTCGATTCTACACAGAGTACGCGAAAGAACTTGCCCCCCTTCTAACGACCGTGTACCGCAAGTCTCTAGAGGAACGGAGGGTTCCAAATGATTGGAAAAGAGCACAGGTAGTCCCAGTCTTCAAGAAGGGTCGTCGAGCAGATGCGCAAAACTATAGACCTATATCTCTGACGTCGATCGGTTGTAGAATTTTGGAACATGTTTTTTGCTCGAGTATCATGTCATTTTTGGAAACCCAGAATCTACTCTGTAGGAATCAACATGGATTCCGGAAACAGCGATCGTGTGAGACCCAACTCGCTTTATTTGTTCATGAGACCCAGAAAATATTAGATACAGGCTCCCAGGTAGATTCTATTTTCCTTGACTCCCGGAAGGCGTTCGATACAGTTCCGCACTGGCGCCTGATAAACAAAGTAAGAGCCTACGGAATATCAGACCAGCTGTGTGGCTGGATTGAAGAGTTTTTAGCAAACAGAACATAGTATGTTGTTCTCCATGGGGAGACGTCTACAGACGTTAAAGTAACCTCTGGTGTGCCACAGGGGAGTGTTACGGGACCATTGCTTTTCACAATATATATAAATGACCTAGTAGATAGTGTCGGAAGTTCCATGCGGCTTTTTGCGGATGATGCTGTAATATAGAGAGAAGTTGCAGCATTAGAAAATTGTAGCGAAATGCAGGAAGATCTGCAGCGGATAGGCACTTGGTGCAGAGAGTGGCAACTGACCCTTAACATAGACAAATGTAATGTATTGCGAATACATAGAAAGAAGGATCCTTTATTGTATGATTATATGATAGCGGAACAAACACTGGTAGCAGTTACTTCTGTAAAATATCTGGGAGTATGCGTGCGGAACGATTTGAAGTGGAATGATCATATAAAATTAATTGTTGGTAAAGCGGATACCAGGTTGAGATTCATTGGGAGTTTCCTTAGAAAATGTAGTCCATCAACAAAGGAGGTGGCATACAAAACACTCGTTTGACCTATACTTGAGTATTGCTCATCAGTGTGGGATCCGTACCAGATCGGATTGACGGAGGAGATAGAGAAGATCCAAAGAAGAGCGGCGCGTTTCGTCACAGGGTTATTTGGTAAGCGTGATAGCGTTACGGAGATGTTTAGCAAACTCAAATGGCAGACTCTGCAAGAGAGGCGCTCTGCATCGCGGTGTAGCTTGCTGTCCAGGTTTCGAGAGGGTGCGTTTCTGGATGAGGTATCGAATATATTGCTTCCCCCTACTTATACCTCCCGAGGAGATCACGAGTGTAAAATTAGAGAGATTCTAGCGCGCACGGAGGCTTTCAGACAGTCGTTTTTCCCACGAACCATACACGACTGGAACAGAAAAGGGAGGTAATGACAGTGGCACGTAAAGTGCCCTCCGCCACACACCGTTGGGTGGCTTGCGGAATATAAATGTAGATGTAGATGTAAAAGGAGACTACGTCGAAAAATAAAAAAGGTTTACCCCAAACATGTAGTTTTTATTTTTGCATGGACTTTTCAAATGCCCCTTGTATATACAATGTTTATCCTTGCATAGGCCTATTAATATTGTTCTGTTAAAAGACTAGTTTGAAAAAGTTAATCTGAGACATGATAAGTCCAACACAAATTGAGAACGAGAACTGTGCATACTAACTCCATATGGCTGGTTCACAAAGCTCTGTCAACTTATGAATGGAGAATGTTATCAGACCGTCAATACTGGACCTCAGACATTCATTATGTATTGACAGTATTTTGAGGGTCATCAATACTGCTCTTCAGTATTTATAGTATTGACAATGTGTCAGTACGAACCTTCAGACTGTCAGTGTATTGATGGTTTGACAGTATTATTGAAAATGCGAGGTCCCCTTAAATCAACATGGTGGCTGCATAGTCTTCTTCTTTCTGCCAAGACCTGTGACATTACAGAAAAATCTGTATCATCTCACAAACTCATAAAGATCACAAATTGAATACACACTAAACATTAAACATTGCAAGCTTAGAATTGAAAACACAAAAAAACATTAAGCATCCAGCAGTGTATTTTGGCATTAAAGAGCTCACCAAAATGTGTCATTCAGTATGATTTGTTGTGATAAAGTTTTGGAAATATGACATCAGCAGGTAAATATGCTATCCGTAGATCTTATGTAGGAGTGAGCTTTTGACATTATTTAGTAATTGATTATAAAATGGAAAGGAGATAGAGTATGTAATCTTTTGGTTAGTGTGTGATATGGACCGCCCCTGAAATCTTGATTGCAATGACACACAGAGATGTAGCACATGCAAGGTCTGGATTAATTTTGGTCAGTAAATGTCACAGCCTGTGGGGATGATGATGATGATGATGATTTTAATGGTGAGGAATGACATATCTATGTGATATAATAGATCCTGGTCTGGAAATGCCAGAGTCTAAAGCTGAAAGTAAAAATCATTCTGATACATCTGACAGCAGAATACATGTACCAGTAATGTTGTTGCAAAGACTGTAGGGTAGACAACTTTCAGATGTGGTATTATGAACCTAAACAAGAAAGAAGTCTAGTAAGTATGAGATCCAAAATTCCGTGAGCACTTGTTTATCATCACTACTTTGGAACACATCTCCCTTTTACTGAAAAAGCACTCATAACTCGTGAGATTTGCATTTTAGAGTCCATGTTTACAAGACCTTTTTCTTTGTTTGGTCCATACTACTACCTCTGAAAGTTGCCTACCATATAATCTTAGCAACAACAATACTGGTACAGATATTCCACTGTCAGGTGTATCGGAACAATTTTCACTTTCAATGTTTGAGTTATTCATTTCCAGACTAGTGACCCTTACATCAAATTGATACATTTACCCATCTCTATATCCCTGATACTTTGTAATGTCGTAATGGAATCATGTTATACATTGCCGATTTGGCCATCTTCTGTTCCATACCATTTTATCTTGCCTTCAAAACACACTGGTCGCCATATGTTCTGCAGTTTGAGCACCTGCTGTTGTAAAGTCCCACCATGCTAAAAGTGCCGTACTACAAATAATGGCTCTGAGCACTATGGGACTTAACATCTGAGGTCATCAGTCCCCTTGCTGTACTACAACTCCCTGCTCTCCAGTGACAGTTCCTATTGTAACATTTAACTCAGTGTTGTTTTTAACATATTCTCCACTAGCAGCTCGTGATGTTTAACTTGACTGTTGACAGACATGCATTATTTATGTACGAGTATGACTACTACTTTCTGCTTCTTTAAAACATTTTTAAGCGCCCTTCTAAGTTTGGACATGGTTTTCTATATTGTACCTACTACTTATTTCTGTTTTAACATTTCGGCCATAAGTTTTCACCTTCTTATTTGCAACCTTTTTCTTAATTATTTTTTTTCAGTCACTCCTTTTGTCTGCTGACCATCTAACCATGAATCCCTGCTCATTCTACCTTCGCCAATTCTGCAAACTCTCCTTTGCCGTAGAAAAACTCCAGTCTCACAACCTCTCTCCAAAATCTTGTCTCATACATTATATCGCACCTAATGGTTTTACAATTGAAACTGACATCACGGGCTGTCACCAACCTAGTCCTTCATAATCATACAATCCAAGCCCAGACCAAACTTGACAGCCTCTTCTCATTTCGCAAAATTCTTTTACACTATGACCACAATTTCTTGGCTGCCATCACTGCAACAGAAACTCTTGCTCTTCAGTAGTTGAAACAGCATTCCTAGTGCCATTTGATGAAGCTGTCCCAGCTACTGCTGTCGTATGCATTCCTGGATTACCTATAGCCAAGAAGGGATGTACCTCTCTGATCCAACACCCTCCTTCACCAGAAAACTGCTCATAGCTTCCCAACATTGCCTTGCCGAATTACTCTACATCCCTGAAACGTCCTTTTCCACCCTTCATAAAACACACTGATCCAGAAAATCCATCCCTTAACACTGTTGACAGTCTTTCTGTCAAACCTCTGACGCTTGCAGAAGTCTCAGTACACTCTAAAGCCTCACGATTGTCCCAAAACCTAAGTTCAACCATGTTAGACTTTTAAAGGACCATGTTTCTTTTACTTGGTACATTTCTTTGACACTCACCCCACTGACAACAACTAACCCAAAGCCCCATATGACAACAGTTTCAATCTCGCTTCTACCGTGATCCTGCTCCTCTTCCACCCGGTTATCCTCTGGTAATTTTTCAGGAATTCCTGTTCTTTTATCCTATCCTCACCGTCCTTTTCTAAATCCCTCCCTAATGAGTCCAGCATCACTCCTGCACAATACACAGCTTTCCGTAACCTGAAAACCAATCCCGACCTTATCATCCTTCCCACATACCTGGCACCACCACAGTGGTTATGAATCATGGTGGCTGTGTGGCTGAAGATCTCTGTGAACTTTCCAACACCCTGCATACTAGCCATATGGCGATGATTCCTTCGCAGAAGTCCAACATGACTTTCAAAATCTTCTGAAGACCTTCGGTCCAATACAAAACCTGATATATGAATCCATCTCCCTCCTCATACCACTAACCTTCCATACTCTTTTATCTGTTTGCCAAACTCTACAAGCCCAAACCCACAGGACTCCTTACTGCTCATCCTATTGAGACTGGGTACAATACTCCCATGGAACAAACCTGTGCATTTGTTGACCAACACCTCCAAACTGTTGTCCATACCTTCCGTCCTACATTTGAAGCACTGCTTACTTCCTTCACCACCTTTCCACAATTCCCGTCGATTACAACAAGACTCCTTGTAGGTTACTACGTATGCAGTGTCCTTACACACCAGCATTCCTCATGCCCTTGGTCTAAATGCCCATGGAACTGTATCTTTACCCATATCCTAGAGATACTATGCCCATCACCTCTTTATTATCCTCCTAGCCAACCACGTCCTGACCCACAATTATGTCACTTTCAAGGACCAAATGTATAAACAAATCTTTGGTACTGCCAGCAGTACTCACATGGCACCATCTCATGCCAACTTATTTATGGGTCAATTGAAGTAATCGTTCCTATCCAATCAACAACTAAAACCTCTTGTCTGGTTCAGATTCATTGATGACTTTTTCATTATCTGGATGCATGGTGAGGACAATCTTTCCTCTTTTCTCCATAACCCCAACACCTAATCCCAAATTTGTCCCCTTCCTGGATGTCAGTCTCTACATTTCAGATGGCTCCATAAATACATCTGTTCCTATCAAGCACAACAACCACATATAGTGCCTTTACTTGACAGCTGGCACCTGTTCCGTGTTAAAAAGTCTCTTCACTACAGCCTCACCACCTCTACACACCTCATCTGCAGTGGAAAGCTTGAGCTACCAAAATATGCTGATAAGATTGCCAGAGACTTTACTGATAGACAGTGTCCTTTGCAGCTCATCCATAAATAGTTTTCCTGTGCCACCTCCTCCTCTGACACCAGTAACCCTGTTAACCAGCTCCTCACCAGCTTTCTCATATCTTCCTGTATCCTTCCGGTCTTGAAAAGGTCAACCACATCCTCCACCAGGGGTTTGACTACCTCTTGCCGCGCCCTGAGATTGTATCCAAAATCATACCCATATCACACAATGTACTATTCAGTCACCCTCCCATCCACCCACACACCCACCCAACCTATAGAGTATCCTTGTTGATCCCCATTCCAATTCTATTCGCAATCCTGCACCCTGTGGGTAATTCGCTTATAGGCACAAGATTAAGATGTGTCCCATGAAAGCAGCCATGCTATATATCAACTGTGCATCAATTACTGTACAGTATTCTATGTGAGCATGGCAAGTAAACAGCTGTCTACTCACACAAACCGCAGCAAACTTGACGATCCAGTTGCCAAACATGCTGCAAATCACAACACAAATTACTTCAAAAGCTGCTTTATTGCACAAGCCATTTGGATACTCCCTTCCAGGCCAAGTTTCTCTTAACTACGCAGGTGAGAATTGTCTCTCGATCATATCCTGAATCTCCCTGGCCTAAACCTCTGCTAACTTCTGCTTGCACCGCTTCTTCCCCACCCAGATTGCAACTGCTGTTTTTTCCCAGGTCCCCCCCCCCCCCCCCCCCCCCCCTCCTTTCTCTGCCCTCGTGTAAGCACTCTCTGTGCTGCACTTCACATCACCTTTCCTTTCTCTATACCTCTTATTTGCTTTACACTATGAACTTCATTTCTCTTGTTGAGCAGCCACTGAATCATCTGTCAAAAGACCTGCCTCACACTTTATCACTCTCACCTTGCCCCAAGTGTTCTTCCCCATTTGGTCCCCATCTCCTTCTGTCCAGGCAACTGCTCTCAATAACCAGTCTCACCGCATCTGTGGTAGTGTTCGTTTGGATGTCTGTGTGGTTGTGTGTGTGAATGTGCGTACTTTCACTAGAAAAACATCAAGAGCTTGAAAGTTAGTGTGAGTGCTGTTTTCTGTTATATACATCTGTGCACCACACATCAGTCCACTGTAGGTGAATTGTAGCCTTTCCCTTATTTTATACATTGTTCCATCCAGGAATTTCATTTATTGTGTTACATTGTTAAAAGAGACAGGGAAATAAGCTGTAAAAGACTTTTTATTGAAGAGACTCAAGAGCATTAAAAAGGACAATTAATGTGATGTGCAACATACACTGAGAAGCCAAAACATTATGACCACTGCCCACCGTAAGGTTGGATGCCGCCTGGTGACGGTGTGGGCACATGACCCACTGTGGGAAGTATTTAAGCGCAGCAGAGACAGATGGGATCACCCTAGCGTAGATATGGGCTGCAAATGGAGAAATACACTGTGGTTAGCAACTTTGTCAAAGAACATATTATTATTACACAATGCTTGTGAACGAGTATCTCAAAAACAGTAAAATTAGTCAAATGTTCACCTGTTGCTGTCATGAGCATCCATGGAAAGAAGTAGGAGGACAGTGAAACTAACATCAGGTGCTAATTGCCATTCTTGAACATGGACCTCCGCAGCAAACCACCTTTACATGTTCACATGTTGGCCCAGCAGCCTCATCAGTTACAATTGCAGTGGGCATGGCACCATCAGGATTTGACTATCAATCAGTGGAAACAGACCACGGAGACAGGCTGGTGGGAGCAGTATTATGCTACAGGAGACATTCTTCTGCACTTGCAGGGGACATGTGATGATAATCAAAGACACACTGATAGCTGCGAACCATCTGCATCCCTTCATGCTTGATGTTTTCCCCAACGGCAGTGTCATCTTTCAGTATTATAGTTGTCTGGGTCCCAGTGCCAGAACTGTGCTACAGTGATTTGAGGGGAGCATTATAGTGAACTCACATTGATGTCTCAGCAACCAAATTCATCTGATGCAAACCCTACGGAACGTATCTGGGTCACTATTAGGCGTGATCAGCATACGCAAATCAGCGGCCCATTATTTACATGAATCACATTATCTGTGTGTAGATATCTAATGCCACATACCTCCACAAATTTACCAACAAACTGTTACATTCATAATAATGCAGTATCAGTGATGTACTTCGTTCCAAAGATGGACAAACAAGCTGTGAAGCGGTGGTCATAATGTTTTGGCTTCACCAGTGTATATTTTTACTACCAGTAATTACTTCTTAATAATTGAAGAAATTGGTTCTAGAAGTCAAAAATGAGAGCAAAACAATACACTAAAGAAGTAACACAAAGAAAATTTAGTGAAATGAAAATTTCTGTCACATTTCCATTTAAAATAAGGAAAATAAATCATGTCTCTCAAAAATTAAAAAATCATATCAAGTTGATGGTACCTCATTAAATTTTTAAATAATAGAATATCATCAGTTGTATCCTTTGCCATGTATCGAAGACGTTTCACTCTGTCAGTCATAGCAATCCATTAGAGAAATTAAGTTCCTGTGATTTAGTAGCTGCCTAGTTCCTATTCGAGTAACAGGGTGCAGAAAGTTTCATTAAGATGTACGAGTAAGACAAATTAAAACATGACAAGAAGAAACCACAGTTAATGTTCTGCAGGGTTACATTATGAGGTCATGTATTATGGTATGGGGTACCAAGTGAAATTTACATTGGGGATATTTTGGTAGGAAGGATGCAGCATGGTATCTTGGATGGAGAGTCGTCATTAAATGTAGAAGTTACTTCATGTGTGCTCCAGGGAAGTGTGTTGGGCCCTTACTGTTCATGTTGTACATTAATGACGTAGTGGACAATACTGATACAGTTTTTCGCAGATGATGCAGTTTTTCTACAGTGAAATACTGTCTGAAAGACGCTGTTTGGTCAGATCTTGATAAGATTTAAAAGTTGTGCAAAGAATGGCAACTTGATTTATTAAATGTTCAGAAATGTAAAAAAGGTGCACTTCACAAAATGAAAAAATGTACAACCCTGCGAGTATAATATCAGTGCATCACAGGTGGAATTGGCCAACTCCTACTCCCCTAGTACCTCACTTTGTAGGGATATAAAATGGACTTATCACGTGGCCTCAGTTGTCAATAAAGCAAGTATACTTCAGTTTATTGGTAGAGTCCTGTGAAAATGCTGAAGATTACAAAGGAGACCACTGTGTGACCCTCTCTGGAATATTGTTCTGATGTCTGGGCTCCGTACAAAATAGGAATAAAGGGGGATATTGAATGTATACAGGGAAGGGCAGCATGAATGGTCACAGGCTTGTTTGACCCCTGGGAGAGTGTGACAGAGGTGCTGTGGAAATTGAACTGGTGGATTCCTGAAGATAGATGCAAACAATCCTGAGAAAGCCTGCTTACATTATTTCAAGAATCAACTTTATATGGTGACTCTGGTAATATACTGCAATCTGTACTTATTGCTCACAAAGGGATTGTAAGAACAAGAATAAATTAAGTACAGCACACATAGAGGCACTCAAACATTTAGTCTTCTGGCACTCCACAAGGGAATAGAATGGGAAGAAATCCTAACAACTGGTACAATGATACATCCCTTTGTTACAGTGACTGCTCGTGATGCTTTAAATAAATAGGCATTGTGCTACTGAATCAAACACTTTTTGGAAATCTAGAAATACTACCTCTACCTGACTCCCTTGATCCAAAGTTTTCAGTATGTCACGTGAGAAAAGTGCGAGTTGGGTTTCACATGATTGATGCTTTCAGAATCCTTGATAGTTGGCTTGGGGAAAGTAATTCTGTTTGAGGTACCTCATTATGTTTGAGCTCAAAATATGTTCTCAGATTCTGCAACAGATAGGTGTCAAGGATGCTGGACAGTAGTTTTGTGGATGACTTCCACAGGTGTGACCTGCGCTTTCTTCCAACTACTGGGCACAGTTTTTTGTTCGAAGGACCTACACTAGATTATTGATAAAAGAGGGACTAACTCAGCCGCAAATTCAGTATAGAATCTGATAATCATTACATTGAGCCTTAGAGCTTTGTTCAGTTTTAACAGTTTCAGTGGCCTCTCAACACCACTGACACTAACACTTATTTCACTCATCTTTTCTGTAGTATGATGATTAAATCAGGCCAATGGGGCACTTTAATGACATCATGGATAGTGTTCATGTTTAAAATTACTTGTTAGTGTTCGTTCTTTTAGGTGTATATTGTGTATTAAACCGGAGACCTAGAAATGACGGAGAGGCTTTGTTTACTGTGTGGCTAGCCGTGCGGGCTTCTTTTAAGTACTCACATAGTTTGGCTCCGTGCGATATTCCCAAATGTTCTCCTGTTCACAGGTGTTTGTTTTTCAACACACTGCTGTACTACACTAGTGACAATATTTTTTCATTTGCATGTTTTGGCTTATATATCCCCCATTAACTCATAGTTACGTGTACATTTTTACTGTCATCTCATGTTCAAAGCTGAAGCTACAACTATGCGTTTGATCCTAATAATTCTGTTTGTTTCATTTTACCATGTTTTCATTGGGTTGATTTCTTGTCTGTCTGTCTCTTCAGTACAAATTTTGCAGTTGATTTTAAACTAACTTCTTGATGAGCTAGTGACTCAAAACTTTCAACATAGTTCAGAACTCGATGACTATGCAATATTAACTCTTGTTCTTGACTAGTTTGTGGCAGAGGGTTTTTTGTGTGCAACTGCCGTTTCCCTCTTTCCTGTTCCAATTGTGAATGGTTTGCATGAAGAACAATTGCTGGAAGCCTTCAAGTGAGCTGGACTCTCTCTGATTTTTAGCCTCATGATTTTTTTGTCAAATGTAAGCAGCAGGAAACAATGTGTTGTTTGAATCATGGTAAGAGAAACTGAAATAAACCTCTGCTGTGATTTCATCAAAATGCTTGAAATAAGTTGAAACATTTCACACACACAAGACTACAGCAGAAAATAAACGAAAATGAAAATGAATTTTTAGTTTACCACGTTTTTAAATCAGACTAAAAATTGTAAAATATTGTCTCCTAGCCCCATGTAGATCCATAACCCCTTACACATAGTTCTAAAATTTTTGCTTGTGATTTTGTAATAGGTATGAAAATGTTTGTATGATTTAAAATGATAAACATGAAATGCTAGATACTAGCAAAGACGTAAGATATTCGTGTATTATTTAGTAAGTAATGTTATAATGAGGTGGGTTATTCATACATCAATTAAACTGTGTGCGCCCGATGTTTTTCATTTTAAATCTTACAAGTATTTTCATACCTATTAAAAATTCACAATCACAGATTTTCAGTACTACCTGCATGGGGCTAGGAGAAATTATTTTATACTTTTTAACAGAGTTAAAAACATGCTATATTAAAAACTCGTTTTTATTTAAATAATTTTCAATGCAGTTGCAATTCAGTTGACATATTTTACTGTGACTGGGCCAGCTAAATTCTGATATCTTTTCTGTTCTTCAGATGGTGTTATTTCTCGCTGTTAGTTCAGAACAATGGAAGGAAGCATAAGTGACAGTAAATAGTTTGATGGATTTTGTTGGCACCTTCAGATTACATAACTGATAATGACCACTGTTTGTGATGAGCTGCAGATTCTGGTCTGGAACAACTTCCATTTTTCACAGCATACCAGGCTAAGCATTATAGATAGTAGCAGCAGCGAAGCGGAAAACTGGGGATGAGTTAACTCAAACTCACCTTGAACACTGCTGCGCTTGCAAGAACGTGTAGGGAATAATCTCTTCTATAACATAAGTGCCTCATTTTGTTGAGACAAATTCTCATCCACAGAAATGAAAAGACTATCTAATGAAAAATATATTCAGTGGAAATGGCATTTCCTTTAAGAAATATGCATCCCCTTGCAAACATTGAAACGTTTCTCCCGTAAAATTACATGTACCACTTGTACATATTCGGCTATTTATTTTATTTTATTTGTAAGTATGAGTACATGATGCTACGTACTTATTATAACAGTTCCAAAATGGTGGTTCTGAGCTATGTGGTGGTCTGAAATTTCTCTGGTCTGATTGTTCCCATTTTTTACTGTTTATGTCATCGCATTGTGAGGTTGTAAAGTATCTTGTGGGACATACTATACTAATGTATTGTTCACGGGTATTCTGTTATTTGAAACAAAATGTTGAAATTTATATGTATAATTAAGGCCTCAGAAAACCTCTCTCTACTTTAGTGGATCATAATGAGACATTACAGATGCTTCTCTTTAAAAATTTCTGGACAAGCTGCCTGGCTACATTTCCTGTTTAAGAGTATTTTTTACATCAAGATAATTTAATTCTGAACAATAGCCAATATCAAGAGTTTTGGTTAGTTCAGATATTTATAAAAAAAATTCATAACCATTGTCATTCTTTTAAGAATGAGGATAACCACACCACATGATTATGTAATACAGTTTTTTAATAGCCATATGTGTTTTCCTGTAATATCAGTTAACAATCAAAGACCAACAACACAAATCAAGACAATCTGTATCTTCATTCATATTACAACTCATGATGCATATAATAGTATTCTGACAGATAAATATGGTGTAAGCTAATCAATTTTTATTACATATTAGCAGTCAGCTATGTCACTGTTTGTGGTGAGCTGCAGTTTCTGGGCCAGTCAAATATGTCGTTTTCATTGTAGCACTGTTCTAGTTATTTAATAAAAACAGGCTTTTCACACCATTGTTTATTCCAAGTTCGAACCCACATGAAGAAGCAGTATACATTTAAGGATACAGGCTACTTATAAATGGTGGAAAAATCAAAATTTTTTTTATGACTATTCTATGTTCTTTCCTGATGACATTGATATACAGGGTGTCACACTCAAAGCTCCCTGATTTTCTTAAGGACCCAAGAAAGGAAAACCATAGCAGATACGACAATGAAAAAGGCACTACATTGTAGAGCTTCTCAAAGAATTTATATTCCCGTGTCAGAAGTGTCAAGTATCGTTGCCAGAGTGCAGAATGGTTGCATGAAGTGAAAATGGCGACTCCACAGCAGCACATACAAGCAGTAGTGTGGTTTGCAGAAACAAAATCGCCGATTACTGTGCAAATAAATTATCGTTGTGTGTATGAATATGATCCACCTGGTGTGAAAACAATTAAGGAAAGGTATAGGAAGTTTCTGGCAACAGGAAGTGCTCTGAAACATTCTGGCAGTGCACGTTATGGAGTTTCAGAAGAGACAGAGGAGAACATCAGACAAACGCTTCTCGGAAGCCCACGTAAGTAAATTCGTGAAGGATCTAGGCAACTTGATGTACCTCGATCAACATTGCATCATGTAGTTCACCAGTGTCTTCGTATGTGTGCTTACAAAGTGCAAATTCTGCAACATCTGACGCCGAATGACAAACCACACTAACAACAATTTGCTGCAGATATGCTGCAGCGTATTGATATAGATGCCAGCTTCCTGGAAAGATGTTTATTCTCAGATGAGGCAACCTTTCATCTATCAGGAAGGGTTAATAGGCATAATGTTCGGATTTGGGGTTTTCAAAATCCGCACATTGTCATTGAAGATGTTTGTGATAGCCCTAAACTAAATGTCTGGTGTGGGCTAATGCACGACAGGATTGTTGGAGTGTTCTTCTTTGTGGAACAAACAGTGAATGGGTCAGTATATCTGGACATGTTAGAGCATTCGCAAGTTCCTGGATAGGAAATTTCCTGATCGTTGGATCGGATGCAGAGAACTCATTCCCTGGCCGCCACGTTCACCCAACATTACGCTGCTTGATTTCTTCACATGGGGATTTGTGAAAGACTGCGTGTATGCGACCTCAGTGGACGATATTCCTACTTTGCGACATCGTATCACTAATGTGATTGCAACAATAACAGAGGAAATGTTACAAAGAACTTAGCAAGAAATTGAATAAAGACTTGATATTCTTCGTGCTACAAATGATGCACATGTAGAGGTGTATTGACGATAACTAAATAAATAAATTCTTTGAGATGCTCTACAATGTGGTGCATTTTTCATTGTCGTGTCTACTGTGGTTTTATTTTCCTGGGTCTTTGAAATCAGGAGGTTTGAGTGGGACACCCTGTATACGTTATAGGGTTTCAAATGAAAAATGACCTATTTATACCGAATTTTAAAGTTACGGTCATGTATGCCGCCACGCTCCCTTTATTTCTGTTACAGAAACCAGTATTATTTCGAAAAGAAATGTGAACTTTGTTTCCAGCGATTATATGTATGATAAATTGTATTTGTTGGTAACACTGCAGGTTTCTAGTGTCTGTAAATGATTTGTCTTTGCTAGTATTTACTTCTGTTTCGCTGAAGCAGTTAGTCCACGTGTTACTGAATGTTTGTTGTCCAAGTGCTACACATATTTGTGGAAGTACAGCCACACTGTTGAAAGTAACCTATGTATCAGTTCTTCAGGGAAGAAACTCCCACATAGTACACCTCTTGGTGTTTCAAATTTTTGTGTTAACAATGACGCTGTTTGTAGTGGATGTGTTGTTGTTGATGTGGGCATCTTATCTTCTTTGGTAAAGGAAGTGGCAAAATGTAAACAGTGTGATGGTGTAGGCTGTCTGGAAGTACCTGAACAACAAAGTAGCAGGAAGGGTTTAGCGTCAAAATTAGTTCTTCTGTTTAGATATTGCAATAAATCTACCTCAAAAATGACTTCGAACATTGTGCATAATTCATATGATGTGAATTCAAAGTTAATGTACGCAATGTGTGCAATAGAAAAAGGAAAAACAGGCTGCTCAAACATTTTGTGGTTTGAGGGACCTTCTCCTCATTCCAGTAAGTTCAGCAAGTACATAAAAATACTTTTAGGTGCCTTGATGGTTGTGTCTAAAGCATCTATTAAATGTGCAGGAGAAGAAACTGTAAATATTAGTGGAACCAGGGACATTGCTGTTGCACTTGATGGGACATGGCAACGTCGAGGACATCTTTCATTGAATGGTGTTGTAAGTGCTACTTCTCTAGAGAATGGAAAAGTTGATGTTGAGTGCTTATCTAAGTACTGCCACACCTGCCATGGTAACACTGAAGGACATATTGAACATCAGTGTTCTAAGAATTATGATGGTTACAGTGGAGGTATGGAGTGTGATGGAGCTCTACAAATATTTCAGAGGTCGCTGCCTGTTTATAACGTTAGATATACGGAGTACCTAGGCGATGGGGACTCAAAAGCTTTCAATAAAATTAATGAGTTCAATGTTTATGGTGATACCTTGGTAACAAAACTGGAGTGTTGTGGACATGTGCAAAAGACATGTGCTAGATTGAGGAAGCTACAAAGAGAAATGAAAGGAAAGTTGCTATGTGATGGAAAATCTCTGTGTGGCCGTGGCAGATTGACAGAAACTGAAATAGACCTCCTTCAGAGTTATTCTGGGCTGGCCATTAGATAAACTGCACCTCTGAATGATGTTTCAGCAATGAGAAAAGCTGTATGGTCCATTACTTTCGTAAGTTGTCCATAGATGACCACCCTGTTCATGGACTTTGCCCTAACTGAGCAGATTCTTGGTGTGGTTACAAAAAATCAAAAGAAAGTGGTCAAATATATGATCATAACCATTCACTTTCTGAACCTGTTATGAATTAAATAAAACCAATTTTTAGGAGTGACCCTGTTTTGCTCAGTAAATGTCTTCATGCAGGCACTCAGAATACAAATGAAAGTTTCAACCATTGCATATGGGAAAGATTACCCAAGAATGTTTTTGTAGGACTAAATACATTAAACATTGGTGTACTAGATGCACAGATATGTTTCAATGATGGAGTGATAAGAAGGTTGAAAGTCCTGGGAAATTTAGGCATAAAATGTGGCTCTAATATGGAAGATCAGTTGCTTGCATGTGATAGACAACGGGTGCATGAAGATGAAAGATTCGCTCTTCAAGTTACCAAAGAAGAAAGAAGCACTAAAAGGAATGCCAAGAGGAAGCTTGAAGATGAAGAAATGCTGCAGGATGAATACTACGCTTCAGGAATGTTCTGAGGCACAGTTTAACTGGGTCCGCAGCTTGTGTTGCTGCCTCTAGATCACAAGGTCCTGGGTTCGATTCGCAGCCGCGTTAGAGATTTTCTCTGCCCGGGGACTGGGTGTTCGTGCTGTCCTCATCATTTGTGACAGTGGCTAAATTGGACTGAGTAAAAAAATTGGACTGTTTTGGACTCATGTCTTCATTCACAATTTCCCGCAAGTAGTGTTTTTCAGGATTTAGGTACAAATATTTCCTGATGTGTATAAAGCATTATTCTAAATTTTTTTTTTTTTTTCCTTCTGTAACTTACAATAGTCCATACTTATGTAGTAGACCTAAGCTTTATTGCAGAATCGACTAAATTCTAGAAAAAATAACATTTTATTATGAAAAAAAATTATAAAAGTTGAAAAGTAAGATGTGACATTTTTTATCCTTGTAATATACGTACTGTCAAATGAGGTGATTTCAGACGGTTTTGTTGTTATTTTGATTGTAACTTTCGTATATATTGTTAGATTAAATTGATTGTTACGGAATTGGTAGGGTATATGTGTAACGAATAAAATATCCCAGAACCAGTGTATGTGTAGGTATATTTATCTGAGGCAGTTAAATAAAGTGAAGTGTCCGAAGTCACCCCATGCTGTCCAAAGTTACAGTATATAAAGGGCGAATTCAGACAGTTACTGCCCTTTTCTTTTTCTTTCTTTTTTTTTCTTTTTTTCCCCCTACATGTTTTTATTTGATTTTGGTGACATTTTAAGGTAGCCCTTTGTTACGAATAAGTGATATGGAATGATATAATGAATTTTATATATTGCAGATAAGTTCTGCACGAGCTCGTTTAATACTTTTGCCTAAGTGAACGAAAGATCTTCTGACTGTCGTTTGAGGAATAAATGTACCCATTCTTCTCCTGGGAAATCATTAAGAAATATCCATTCTTCTCCTGGCAAATTATTAAGAAATTTCTTCTCTTTACAGCCAGATTTATCAAGGTAGCCTTTAACTAAATATCTAATATCCAATTTAGTGAAGAGAAATCCCCAATGTGCAGCCCTCAAGATACCTTGCTTCAACATTTCTTCTTCTTCTTCTTCTTCTTCATTTAGCACTGGATGTCCTCCCTTTTTTTTTTTTTTTTTTCGGATGTGCGTGCTGCACTTTATTTTGTAGGGTTGATTTAGGTATACCATACAAATCTCATGCTTTTCTGTGCGATAATTTACCATTCTGAATATGACGAACAGCTTTATCTAAAAGTTCCGCGTCATAATTACACTGTACTGTAGCACCTCTCCTGCTCTTACACGTTCTTGGCATTGTCCGAAATCACCCCATTCAGTACACAGTTTTACAAAAACCGTCGTTATTTTATAACCTTGCACAAGAAACTCGACAAACTTGTACAGAAATTGTCTCAATGCTGTTAGTTACTGAGCGCATTGACAGTTAAGGTTACAATAACTTCCCGCTTGGCGCAACAATAGAAAGTTTCCACTTTACAATAATGCATGAATTTTTAACTCTGAGACTGTTCGTCAGTTACTCAACTAGGGAAACAATTGATGCAAAATAAAAGTTGGGGAAAGTGATAAATACAATCTTGTGCTTAAAATAACTGGCGCATGGACGTTAAAATATGTAACTCTTTGTTTCTATGCAGTGGCAAAGAGCAAATAAGTCATACTGTCCGAATTCGCCCCGGTGTCCAAAATCGCCCCATTTGACGGTTGTTGGAAGAATCCTAAGGAAATGCAATCTGAAAACAAAGGAAGTAGGTTACAGTACGCTTGTTTGCCCACTTCTTGAATAGTGCTCAGCAGTGTGGGATCCGTACCAGATAAGGTTGATAGAGGAGATGAAGAAGATCCAACGGAGAGCAGCGCGCTTCGTTACAGGATCATTTGGTAAAAGCGAAAGCGTTACAGAGATGATAGACAAACTCCAGTGGAAGACTCTGCAGCGCTCAGTAGCTCGGTACGGACTTTCGTTGAAGTTTCGAGAACATACCTTCGCCGAGGAGTCAAGCAGTATATTGCTCCCTCCTACTTATATCTCGCAAAGAGACCATGAGTATAAAATCAGAGAGATTAGAGCCCACACAGAGGCATACCGACAATCCTTCTTTCCACGAACAATACAAGACTGGAATAGAAGGGAGAACCGATAGAGGTACTCAAGGTACCGTCCACCACGCGTCGTCAGGTGGCTTGCAGAATATGGATGTAGATGTAGATGTAGATGAATAGGTGGAATTAAATAGGTTTAGTACCTCAGCCATCGTGTCATGCATATCTGGTGAAAATTTGGACTCCTTCAAATTTATAACATTAGATTAAATAGTAACTAAATTTGAGGAAGCATTTTGGGGAAAAAATTGCATCAGTTTCTTTGTAATTTTTTTAATAACCCTAAGCAGGTTCAAAAACATTGAAAATACTTCTAATTTGTTTAGAAAGTGTGCTGCATTACCTGATATCAACAAAAAATCTGTAAAACATGTACATTATAAACCATGCCTGAAAGAAATATATGTTGAGTTATGCATAATATTGAGCCAGAAAAATACCCTGTATCGTTAACCACCTTTAGCAGGTTTTTCTCACTGACTAGCACTACTCATCTTTTCATTAATATGGATGGGTACATTTCCTCCATTAAAATTTGTACATATGCATCTGACAGAAGTAGAAAAGCCATAAAAGTTTAGCAATTGTGAAGCAAAATTACCTTTCTCGCATATTATTCACTTAACAATTACCATTGTCAAAAGTACATATGTAAAGTTCTAATAAGCTCAAGGTGTAACTACATTTAAATCATTTATTTATTCATACGACAGAAGAATTGTGTAAAAATAAACATCAAATAAATTGCAGGAAGGAGGCTTAGACAACAAATAAACATCCAACAGCTACAGTCAGTTGAGTGCTGACCTTGCTTTGAGCATTCCAGGGTATTTCTACTGGGGCCTTTCTTTGACTAGATGTTCCACTGTTTGTTATTAGTTCCAGAGAGGCAAATGGGAGAGTTGCAAGACCCCATTTTGCATGAAAGGAAAAGCCATGTCCGGACCTTTGTTAGTTGAGTCTAGCTTTGCATATTCTTCTTCCAAATCAAGCCCCCAGTTGAAGAAGGGATTCTTTTACTCTTGCTAAAAATTGCTGCATGTTGCTTATTTTTCATAAATGGAAATTGTATGACAAGCCAAAACTTACCTGATCTGGTAATTCAACTTGAGTGGACTCATAAACTCTTGTGTGGGATCAGTCTCCTGTTATTTTTGGGTTGGAATGATATTTACTAAAAATTTAATGCTACACTACAGCACTTAGTTTTCAGCCCCTTCACATTTATTGAAACACATTTTTGCTGTGCTAATACATAAATAAGGGAAAGGCAACCACCCACCTGTAGCTGATTGAAGCATGGACCACAAAAACACGTAACTGAAAACTGTATTTGCATTACCTTTTGAGCACTAGCTCTTTTCCTAGCAAAAATTCACACACACACACACACACACACACACACACACACACACACACTGGTGTGCTACAAGTGAATGGTTAAAAGTATCTTCCGGTCGCCATTCTTGAAGGTATTTGCTGTTGTGGACCTGCTATGCAGTGCTGCTACATAAAATGTGTGACTACTTCAGCTTTTGCATTTTGGGGTTGCTGAAGGAGTTCCAATCTATTCAAGCTACTAAAATGATCTAATCAGTTTTGTAGTAACTCTTCTATATTATAATTGCAACATTTCCACTATACAATTTCATTTACAGTTGCAAGTGATACAGATCACGCATACCTTGTAGCTCACAATAAATCATAACATGTGCTGCCATACCAATTTGGCATTACAAAATGACTGTTCCCATCTGTCATGTTCAACTGTTCTGGCATTGACATTATCGCCTGCTTTGTTCCATTGCTTCCAGGACACGACCAAGCTGCAATGCCAAAGTGTAAGTGGGCTCCACAGCATGTGGAGATGCTCACTCACCATTGATGTTCTGAGCTGATACCTTTTAGAACAAATTTACACATAAGACAAAGCAGAACATGCTCAGTGGGATGTTCCACACTTAACAACTGCCTAAACAATGTTTCCTGTTTCATCAAACATCTTTGGTGAGCCCACATGGGTAGAAGTGGAACATTTTATTCTGCAGAATCAACATGTTACATCAGAGCTCCATTAGCCATGGCGAAAGTTGTGTAATGGTCATGGGAGTGTATGTTTGGATGTCTGTGTAGTTGTGTGTGTAAATTTGTGTACTACTTCTAGAAAAAGAGCTAGTGCTTGAAAGCTAGTGTGAATGCTGTTTTCAGTTGTGTGTTTCTGTGTTCCACACATTGCTCCACTATTGGTGAGTGGTTGTCTTTCCCTTATTTTATGTGTTGCTCCAGCCAGTAGTTTCCACTATTGTTATGAGTTTGCTTTTTAGCAGTCAATAATCTCAATATTTAAACCAAATTGGCACACCATATTTATTAATAAACTGTTTCACCTTTCATTGGTGGCCGATTAGGGTAAAGATAAACGAATATGATACATATATACAATTCCCCCTCACACTGATATGTAAATATATTATGTTAATATAATGTTTGATACCCACAGACGAAGTTACGAACTCGTGGCTGATTATAACGTGAGGTCTACTTTTCGGTAACTAAATCAGGGCATCAGTAATGACACAGAGATGTTAACATTACAAATGATTGCTACCAACTGACTTAATTATTGTCCTGCCAATTGCTTACAGAAGTGAGTAAGAACAAAAATAAAACCTGTTGTTATGTTCTAATTTGTAACACGAAAAGAGCAAAATCAAGGGATACAAAATTCACTGAGGTGACAAGTCATGGAATTGCAATATGCATATATACAGATGGTAGCAGTATCACATACACAAGGTATAAAAGGGCACTGTATTGATGGGAACTGTCATTTGTACTCAGAAGACCATGTGGAAAGGTGTCCGAGTTGTTTGTGGCTACACAATGGGAATCAACGAACTTTGAACGCAGAATGGTAGTTGGGGCTAGATGCATGCAAACCGTAGTTGGAGTTAGACACGTGGGAAATTCCATTTCAGAAATTGTTAGTGAATTCAGTTTTATGAGATCCACAGTGTGAAAAGTGTGCTGATAATACCAAATTTCAGGCATTACCTCTCACCATAGACAACATAGTGGCCGACAACCTTTACTTAATGACCAAGAGCAGCGGCGTTTGCATAGAGTTGTCAGTGCTAACAGACAAACAGCACTGCGTGAAATAATCACAGAAATCAATGTGGGACATACGACGACATATCCATTAGAACAGTGCAACCAAAATTTGGTGGTGATGGGCTATGGCAGCAGATGACTGATGCTAGTGCCTTTGCTAACAGCACAACATTGCCTGCAATGCCTCTCCAGGGCCGTAGATGACCGGAAAACTGTGACCTGGTCAGGTGAGTCATGATTTCAGTTGATAAGAGCTAATGGTAGGGTTTGAGTGTAGAGCTGACCCCATGAAGCCTCAGACTCAAGTTGTGAATTGAACACTGTGCAAACTGCTAGTGGCTCCATAACATTGTGGACTGTGTTGACATGGAATTTATTTGGTCCTCTGGTTCAACTGAATCAATCATTGACTGGAAATGGTTACATTCAGCTATTTGAAGACCATTCATAGCCATTTGTGGGCTTCTTGTTCTCAAACAATGATGTCATGTCACCGGGCCAGAATTGTTTGTGGTTGGTTTGAAGAGCATCTTGGACAATTCAAGCGAATGATTTGGCCACCAATATAGCCCCACATGAATCTGTCTTTTTGTTGTGCCTGTCTGTGACTCACCTCTCCTCTATATGGTGAGCAGCAAGTTTGCGTTACATGAACTATATGGTTATAATAAAGGCAAAGTACCACTTTTTGGATATTGTTTCTACTTCTGCTAGGATCACAAAGCCCACCAAAGATGGCTAAAAGGGACTTTTCCATATCTAATAATTGGCAAACTAACAAGTTCTCCTAGTGAAAGTAGACTTCTTGGAATCGAAAAAATCTTAGCTATATTGGCTCTGAATTTTGGAAATAATCACTAATTAATATTAAAACATTCTGGGACATGAGAACTGTGATTATGAATAATATTGAAGTATGAAGTTTTCTTGAAGAAAAAAGAAAAAGAAAAAACTGATTATGGAGAGGAGGAGAATGAGGGTTTTAAAATGTTGTATATCTCTTTACCAAGCAACACACATTTGTTCCCTAAGAATTCCAGATCGACATGTTTCTTACAAATCTGTTAATGTGTCTTAATAATAGTTGGACCATTTAAACTAACTACACTGTTGCCATCAGTGATTGGGAAATTACACAGTAATAAAACTTTATGAATTTCTGCTGGAATAAGCAAGTAGGTAATTTATTTTACTGTTGTATATGTGCCATTTGTAAAACTAGATTAAACAAATTGGTTCAATGGGCTTTCTGAATCACAGTGTCATACAGGATGTAAAAAAACTGATCTAGGACTAATTTTATTTTCACTTTTCCAATTTCACCTCAGTTGTGATATGCCAGTCTTAAACCACTAAAGCCTCCACTTCTTTTGCAATTCCATGAGGATGGAGAGATAATCTGCCCCTTACTTCTTTGTCATTCAGATTTGTTTGATCGTGCTGTAAGTGTCTGCACCACCTAACTATAAAATGGTGCATTGTTGCCATATGCTTCCCCCAACTCAGTATGGATTGGTTAACTTTTCGTGGTTGGGGTTCACAGTGAATAGGTTCAGATTCAATGATGACATGTATTCATGTACGGGGATTTTAAAGTTTGGCATGTGATGAAGCAAAACCTTTCGCAGTACCACTTGATAATGACCATAAGACCGAAACTGCAGTTGTGAAATAAACAATCTGTACTATTAATGGTGAATATGATGTCCTTTTAAAAAAATCGGGATGAATTGTTGCTGTGCTGTTCTCTTTCAAACCCAGAATACACATTAGTGTGTGATGCTCAGTTTTATCAGTGGTAGTCCTGCTCGTTACCTAATGTACATGTATGTATTTAGGAAGCAACTATACAAAGCACAACGGATGATGGTTTGTCCTATTACAAGTCACTTCCTTCTTTAGTCGTTTCTTGACTGGACAAGAAGCAAAATAATGGGCTGTGTGATGTACAAACTAATTTTGTGTTTTTTTGTCCTTTATGCTTTGTGCATGAAATAAAGAATGAAAAGTGTAAAACCATTTTACAATCCATCTTACAGCACTGTTTCTGCATGTCTGCCCAACCACCCTCAAAAGGACGTTGTCTTTCAGTTTGGTACGACACAAGCTACAAATTTATGAGTGCCTTCACAATTTACAATATGGCCGTATGCAATTTTGACAGTTCCCCTAAAGTCTCCCAACAAATATATCTTCTGTTCACCCTGCTTTTAACCGAATTTATATAAATTTATCCAGTTTACATTACTTTATAGCCTTACCAATAGATGTTTATCAAGGTAAATAGTACATTGGTTAGGACATTTGACTCATATTTCAAACTAACAAGGTTCCAGTTCATATTTAGTTATTCCATGGTTTTCCTTCACAACAGGAAAAATCCGTGATGAGCTACTTAACACTGGTACTGCTTTTCTCCCCCACCCACCACCCCCACCCCCATCATTGTTAAACTGTGCCAGTGCTGCAGCTGTAATGTGAATGTGACTAGGTACTAAACTGTAACCTTTTTTCCGTAGATATTTAACTAATGTATTGCAGCACTGACGAAAGTGAGTATGTAGTTCCTCAGTAGCGAAGATTAGTGAAAATGTACCATTTAGAACATGGAACACAAGCTTGGGTGGGTAAAAGATGAAGAAGAAAATTGGCTGTATCTTTTCTAAGAAATCATCTTGCCATTAGCTTTAATAGATTTATGAAAACCATTTTGAACATAAATGTGGGTGACCAGATGTCTAATTCAAGTCTGTTCCTCAGAAATGTGAGCCCACTGTGCCAACTGCTATGTTACTACATTTGGTTACTCCAGTGTCTTTTAGTTAGGACGTCATCTGCCCATCCTGATTTACGTTTTGTATTGTTTCTTGTTTCTGGTATATGCTAGAACACTTCCTTCAGTTAGACCCTGTCTAACTTCCATCCATTTTTAGTCTACAGAGGTTCTGTTACATTCCTGATTACTTTGATGTTTTAAACTCCTTATTTCTTTCCCTTCAATATGAATGTGCTTGTTCAGTCCTTGTGGCCATTTTGTAGAATGTGGTTTTAAATGTAATAGTAGAATGGTAATGGGTCTTAATGCTGTAGAGTCTTGTGACTACATATTTTTTGAAGCAACCTCTGTTTTCCATCCATCCGTGTGGTGGAGACGAAAATACAACTCGAGAGCCGAATTTGTAAAATTACGTCGCGTATCGAACTACGCGTATTCCGTGGCAAACGTAAAACAGTTCAAAGTGGAACCGTCGTTCTCCGCAGCCAGTTTGGCGTGCACCGACACGACGCTTGAAGTTACTTTCACTGAACTGCCACGTGCGTGTGGCTCTGTCAAAAGCGTGCCAGCTGTGAGCCTTTCGAATCAGCCCGGTAACGCAATCAACAGGTGCTGGGATACTCATCCTTTTGTGTCTGTGTAGCTTCAGCGGTAAGCGGTGTATGCACACCTTGCTTCTTAGTTGTGTTGCAATGTAGCTTTAATGCCCTTTTACTTATCATTCTTTGCGCGCGATAGTTACTGTTGTCGCCATATATTATATCACACATGTTTAAATGCGAGTCACGTCCCATCAACATGTGGTGTAACGTGTAATCGTACATGTTCGAAAGCAAAACTGCAGGTTACTTGTGAAAGTACACACGTTATTTATAAGATTATCGTTCAGGTATTTGCAACTAATGAATGAATGTAAGAAAAGATGTCACGATTTACCACCGTGGTCTAAAACAAAGTTTTTGCTTTAATTGTACTTTTTTTTATAGTGCGCCGTTCATCGTGGTTGTTTAGAAATATATGTTGTTTTGTGTGCTCAGCATGTATTACACCGGCGTATCTTGTAATTGGCCTAGCGGTCGTATTTGTAGAACGCCATTACTGCACAGTTATGTGTGTAAATGTGCTGCCCACAGATCTCTTTAATACGGGTGGTGTATTTCTGCATACATAAGAAATTTGTTTTTCAGCTTAAAGACTTACGCCGTCGTATCATATTTTACGAACGACTGCCATATTCGAACCAACGTATTTTTCCTGCCGAGGTTAACCGTAGCCGACATTATTACAGCCACGGCCTCTTCTAATTGGTAAAAACAGGCGGCCGTCCTGCAGCGCGTCCAGGCAAGGTTCCCAACATGTGGTTTTCAATAATTTAGTAGTGCGGTTAGCGCTCGTAGCAGTCAGCTACGAAACCGTGATATTTAATCACGATATGTTTTATGAAGAGAAGGATCACGGATTTTTAAATTCTCGACTGCTTTTCAGGAGCTTTTGAAAAGTCATCAAAGTCGGCTGCACCGTTCACCTGTTTGACTTCGCAAACTAGAGAATAAGGAGAACTAGAAGTCGCACTATTCTGATACTGTTGGTCTTCATATTTATATTTCCTGCCTATTGTATGGAGGTCTCGTCTGTTTGCAGTTCCCCTGGTTGCTTACGATTGTATCTTGGTGGAGCGCGTGTAATAATATTGAGGGAACCTATAATACGATGTTCAGAACCGTAGAAGAATTATGCGCCAAAGAAAAAAAGGAGATCAATGACAATTTTGCATTAAAGACAGCTAATTAAAACTAAGCAACCCAGAAAATGAATAAAGGAAGAAGCAAAGTGTCCCTTGCAATTGGAAAATATCACTGAATCATGACAACATGAGAATTACTGATCACCAGCATATTGCATAATATCTTTTCAGGCGTTACTATGTAGATATAAGCAATACAAAAGTCATTGACAAGAGGTATCGCAAACAAACGGGAAAACTAAGTAAAATTCGTTTTGCAACAATTTTAACAAAATGTCTTCATAGATAACGGTATTCCAGATTATATTGTAAAGAAATGCAGACAAAGTTAGCTTCTTTTTGCCGGGCAGGCATATTTCCAAACTGTATAATAATTGCGAAGTGGCCTCTGTTCATAAGAACGTAGGAATAAAAAAACCATCGTAGGAAAATATTAACCATTCCCGATATTAATCAGGGTTTAAAAAAATAATAAAAAAGTACTGCATAAAAAGTTAAATAAACTTTTGAACCAAAGTAAAATCCAAACTGATGCTTAGAATCGCTTCAGGAAAAGTGGGCAACAGATGTCATCCATTATACTTTTAAAAAAACTGTCCTAGAAACAATGGAAAATAAACAAAATACCACCAGCATTATAATCGTTTAAAAAGCTCCAAGTTTATGACATTAGAGGCACTGCATTAAAATGGTTTGTCTCGTGGGAAACAGAAGTGAAACGTGAACCGTAAACAAATATTAAGGCAAATTTCTCAAATTTAGAAACTCTATAAAAAAAATTGGGAGTTCTTCAAAGATCTGTATGTGGACCAGTCCTTTGCCTCCTGTATACAAATAGCCTAGACCTGACACAGAGCCTCAAACAAATACATTTTTTTCCAGATGACACAAGCATCCTTCTTATTCGAAACACCCAAAACCACCTAAGAGCAGCAGTAAATAGGTCTACAGTTAACTAGCTGGGTAGTTTGAGGGAAATAAGCTGTTGATAAACACAAAAAACATTGCCTGAATTTGTACATAAAAAGGTGATCCAAGCAACATAAGTGTTACAGTAAACTCGAACGGAATTTAACTGTCTCTGAAAACACTGTTTTCATGCACTTGGATTCAAATAGAATTCAGTTGGCATGCACATATAAGCAAAATAAAATGCACTGATAAATAAAGAATGATACAGTGTATATTTACTTTCTGTTAAAACAAATTTTCATTCTGTCTGATTTGCGTACTTTGCCTATTTCCACAGCATACACCCATTCATACATATTTTATTTATTTTTTTTAATCCACAGTCTGGAAATACTTTGGAAGACTAAATTAATAAATCAGGTTCCCAACGGAAATTGAAGATCATAGCACAACAGCCATTTACAACACCATTAGATGCAAATAGCTTCTGTGGTTTGAATGTAAAAGTGAAAGTAAATATTTTATTCAACCATGATAATCAAATATTGACAATAAAATACGCCTTGCAGTCAGGTTCAGATTATAAATGATTAACAGCACCAAACAGAAATGTAATCTCGGTCACTGCATTTAAACATAACTTATAGCAAGAAAATTAGAAAGATATTTGCAGAACAAGATACTTACAGGGTGGCGATTTTTCTTGAAAACCTTGAATTCTCAAGGAATTTCATTTCAACCTGGAAAAATCAGGGAAATCTGTAGGGAATTTCAGGAATTTTATAAAACCTCAGGAAATTCTGTGCTTTTAAGCTAACATTGGATTTAAATGTTATTGAGCTTTAGAAATCACGAATTTTAAAATACTTAATATTTTGGAGAGTGTCAATTATTTGAATATAAGTCCATATAAATTACCAATGTTTAAAAATTGTGATTAAACTACAGCCAAGAAGATGATGTTTGTGTGATGTTCAAAACACACACACACACACACACACACACACACACACACACACACACACACACACACACACAGCTAATTTCACTGGATGTCATCTTCCTCTCCACATGTGGAATTCTCAGATCGCTCTCTCTCTCACATACACAAAGAGTGAAAAGTATTACATGAATAATCTACAACAGGAATAAAAATTAATTCTGTATGGGGTGACATGAAATGTAATGCCTCACAAACTTTGATACTCAGTCTGCTCCTGTTCCTTACTTACATAAATGACCATTCAGCGACTTTAAAGGGCTATTTACTGAGTATGTTCCATAATAACAGCTGCCCAATTATGCCCATGTCAAGATACAGCCCAGATGATAGCAGTACAGCCCAACAACTAGTTCACAGCAAATAATATTCATTAATCACACAGAGACTCATATTACATAATTTCAACCAAATAAGAAAGCTGCTAGGAAAAGACATTAATAATCATCCTCTAATGGAAAAAGTTTGTGTAAAATTGATAAGTTGAAATAGATTTGACAGGCGGAGAAATTAGGCAAGAAACATTGTTTAACACATTCTACTTACACATTAAACCCTCAGGTAGTAGTCCGTGACCATCTGTGACAATGCAGTTGAAGTTAAGAAAGTGTTCACCAAAAGTGAGCCGTAAAAATACTGTATAAAGCAGATACCTGCACATCTTACGGAAACTTTATCATAAGTTTTGGAATTCTTAAACTACTACATTTGTGCTACTTATTGCTAGTAATAATAAATCCTGTCAACTGTGATTTGTGTTAATCTATCATCAATCCAAAGGTTGAACCCACTTACCTAGCCGCTTATTGGGGGAACTATAGTTGAAAGTGAACTTTGAACCGCAGTGCAAATCAGCATTTTTCACATTAACAAAGATTGCTAGAGGTGAAAGAAGTGATAGAAATTGTAGTATTCTAAGGAATTGAACCCATGACCTTATGTGTTGACACTGTGTAATTTTTCACTGAGCCACAACCACGGCATACACAGCCACAATATAAGACAAATAATTTCCATGAAGAATTAGCCCCATAATCTGTGTGGGGTTATGTAGCCTGCTGAAAGGTCATCAACAAACTAACTCCAGTTAGATGTGAAAAAATAAATAGAAAATCCTTGTAGATTCAAAAAAATATTAAAATCTAGCCATATTAGCCATTCCTTAAACACATTATCTGCTTAGCTAGGCTCAGTGATGGTAGATTTATGTTAGTTACATGGCAAGCAGTAATATTCCTTGGAAACAGACATTTATTTTTGTGGTATTGTGATCAGTGCAAATGCAGTCAAATATGAAGCTGGTAACAGGTGATAAACGACAGTCATTTACCATCAACAGTTCATTTCTTCCTATGTCGTCTGCTTTAGCTTTATCCCAAAGTTTTATCGTGATTCAAAGATTTGTTTCCCCAATGAGATACAGATTTTCATCGGTTTCTTGAACCATTTAAGGCAAATGCCAAGGTGGTTTCCGTGGAAAGGACATAGTTGATTTCCTTCCAAATCATTCCCCGGTGTGAGTATGTGCTGTGCCTCTAATGACCTACCGTTGATAAAACTGTAAATCCTAATCTTCCTTGTCTATCTGGTTTTTATGTATTCAGTAAAAACGCCTTTTCTCAAGTCTTTGGACATGAGGACGTGGGGAAGAGAAAAAGAAAGCTACACCCCACACTAATGCAGCCTTGGAGAAGGAATTTGTACATGGAAAATAAGCCCAGTGCAGATCTGCTACAAAATTTTTCACTCCTGGCTTCTTACATGTCACTATGGATGGGGTGGAAAGCACTGAAGAAAGAAAGAAATAAATAAAAAATAGGTGTGCACATAAAAAATGTTGAATAGTTCAGCAGACAAAAAAATATTTTGCAGTATTAAAGAAGATTCTTGACATCTACATCGTATGGTGCATGGAGGGGGGTTCCTTTACCACTACTAGTTATTTCCTTTCCTGTTCCACTCGCAAAACAGAGCAAGAGAGAAACGACTGTCTACATGCCTCTGTACGAGCTCTAATTTCTCTCATCTTTGTGGTCCTCATGTGAAATGTACCTTGGCAACAGTGGAATTCTCCTGCAGTCAGCAGCAAATGCCAGTTCTCTAAATTTTCTCAATAGTATACCTTGAAAATAACATTGCTACCCTGGCAAGGATTCCTATTTAAGTTCCCAAAGCATTTCCATAGTACTTGCGGTTTGTTCGAACCTATCAGTAACAAACTTAACAGCCTATCTCTTAATTCCTTTGATGCCTTCCTTCAGTCTTAATACCCATTGGATAAAAGATTGAGAGGCCAATTTTCGTGTCTTTCTGTAGAAGCACGTACACGCTTGTCCAACATTTTAGAAATAACTGCAACTCCCCTTAACTGCCCTTTAAAAAGCTATGCAACACCTGTTCTCAAAATGTTGGATGGCATTGTAACTTCTAATTCTAAAATGTCAAGTTCCATTGGACCAGATAAGTAGAAACTACTTTCTCATGGAACAAGACATTACATAATTTGTAGGGAATTGTTAATAAATTCAAAAACATAGATAGAAGACTATGGAAGTAAAAAAATTACCATAGTATATACAATAAATAAAATATTTGAATGGAAGGCTTTAAACTGCTTCCAAGAATTCCTTCCCAGAGTAAAAGGAGTGTGGCACATGGAAATTTTTCTACTTAGATTTCAGAAATCTGAGTAGGTTTTACATGAGAGTTTTTCATTTCAGCCAGAAGCTCTTGAAAATGAAATTTACAGACCAGTGCCGACCTTTCCCATGCCATAGTTAGATAAATGTTATCCAAGTGCAACTTATTTTTCCATTTGTTGTTCACTAATCATGGATAGTTCTTTTAAGTAAGTTCAGATTATTAACTACAAATCCGATGAAGGAGTATATTTGGAGGGATAGCAGAGTGAGAATCTAGAGACTTTTGAATGACAGTCTGCACAAACTGACACCATACATATTCTCAATGTGTTTTTCTAGGTTTAAGAGATAATTTGTGATACGTAGATGCTCCATCCACATTCAGTCCAAATAATTTAAAATGTTTGACTTCACTGGTTGTTTGACCGCCCTGTGCTAATATTATTTCACTTCATTTCGAAAGTTGGCACACATACGTAGATGCACCAGATTTCTTTGTTGTCTATGTGAATAACCAGGTGGACAAAAAAAGAACTATGAAATTCATAAATTTAATATGAACATCTACGATCAGAACTATGGAACATAGAAACTAATATATATATAGTCCACAATTAGGGAAAAAGACATTCTAACTGCTACTGCCCTGTTAAAAGAAGATCTGAAGCAGTAAGTCGTCATTGTATTCTATATATGTGTTTTTAAGACTTCCAAACTTTTTTTTTAGCCTCATCACATGTGTTACATTTTCAAGGGTAGCAATTTGCTAACTGTCATGTTTTTGATTATGGTCTTTTGTATACCTTACTTTCCACTTCCTGTAACTCTGGTTATAGATGTATACATTTTCATGGGTAGCAGTTTGCTAAGTGTCATATTTTTGATTATGATCTTTTGTATACCTTACTTTCCACTTCCCGTAACTCTGGTTATAGATGTATCACACACATAAAATTCCTAGTTCTCCCTCTGTGCTGATGAACCAGAGTACAGCATTAACATAAACATTTGATCGTTATTTTAAACTATTGTAATGAATTCCTTGAGTCCATTTTTGCCAACTTCTTTACAGATTGTCAGTAGCCAAAAACCAAAGGCTGATTGTGAGCCTTGTTATAACTGATTATGCACTCTTTCAGATTGGTACATCTTTTTATTTCTCAGACCACATGCAGAAACTTTTTGGAAAAAATGTTTATCCAGATACAGTTCATGAATTAAAGTTTCAGAAGCAGATCATTTAAGAAAGAACACATTTACAAAGCCTGCTCTATCTTTTGGTTATTAACTTTTTTCAGTGTAGAATACAAAAGCAAAAGCGCTGCACTCAGTTGCACTAGCTTGCAGGACTGTGACAAATGTAAATACTTGTGCTCTGGAAATGATTTGCCGCAAATATTGTCAAGCAGCAGTTGGTAATGTTACTGAATATGTGGCGGCAGTTTGCATGGCTGGTAGTGTGGCATGGCAACATTGCTGAGCCATATTGTTGCCAATATGCAACTTTTTGGGCCCATGCAAACCTACCATAAGACCACTAAATCAAGTAAAAATAAATTTTCCTGCCCTTTGTTGAGATAATATGGTTCAGAAACAGTAATCCAACTGTGATGTGTTGTTTACAATGAGAGGGCCATGAGAAAGAGCTCTGCAAATATTTTGTTTTATCGTGCTTAAGGGCATACAATTTACTTGTTCTTGGTGTGGTCTTCAGTACAAAGGCTGGTTTGACACAGCTCTTCATGCTAGTCTGTGCTGCACAAGCCTTTTCTTGTCTGCATAACTACTGCAACCTACATCCATTTGAACTTGCTTATTGTATTGCAGCCTTGATCTCCATCTCCAGTTTTACCCCCACCATTACCAGACTGGCGATTCTTTGATACTTCAGGATGTATCCTATCGATTGACCCCTTCTTTTAGTCAGGTTGTGCTATAAATGTCTTTTCTGCCCTTATTCAATTCAGTAACTCCTCATCAGTTATTTGCTCTAACCATCTAATTTGCAACATTCTCCAGAAGAACCACATTTCAGAAGCTTGTCTGAACTGTTTAGCATCCTGTTTCACTTATTTATAAAGCTACACTCCTGACAAATACCTTCAGAAAAGACTTCGTGGCATTTATATTCAGTATTTACATACTTTTCAGTAATGCTGTCCTTAGTATTTCCAGTCTGCATTAAAATGCTTTATTTTGCTGCTTAAACAGTAAAACACATTTTCCGCTCTTAGTATCTTATTTACAAATATGAGTCCCTGTTATTTGTAAATTAGCTGAGTGACTTAAAATATTTAGGCTTAATGTTAAATGATTGTAGGAGATTCTCATTAAAACAATTTCTTGAACTTTTCTAACAGATGATGTTATTACTAGTTTCAACTTATTATCAAGTCGTCATGAGATGATTGAATGTGTTGCAAAGTGACTCATAAGCAGTTGATAACATTTGTGTGACCTGAGACTGAAAAATATATACTTTAAAATAAAAAATGTGTTTCCCTATGTCATTGTGTTACTCTGTGCAAATTTATTGAAAGTCAAAAATAGCTCAATGAATTCATTAATGTAGACTCACTCACACTGTAAAAAATCTGTATAAGAAATTGGCTGTGCAGTTATTTTCTCTTTTGGAAAATAAGATCTTGTCCATACAGTTATTTTCTCTTTTGAAAAATAAGATATTGATGATGCAGTTATTTCCTGTTTTGAAAAATAATCAATAATTTATCAGTTATGTGCAGTACTTAAGACACCAACATTTTCAGCTTTGTCATTCTCATTGAAAATTACTAAGTGCCATTCCCTATAGCTAGCTGCATCATAATTCGAAACAAAAATCAGATAAATTTCCTGTTGGATGTTTTGCCGTTGCTTTTCATTAATGTCTCCTATTCTAAAAAAGAAAATTAGTTCCACTTCTGACACTGGCAGTAACTCCTACATTCCTGCTAAAACACAACATTAGTAAAATATCAGCCCATCAAAGTACTTACCTAGCAGCAGAAAAGTTCTTTATGGGCTCCCTGATCAGAAATTATGTAAATGTAATGATACTCATGCACTCAGGCTAATTCAAATAACAGCACATCTTATTTATGGCACTTCTAAATAGAAAATCCGGAACAGAATAGAAGCACTTCTAGCTACCAGAAAAGTGGTGAAAATTTTTCACTCTGATTCGCTGAGATATTTTCAGCAGTCTTCATTATTGTAGAGCAGCGCACAGCTTCCATTTGTAGTTTCAGCTTTAGGAACTGGCTGTTGCTGATGCTGAATACTCACTCAGATTTAAAGTACGTCAACTGGTTGTTGCTTCACAAACGTTGCCTTTACCATACTTGCTGCTGTGTTTGTAATGTATCCATTGAGCACAAATACCTTTTGTTTTTAATGAATTTGTCAAAAGTTATGTTTACCATTTGTTCCCAATTCATTGGCACTGGAAGACATCTTTCTGCTTCTTATTTTCTTGGTATAAAATTGTCCAGCTGCTTTCCTAATTCTGTAATGTTTCACTTTGTGCAAAAGAATATCGTGGTCGATATATTCAAATGCTTTTGTTATAACAGATACTAACGCACATAATAGGACCAACATTTTATTGGCACTCACCTACAGTGTTTGTTTACATAACTCTTTCCTGCCTTATTCACTTCCTCCAAGTGGCCTACTTTTTTCTGAGCTTATTTCTGAAATCAGTGAAGCTATTTTAATTATGTCTTGCGACTCCAATGAAATGCGTAATTTTTTTTTTTTTTTTTTTTTTTTTTTTTTTTTTTTTTTTTTTTTTTTTTTAAATTGAAGTAAAAGAACATCAGTGGTCTTAATGAAACACATACTGTTTGGCTCGCTTTCTCCATCTAAAAACAGTTCATTGCAAAAAATATTGCGGTTAGTGCTTAAGATTTTTGCTCACACATTTAGAAATACGGAAGTACTTACATTTTTTTGTCAACTTGCATCTTTACTTACCCCTGAGATCTCAAAATTTGTCAGGGCAAAATGCTAAATCTTTTCTGGAAATCAGGGAATTTCACGTGGGGAAACTTGTGGCAACTCTGAAACTGTAAACTTTCATGAGTAGATTTGTGCAATGTCTGTTTTTAAATCAAAGACTCACATGAAACAAATCATTATTTCCCCTTACATAATTTTCCTGGCATATGAATGGTTCATATTGCCCTATCAAGTTTTGTAACAGGAAGAAGTTTACAAAAATACTAATTGTTCATTTTGATTATGTGCAAATATTTTCATTAAAGCAATAGTTATGGAATTCGTGTCTAAATATTCAAACACATGGATTTACAGAACTAAGTCTTCATAATAAATGCCTAACCTCACACCAAATTATACAGAGGAACTTGCAATTAAAATAGAAGTACCAGAATATTACATATAAAGACAACTCAAGAAGAATCATCAAAAGAAGCTAATCACAGTTCCCTCTCGGTGCCTTCATTTATAGAATTCTTTAGGGCAGCCATTGGTAGAGACTGCTTGCATCACAGATGTTTCCATATACAGTGACAACATGAGCATGGCAATGTGGGCAGTTTGAAAAGAAAAGAGAGAAAATACACATTAATATTATTATCTGACAAGCAAATTTAATCCTTAATATAACAAATTGAGTGAATCAGCTCCACATAAATTATTCAAACATGTTTACCAATTCAGATGAAGGGAAAAAACTAATTAGCTTGAATGAAAGCTGTTGACGTTGTTGTGGTGGGGGGAAGACTGACGTGATATGTTGTCTGCTCAGGCTGACATAAACCATTTTGTGTGGAGACCTTTTTTTTCTTTCTAAGCTTTTCTCTTTGCAAGAAGTACCTGGGTAAAGGAGGATATTATGCTTCAGCACTCCCACCAAAAGCATACCACCTCTGCTCTTCACAATTCAGTCTGCAGGACTAAGCACTGAATTGTGTGCTGTGAAAGATGTGCTTCCACAAGCTGAACCTTGTGTGGTAGAATGTTTTCATTTTGTTCTTGCGTAAGGACTTCTGCACACAAGCATCAACAATGCCGTTATTGTAGATCCACGCTCACAGTTCCATATAGAAACATATGATGATCTGTGTATGCATTCACCTTGTACAATCCTATGGACAGACACTCCCATAATGGGTTCCAGCATCTCACCAAATAAAACATGTCTGCTATCATTTAGCACTGATTTATAATCTAATGCACTATACAAAAAGTCTGTTCTTTTGACAAGTGGTGTGTAGTACATGTTTGGCTTGTCACCCCATATAGATAACACCACCTTCTTGAAACATTTTGTGTTCTATGCTGGATGGGATCACAGTTTCAGGAGCAGACTAGTGGAAATGGGTGAAGGTTGAGATCGTAACAGAAAATATTTTTCGTGGGAAGGCATTGAAACTT
This sequence comes from Schistocerca americana, assembly GCF_021461395.2. Taxonomy (NCBI): domain Eukaryota; kingdom Metazoa; phylum Arthropoda; class Insecta; order Orthoptera; family Acrididae; genus Schistocerca; species Schistocerca americana. The sequence continues at coordinate 381,598,400 of NC_060119.1, forward strand.
GTAGCCATTCTTGCTTGTATGTTGTGGCTGCAGAGCCTATGATGAAAAATGTTACCAGAGACTACAAACAATAGAAGCCTGAATATTTCAATAGTGACCACCTCCAAGTATGAGTTCCTTCTAATCTTCCAGTTGTCCTTCGTTGCATTTCATTCAGTAATTGTTGTTATATGATGCTATTTGTTATTCCATTTGCATCCTACCTCATGTGGCAACTACTATCTTGTTCTCAAACCTGTACAAGGGTTGGACAAAATTCCGGAAGCACCGCTAGAAATGTGTGCTTGAACATAAATACAGATGCTAGCCAAGCATGCAGATTCTATTGTTGTGTTTGACCAAGAACGGCATGTGCGCAAAGTGTTCAGGAAGAATAGTATAATATTTCTTTGAAAACCATACAGGACCTGTATTTATCCATTCTGAGATGACTGGAAGCTGTGTCTGCTGCGTGCAGATTATACAAATGAATTGCATTTGCAGTTTTGTGGGACATTATTACGGTAACAAAGTACTCAACTTCTTTATTAATGACTTACTATTTTCAAAATTTACTGCTATTTTCATGTTTTTCATTCATTTACTGCTGTATCGGTGTGCTGCAGTATTGTGGCACAGGAATTTCAGTGTCTTCCAGAATTGCAGATAAGAATCTGCAGCCAAAAAAACAAAAATTGGTAATTAGGTACATAACTATATTTCTGAGATGAGAATTAAAACTTTGACTACTATTTGCAGCAAGTGGTGTTATTTTGTTTACTTTGTATACATTTGGTAATCCTGTAGCACTCTTTAATATATGCTAATTTACAACCACACTTTTTCTTTCCACGTAGTGGGGGATATAGCAGTCTGTATTATGATATAAGTTTCGCTTTGGTTGTTTATGTTACCATTATTCATCTGTTCTTCAGAATAATGACATAGTTCTGTTCTCTATTAGTTCTTGCCACTTCTCCCCTCCCCCAATCCTGTGTGCATATTTTAAAATGAGAGAGAGGGGGGGGGGGTCTTTACAGGGCAGATTAGGGGGAAAAAATGGAAAGCCTAAGGAAAGTTTCAAGTTTTAGTCCTATTAATTTAAGTAGTATCCTTCTTAAGCTGAATAGATTTTCTCTCAATGATGTTTAAATTGATGCTAGCCTTTCTGTTTTTATTTTCACAGGAATTTGGGAATAAGGAAAGCAGAAGTACTCAGCAACAGGAAGCTGGAAGAGATCTCAAATCTGGGTCTACTCCATACTCTCTTTCATTCAAAGTTGAATCTGTGTATGCTGTAGGTTCAGATGCTAAAGTTGCACTTTTACAAAAAATAGATTCTCAAGAAAAATTAGTTAGTAAATTGAAGGAAGAAAATGCCAGTGAAGAAACAATTGAAAAAGAAGTGAAGGCTCTCCTTACATTAAGGTCAGAAACTAAAGCCTTGACTGGTGAAAGACTTAAAATTGATTTTGATCCACCAAAAATCACTGAAGAGGAACAAGAAAAACCACCAAATCAGGTTAAGGATACTAGTATTACGGATGAGCTTTTGCTTAAAATTTCTGCACAGGGTGACACTGTTCGAAAATTGAAACAAGAGAAAGCTGCCAAAAATATAATTGATACTGAAGTAAAAAAACTGCTAGATTTAAAAGCTCAATTCAAATCTGTCACTGGAGAAGACTGGCGAGTTGACCTTGTCCCAAAGGTAAAAAAGGAACTAGAATTGCCATCACTTAATACAAGCATTGATGTTAGAAATGATTTACTAGAAAAAATAGCAAGTCAAGGATTAACAGTAAGAAAACTAAAATCTGAGAAAGCAGATAAAGTTGTAATAGATGCAGAGGTGAAGAAGCTTTTGGACCTGAAAGCTGAGTTTAAGTCTGTTACAGGAGAAGACTGGAGGACGGAATTAGCATCAAAGGACCATAGTATAGCAAAAGATACTTCTGCAGGATCTGTAGCTCCTGATGTTAGAAATAATTTGCTGAAAGCAATTTCAGAACAAGGAGATGTTGTTAGGAAACTGAAATCTGAAAAAGCACCTAACAGTGCGATTGATACTGAAGTGAAAAAACTACTTGATCTGAAAGCAGAATTCAAAGCTGTTACAGGAGAGGACTGGAAAGTAGAATTAGCACCAAAGAACAATATTTCGCCAAGTGCTGGTGCTGTAGCACCTGATACAAGAATCAACTTATTAAAAGCAATTTCAGAGCAGGGAGATATTGTAAGGAAACTGAAATCTGAGAAGGCATCTAAAAGTACAGTTGATGCAGAAGTGAAAAAGCTACTCGACCTGAAAGCAGAATTCAAAACCATTACTGGAGAGGACTGGAAAGCTGACCTGTATTCTAAAGATACTGCTCCCAAAATGCCAACTGCAGGTGCTGGTGAGGATACTGCTGCCATTTCCACATTGACACAAGAGATAACAGATCAGGGTAACAAAGTGAGAAACCTGAAATCCACAGGTGCACCAAAGGTATGTTGCTACACTAGAAGAATAAATATAAGTATTTTAGTAATGAATAACATGCCATTTTGTAAAAAGAAGCAATAATTACATAATCCCCCAATTTCCTGCTTTGTGCGGTGTGGGTAAGGAAAACACCTAAGTAATTTCCAGTGCTAGCTTTACATGTTTTGTTATATCCCAATTCAAAGCAAGGTGACAAAACAATAATCCATTGAGAATGAATCATGATTATCATATTGTTAAATACCAGCGTCAGTATACTGTGCTTTATTTCAATAACTCCTCAAGTTTCAAATATTTGTAGTCTTTCATGTCAAATTACAACATTACCTTATGCAAATGAGCCAGCATGACATAAAATTTAACCAGGTCGTATTCAGTTTCATTCATAAATGAACATTTATTTCTTACAGTTACTCAGTGTACTCATCATATCACGTTTAATGTTAGTTATGTGAAAAAGCCAAGTATAAATTATTACAAATCCTGAGAGCAAAGCAAACAGTGGAATGAATAGAGCCAACCACATAAATAAGAATTTGGATGTAGGGTATGAACTTTTTCTCTTCTTCAGACAACACGTACACAGCTGTGATGGCCTAGAACAGTGACCCAAGTCAAACAATGTAGTTTTGTGTGTATCCAAAAGGGGGAAGGGGTCTATTCTGAAAAAGAAGCTGAATTACTGTGTTAAAATTCTTATTGATATGCGTATTCACCATCAAAATCCTGTGCTTATATGTTGACTGGTTGTTTCTTTCTCATTCCATTGCACACTAAAAATCGATTACACATACAGAAAAAATCAATCTGTGGTGATACAGTCTTAATAAAACAAGGATTGTCCTGATAATTTATTGAAAGTCAACTATTTCAACATTTCATTGTTCGCATAACAGCTTCTTAAGTCTTACTGTTCTTGAAGATGATACATCACTTGCATTCACCATGAGCAAAACCATAAAATGAAATGTTGGTCATTTCACTCTAACTGTGTAAAAGAACCCATATACGTAATAAAAGCGTGTGTGTTTTTGTGTTTGGAGGTAGCTAAAACAAATTCTGATGGCAGAAAATTTTTTCACCACCATTATTTGGCTATTAATAGGGAGCAGTGGTGGGCGGTTATCATGTGTTAATGTGATACAGCATACTGTAAATATCACACTAAAATTATGCCATTTCTGTTCGAATATGAGCTGGAAATGACACTAAAGTATCCCGTTTCTCTTTGAATGTGTGCTGGTATGAAAATAAGATGGAGAAAAACATATTTCGTAGCACTCTTTCCACAATAAACCAATTTTGAGTGATGGAATGATATTCAACCACTCTATGACCAACTGAAAGAAGGAATACAGTTGTCTGTTTTCCAGTTTAGATGCTGTAATGTGACCTCATCCCTTCTGCACTACATGTGCTATGTTGCTTACAGCATCAGGTCTGTATTTTTCTGTGAAATTACATGTAATGTATTGTGCAAGCATAGAGTATGAGAGGTTTATTAGGAACAGTTGAAGTAATGGCTGCGTTGGCGAGTGGTTAGCACCACTGACTGATAATTCATTACCTCGGGTTTACTTCCCACTGACACTAATATGTTTTCCTTCATTTTATTGTATTCCACATAATATGAATTTATTAAAAACAGGTGGCAATTTCCACTTTTGTTGTGTTTATTTTACTCGTTCACAACTAGTTTTTGTTCTAGACCATGGGCTAGAAGGTTGAAGCTATCCATGAAGAACTAAAATTAATACAACAAAAGTGCAAAATGCAACCTTCTTTCAGTATGAAATTGTTTTTTTAGATGATCTGCTAAGGACACCTTTTTCCAGTAGATCTTAGAAGGAAAAAGATTTAAAGAGTTATGTAGATGTATACCCAACAACAGGTGCACATGGAGTGAAGCTCACTGATTTGGCTCAAACTATGTTAATAGAAGCATGTAACTGTCCCTTTCAAGTTCCTAGAATATTTCGCCTGATTGGGCCATACAAAAAGGCAAAATCCTCTATGAATATTTGTGCATGGAGTATGAGGAAAAGACGAGTGACATATGTCAGACAGGTGAGGTAGCCGAGTTACAAAGAGTATGGACTCTCAAACCCTGCAATTCGGTGACGTGGTTTCAATTCCCACAGGTTACATAATTTTTGTTTTTTATTTTATTCCTCACAATGTTAAATGCTTAATAAAAAAATTTTAATGCCCTTAAACACTTCAGTTTACATTCATAAAATTAATACAGTCAATATATTTACGATTTCTTCACTTGTAAGTCAGAAGGCTGTAGGCCACCACATTTTAGCACATGGTTGAAATTTTGCACAAGCTGCTACTGATAAGAAGAGAGGTGGTGGTAGCATAAACTTCCTAACTGTGTGTTAATAAGTTCTTCCTCAGGGATAGTGGAAAAAAGAAATGGAATTTGAGTGTACAGTAAAGATTGTGATTGTTTAAAGGGAAAAAATTAAAAGTTAGTTTTACAGTTCATTTAAAATTTCTTGCAAGTTTCCATACCATTCCAGCACCATGTTTCACATCATTTTATGACTTGAATAATTATGTGAGGAATGGCAGTACTATAACAACAACATAACTTCACATTTTACTGTCTTCCAGAAGTCTCATCTTAGTGTTTAGATTTTTAATTATTTTGATGCAAGTTCTTCAACTCCAATAAGATGAAAACAGGGAGAATCTTCATAATCAAATTCCTTGTAGTTTGTATTAGTTAAAAGTAAAATCACGCAGCAGTTCTCCGAAGCCTGAGTATTTTACTGCGTGTAATAATTCCTAGGTAGGTTATTATTATTTATATTTTTGTGAAGATATTCCCATTTATTTTAATCATTTCAATTTTTAAATACTGAAAATGAATTGCCATTTTATCTTGATATAAATTAGAAGTGTTATTGGGTAAAATAAATATTCCTCTGCATAATATTGAATCACATCCAGATTGATAGACTGAGCAAGGGCACACTACTTCAGAATTAAGACTCTTAATATGTTTTATTTTTTGCAAATAGACTTACATTTTCAGTATAATAATGTGGAAAGAGGCCCTTGACATTACAGTCGGTATCTTCTTCCAGGCATTGGCCAATGGCAAGGACAGTGATGCAGGGTAACATACGATCGATGTCTAGGTCTGAGAAGGATAGGAGCACTGGTGAGGGGAGTAATGTCATCATTAAGTGAGAGGGGGCAAATAGAGCATGAGGATAGATGTAATCTGCACTTTTTTTTTTTTTTTTTTTCTTAACCAGTTTTAGGAGAGAATGCAGGAAGCAGAGGAAGCCCCATTCCTGCTTACAAGGACAGACGTGGCAGAGAGGGAGAAGTCTGCTCCTACTTAATGTAGTTTTACCAGTGAGAGTGCTGATATATCTAGGATTTGAACATTTTATTCATTTCATATGATGTAAAGCTAAAATTATGTAGAAGTAATAGGTGCACTTATTGTTCTACATCATAATCAACAGTATGTGCTTTTGGTGCGTTGTAAATATGTTTCAGTTTTCATAAAAATATAAAGTTAAAAATCATATGGTTGATCTGTTAACACTGTGATTACTTGTGCTCCGAAGTATTACTTGAATTTGAATGCTGGCAGCTATTGACTCAAATATGCCGTTAGTATTTTTGACTTCTTTTGCTGGAGCACTAGCTAAAGCATCAAGATGATGTGTATGTACATCAAGATGATGTGTATGTACTGTACACAGGGACTGTTCCCATAAGCGAGAATAGGTAGGGTCCCTTTTGCACATAGGAAGGTAGCTGGTATGTGCACGAGGGAAGGGAGATGGGCTAATATATGACTTTGTCAAAAAGTGAGTAATAGTTGATCTGAAAACAGGTAATTTATTTTATGGATGTGATTAAACCATTGTTATTCATCCACTCAAAGTGGTGTTTGTTATTTCATCTTCAGGTCACAGTGGATGCCGAAGTTGCTAGGCTGTTGTCTTTAAAAGCCGAGTACAAACAAATAACAGGAAAGGAATTTCCATCGGCTGGAGCAAAACAAGCAACAAAAAAAGAACCCAAAGAAGAAAGGAAGGAGAAGCAGAAAAAGGAAGTCAAAGAAAAACAAACCGCCATTAAGAAAGAACCCGAGGTAATATTTTTAAGTCTTTAAATTATTTCACCATTCCCATACGCCATTGATGTTTTCATTTTGTTTTATGCTAAATTTTGCAGGTGAAGGATGGAGAACAGGTTGGCTTGAAGAAACAAACTCGGTTGGGACTGGAAGCAAGGAAGGAAGAAAATCTTCCGGATTGGTACTCACAAGTAAGAGCAAAATTAATGTCTTGCATGTACCAGGTGGTTATAATTAAAGTGTAGCTGCTCACGGAGGTCCAGTGTGCCCTGTAATTATCATATGGCAGCGAAACTTGATAGACACAGTATGCTAATACATTAATGAGGAACCGATTTACACTACAAAAAATTTGTCGCAGTTTTGGCCACCAGGTGCAGCTATGGTACTGTAAATTGTATGTATGATGGTATGACATCCAAACTTTCATTTGACAAGCCATAAGGTGAATGAACAATATGGCTGTCAGGAAGGGGAAAAGCACTCGTTTAGGGAAACAGTTTTATGTGAATGGCAGCAATGACAGTGCTTCATTGAGAGAGTGTTGCTGACTGAAAATTCTGAGGAGACGCTCAACGTCATTAAATGGTTTAAAGAAGGTGATTATTAAATTCAAAAACATCTGGAAGAGACAGACGTCCTATCCTGGTGGAAGTACTTATTAAGTTTGCTGTTGCTGCAACTGAACATGCTACATGTGCCATGGTTATTGCTAGTGCTCATGCAATGTCATGAGAGTTGTCTGCAGCTTGTGGTCTAGTGGCTAGCATTGCTACTTGTGGGATGACAGGGTCCCGGGTTCGATTGCCAGCTGGATTGGGGATTTTCTCTGCCCGGGGACTGGGTGTTAGTGTTGTCCTTATCATTTCATCATCATTCGTGACAGTGGCCAGATTGGAGTGTGAAAAAAATGGGACTTTGCACGGGCGCTGATGTCCGCACAGTTCGGTGCCCCACAAACTGAACATCATTATCATGAGAGTTGTCCATCTCTTGGTCAACAGTATAGAAAGTTTTGCAGTCTGTTTTGCACTGGTACTTGTACAAGATCCAGATAGTGCAGCAATTGGAACCTCATGATCTGCAACAATGTTGTGAATTTGCTCTTCAGTTTCTGTCACAGATTGAAGTTGATGGCATGGTCTGGCAGTATTATATGGAGCGATGAGGCACATTTACACTTTAGTAAAAACAGAGAACTGCCGAATTTGGGGTACTGTTAAACCACATTTTTTGCACTAAGAGCCATTGCATTTGCCATTTGTGACTTTGTGGTGTGGATTCACAAGCACCATTATTGTCATTCCATTCCTCTTTGAAGAGAATACACCCAGAGGGCCTGTCAGTTGTCTGCATGTTATCAAGATGTGCTTGTACAGCATGTGATTTCTGCTTTGAAGAGTGCAACTGTGTGGAAACCACTATTCTCATGCAAGATTGGGTGAATCTCTTGCTGCTCTCCCAGTGAAAAATGCTTGATGGAACCTTACAGGAATGTGTTATATCCAGAGGTTTTCCAGATGCTTGACCTGCAAGATCACCTGATCTGAACCCATGTGACGTTTGCCTCTTGGATATCTAAAAGAATGTGGTTACCAAGAATACATTATGTCTCTACCTGATCTGAAGGCCAGGAACACATTGCTCATATTTGCAGCAGAACTGGTGCAAGTAGTGTTAATTATGTCATTTTTTGGATACAGCATCTCTTCGTCATCTCTATTGCTCATATTGAACTAATTGTATAGGCCATGTTTTAATAATAAAATCAACATTATGCCTTTCTCACTGGTTCGGCATTTTCTGCCCACGTCCCATTCCTAATCCTTTATGCACGAAAACATTTTCATATATCTTTCTAGCAGTTACAGTTACAGCTTTTTGCCTGGAGTTGTAATTATTTATTTTTTTGGGGGGGGGGGGGGGGGGGGAGGGGGGCTGTTCCACATTTAAAGTGTTAGAATATCTAGCAAGTTTCGCTTCCCTACAATACTTACAGCCCATACTGGACCTCTGAGAGTAGCTGCCTTCAATTATAACCACCCAGGTTAAGTGAGTAATTCCGACAATTTAGTCAAAGAGCGAGGGTAATGTTTAAATCCGTAAATAAAGCACTTGCTTGTGGTAATTTTGTGAAATTGTCACATTTGCTGCCACTGTAAATCAGATACCATAGTAACTAACAAACTGTAACAACAACATTAGTAAAGGCATACTTAATTTTGCCGCTCTACCCAGGCTTCTTACTAACTGTCCGGGAAGGCACATATCCATCCCTGTCTGTTAGATATATCCATGTTGCATGTCAGTTGTGAGTGTGGTTTCTCGCTAGGTAAAGCTGGCTGCAGTGGTGAGCTGCATCATGGATATAAATCGCATTAACACAAAATCATTTAATTATTTTCTCCTTAGTGTGGAAGTAGTATATTTTATGTATTACAGACCTTTTCTGTATGTATCGTGTCGTGTCCTGAGAGTTAGACTGACACTCGTTGCGCGAGACAGAGGAACTTACCTTAGTCGGCAATTCTGATGTGGCAGTGCTCGTAGGACACCTACTGTAGCCCCGACCTCTGCTGAAAAGTAGACAGTTGACTAGTGTAGAGTGTGGAACTCGGTAGGAGTCTGGTCGGTTAGAGGATGCAACTCATCTACTCTTAGACAAGTAGTTACTTTCCCCGGAAGTACCCCCGGCACATTCCCTAACTATATACACGTTACTATGTACAAATATCTTAAGTATGAAACTTAAACATCCCGACTGCTGCACAGAGGCGAGTGGAGTGTTACTAAGTACTTTTTGTTACAGGTTATGACAAGTCCGGCTCCTGTTCCCGACCGTCACCGAGGTAATGTCCCTACCGTCTACCCATCTGCGCTCCCCCTCCAGTCAGCAAGTCGCTTATTTATAAGGGATGGTTGCACTCGACACCACCCTTCTGGAACGTTCCATTGAGGCTGTTTCATTCGTGATCGTCATGAGGCTAACACGTCACTTCTTGCTGCTAGCACATGATATTGCTCATTGTCTTCTCCGAGTGTTCCCCTTGTGCTGGTGCCTCTGCTGTCCAAGCGTCAGGCAGCTGTGCTTACTACAAACCTCATGATTCTCCAGGGTCTGCTCCTTGTTAGCAGAACAAGCTTTGAATAGTGGGTTCTGGCATGTCATACAAATATTTCACAGGCCTCTCACTTAGCAGTGATTCTGACAAAATCTGAATACTTCCCACTTAGCCATTTTACTAGTCTTAGGACTGAATATTTTACTATATGCACCACCTCCCATCCCCCGGGGAAAGTTTTGTAAGTGCGGATCTCAGAGGTCGCAAAATGTTCAGCAACTAATACTGTATGCTAGTGGACGCTGCAGTTTTTATTGTCAGGTTTTTGCTCATCACAAAGGTTAAAGATTCTTTATTGCATGACATATACTGTGAGAGTACATGGTTCACTAACAGAATTTGCATTTTCAGTTGTCACGTAAGTTACAATTCAAAAAAAACCATTATTCGAGGTCACATACCTCCAGTCATTCTGTCTTTTTGAAATGGTTATAACACTCCAATTTTGCTGCCATTGTATCAAAAATTTAATTTGCTTTCCACCACATGAGTCTCCGAGACTCAGATAAGTCTACAAATATTTTCCCTACATTGTTTGCAGTACTTATGTCTAAGGGTTTGAGTTAGGTTATCTTTTGCCAGCCCACAGCATTACCGACTCCCACATCGGCATGTTTACGTCCACCGTTCTAGTGGGTTGCGGCGTCTGACTATGTTCTCTCCGTAACATTCTGGCAGTGTGAGGGGTACATGGTTCAGCCCTCATTTCATACTACTCTCTCTCTTCCCCCTCTCCGCACTGTAGAGTCTGGTGCGAGGTAGTGTACCTTACCATACTTCTTGGATTATTATCAGTTACAGTCGTATTTGTTACACACACTTAGGTCCAACTTTTTCCTCCTGCTTCACAAAGCCATCTTGCACACTTTCTACAACACATACAATAAATATACATACAGCAAGTTATAAGTACCATACAAAGCAACACTGAACTCCCGTATCCCCACATGGAATACATACTGTTTGACCAACCTTTAAATGTCATTCTTTGCTGGTACTCATATTTCATCTTACAAGTCATCCATTTTGCAGCCTGCTATCTTTAAATCGTCTAGATGTCTAACTATATGCTGTAATGTTAGTAGTATGGAGATTTGCATCAATTTTTGCTTTTTCTCATCTCTTATACAACAATCTATATCTATCTTTAGTTTAAGAACTACGTCTACTTTATCTATGTTGGTGCAAACGACATGGTCAGCTTGCAACATTGTCTGTGCACCATAACCCTTACATTTACTTGAGAAAGTTAATCTACCAGTGCCTCACACAATGATGTTGCTGGATGGCGAATCGTTACATAGTATTGTCAACCATTCTTCATTGCTTATCTGCGTGCAGATAGTTTCGTTTCAATTGATGTATTTAATATTGCAATCTTTGGGAACCTTGTGGACTGGTTGTAACATGCGAGCTTCACATCGCTCTTGACTGTAAGTGGACAGTAGGACAAATTTTTGTTTACAGATCTGTTTCTCATTGTGACTGTTTTACTAACTAACTGGTCACTAGGCAGTTGCGCATACTGTCGCTTCGCTTCATCTATTTTGAGGAATTCATTCTCTGATGATATACAAGCGGATAATTTCTTTACGTTATCGTACTCAGTCGGTACAATGTATATACATAACTATCAACTAAAGGTACATGTAATACTTAACTTAAGGTGTCACCTGCTAAAAATAGGTATAAATCTATTATTCACAATAACAGATATTCTTGGTCCTTCGTGAGTTCCACGGGAAACTTTTAGTCTTTCACTTCTCCTTCGATTAGTTCCAAATACTTAACTACCTGCACAGGATTTATCAAATGTGGTTCTAGGGGGCCCTTCTGTGCACGTTCACAATCGCGAAAATGAACAAGTCATACTTTTGCTCTAATTCATTAAACATGGCCCTAATTCCGTGATGGTTATTATAATCAAGGCCTGTTGTACCATCCTGTTCGTGCTGTTCTCGTAGTCTTCTACGTGCGCACTTAGATTCGCGATTCCATCTCCAGCAATTTGAGCATTCTTAGTTACTACTTTCAGTGTCTGATTAATCCCTGTCAGTGATGCCCTGACTGTTGTGACTTGCTCCTTGGACAATACCAACAGCTCGCTCTCTGTTGCTCCTCTAATACACCTTTTTTTGCCTTGAAAAATGGCGCATCATCTTGGTCTAGCATGCCAAATGGTATCTTACTAGTCTCCCCAATAAAGTTTAATATCCCCCGTTTAGGTCTTGGTGTCCCATGCAGGGCTAGCTAATCAATTAACTCCCTTGACTCTGCAGTTTTTCCCACATGCCATGCTACTGTCTTTTGAATGTTCTCACATTCCTCAACGTTCATCTTTACCTGGTGCAACCTGTGGAGACAATGTGGTACTGCTCTATCGACCAATGCTTGCGTCTGTTCTAACTTTTCGTGTAGTTCCTTTAATTGTAAATAACACAATTCTCCAAGTTGTGCTGTACAGGTCAACTATACCACGGTTGTCATTATATATCCCTGGCGCTGACTTAAACTGCTGCACTTGTATATCCATTGGTGGCACTTCTCATTCCGCGAGGATGGTCAGCATCATACTCCCCATCATGGTTGCCACCCATAGTGCCTGCACCATATTTAACTGTAACAGAAACAGCTTTCCTCAGCCTTCCGTTTCAATTTTCACGGCCCCTTACTTCTTTTTCTGACATCAATTCACTCGGGTATGCACTACCTTAATTATCTCATATTACTCAGAAAAATTCTTTCAACCAATTAGCATGGACTTTTACACATTTATTTTCTTTTAATCAAATTATTACATTTGGACCTTTTATGTCCACTACAGTGTGCGTCCCTCGCCATTAATTTTCCAGCTTCTTACTGTGTCCTCTTTGCATGCAGCAACACGTGGTTATGCCCTCTAAGTTCTTTTGGGTTTTGCGTCCGCTCATAATCAACATTATTTCTCTCCCTGCTTTTGTGGGTCGCCACACGGGCATCTTGATGCAGCAGTTGCATCCGTTGTTGGACCTCAGTCACATACTCCTTGTAGTTACAAACTACGTTTGTGGGCTTTCTCTGTAACCGCTCAAGTAGGTTACACTTCCTCCCGAAAAGCAATTCGAAATGTGTGTGCCCAGTTGTACGGTGCTGAGTCATGTTGTACACAAATGTCGTGAAAGAAATCCATTGGTCCCAATCACCCTGATCTCGGCTAATGTAGTGCCATAACATTTCAGTTAGTGTATGATGTGTACACTCCAGTGAACAATTTGTCTGTAGATGGTAAGCTGTCATCAGTAATCTGTCTATCCTCAATAATTTACATACCCGCTTCATAATATCACATATTAAATTCTCCCCGTGTCACTGAGTAAAACTTTGGGGGTCCCAAACTTCAGAATTACTTTCTCGACCAACTTACGCACGGCCATGTCAGTGTCTCATCAGTCAATTGGCTCTGGCTATTACAAACGTTGTGAGCGAGTCTTGAAACATTAGGATATATTATTTACCGGATTTGGTTAGTGGTAGGGGGACCTATGATGTCAATATCACATCTTTCAAAAATAAACTCTGGGGTTGATGTTAATTCCAGTGGCTGCTTCATCTTTATCTGCATTATTTTGTTTTTCTTGCAACTCTCGCCCATCTTTATAAAATTCTCTTGGTCTGCTTTCATCCCAGGCCTAGTACAGTATTGTCATGTCCTCCCCATCCCCCGATGTACACTGCTAGGGGATATGTTCATTTGCTTTAGCACTGCCAGCTTTTCTTCAGTACTCATCACATTTTCCTCTCTTGTTTCCAGTGTGTCTTCTCCTCCATCACTGGCTTGTTCTTCAGTGCTCGGTGTCGGAGCCGTTGCCGTTATCGCTGCTCCAGTTGACTCAGCTTGCATCTCTGCGCACATGGCCTCAGCTGACTTATCTTTACACTTGTCATTGTTCCTGGCTGGCTCCTGAGCACACTGTTTTTTTGTGCATCCCCATCTAATGTGCTGTGGATACAGAAAAGTGCATTGACTACTCGATTCTGTTTACCTTCTTTGTACAGTATCTGGTTGTCGTACTCCTCTAGCTTTAGGCGGAATTTCAACAACCTAGATGACAGGTCAAATATACTGCTCAACCACGCCCATGGTGTATGGTCCATGATTATTTGAATTTTCGTCCGAATGAGTATGGACGAAAATATTTGGCAGCTCATGCTATTGCCAACAACTCACCTCTACTGTACTGTAATTTCTCTCTGCTTTGTTTAGTGTCCTCGATATGTATGCGATTGGCAAGTCTTTTCCCATCGGTCCTTGGCTAAGATAAGTGCCCAAAGAGTGACCGCTCGCATCCGTCATGACTTAAAAAGTCCTTGTCGAAATCCAAATATTGTAAGATGGGAGGACTGAGCATTTTCTCCTTCAACTGATGGAACGCCTCCTCTTGCACTCCACCCCATTCATAGGGAACCTCTTTCGTTATTAAAAGTTTAGCAATTTTACTGAAATTGCTCACAAAACGCCTGTAATATCCGATCATCCCTAAAAAAACTTTTTAATTAAGTCATTGTCTTTGGTTGAATCAGGTTTTAACCCTTCCTTAGTTAGCACATTTCCTAGGAATGTCATTTCCTTGCAGAGGAACTCACATTTATCTACCTGTAACTTTAAGCTTCCCATTCACAAACGATTGAACATTTCTTCCGGATGAACATTGTGCTCTTCTCGCTATGCGCGCATTACTACAATATCATTAAGATATATGCATACATTGTTTCCTTGTACACCCATCAGCATTGTGTTCATCAGTCGCTGAAACGTAAATGGAGCTGTCTTCAGGCCCACCACTATTTTGTTATATTCATAATGGCCCTTTGGTGTACTGAACGCAGTCTTCTCCCAGTCTTTTTCATCTGTCTATACTTGATAGTATCCCTCAGCAAGGTCTAGCATGGATAAGTACTTCGCCTTTACTAGCCTGTTAAGTATCTCGTCTATTCTGGGCAATGGATATACCATATTGATTGATATGTCATTTAGTTTTCTGTAGTCTGCGACTACCCGCCATTTCTGTTTGCTGCTTGCATCTGGTTTTTTTGGTAAAACGATGAGAGGAAACTTCCAAGCACTGGTGCTGGGCGATATTATGCCCTCGGCTAACATCCCCTCTATTTCAGTTTGCAAGGTGCCCTGCTGCGCCTGTGGTATCCTGTAGGGCCTCTGATTTATTATGGTTCCTTCCCCTTCTGGGAATAGCGAGATCTTGTGCGTTACCAGTGTGGTGTGCATTAGCACATCTCCTGGTAAGTAGAATACATCATTAAAAGCGGCACATAACTCCTCTATTGCCCCCTGTTCTTTGCTATTCAAATGCACGATGCGCATATTTTCTTTTAGCAAACCCTGCCATGATTTTACTTTCTCTTTCCACGTGGGCGGGGTGTGTCGGACTTTATAACATCTCAGAGATGGAACTTTCTCTGCAAACACTTCAGGTGTGGGAAACCATACATCCTGTTCTCTAGTGTTCATTATACTTGTGATACACATTCTGTCCTAGACTGTTACTAGTGCTTCCGGTATATAGACCCCTGTTCTAATTTCTTGTCTTGGAATTATTACCTCTGAGCCTAGTCGGCGTGTCATCTGGACTTTTAGAATCTTTTCTTCCCGTGCCCCGATGACTATTTCTTGTTGATTCTGGTCATTCCATGGCCCATTAGTTCTCAGCCCCTGTTTGGATATTTTCTCGTCGCTTCCAGAGCGCGTTGCCTGTTGGCAGCTTCTTATTCTCAGCTCACGCAAGATGGCGGGCGATAGTAACTCCTGTGTTTGTTCAGTTACAAGACTCACTTGCTTGCCATTAACCCAGGAGTGCGGCGCACCGTTATCTGCGGGCAGCTGCACTGTTATCACTTTTGCTCCGTGTGTCTCCTGTGACTCGCCTTTCCTTTGCGAGGTGCCGCCATACTTACATTACAACTTGTTTTCATTACAACTGAAGACTTTGGTTGTTTGACGCCCCGGTTTCTTTCAGTTTGATCTGTAATTTGACCTATAGTCACATCTTCCCTGGCTTCCCTTAATGCAATTCGTTCTCCACGTATACAATTTTCGCAGCCCGCATAATTTAGTATGACCTTGTTCTTTACCAGAAAGTCTCGCCCCAACAGTCCTTCAAACGGTTAATCGATCCAAGCATCTACTACTTGGAATTGAGAGATCCATTCGGCCTCTGTCTTGGTCTGCAGCCGTATGGATACTTGCCCTACTGTTCAGATTTCTTCTTCACAGTACTTTTTATAGTTACTGCCTTCCTGGTGCCCCATTGTATGTGCTTTTCCAAGACTCTGACCTTTATGAGATTCACATGAGCACCACTATCAATTAATAGCTTTCTTTCGGTTCCATTCACATCCCTACTTTGCAAACGCACATAATCATTCTTCCCGGTGCAGTCACCGTTTCTTACTATCCCTGATGCAGTGTGATGGGACTGCTGCATTACACCTGTTTCGCATTTCCTGACTTGTTCCTTCTCTGTATGTTTGCCCACTTGCTCTCCTGGTATTCCCAGGCGAAGTGTCCGAACCGGTGACACGTGAAGCATGTCACAGGCTTTGCCTTGAGGCACAGTGCAGAATGCCCCGTTCGATTACACTGTGTATATCATACTGGCGGAGGATAATGAGATTGCGACCCATTTCCCTTGAATTCTTTTTACATCTATCTCTTTAATTGGCAGCCTAGTATGTATGAAACATTTAGCAGCTACTTTTTGTTCTAGCCGGGGCATACCTGCCACCCGGTGCTTCTCCTTGTCAGACAGAATTGCGCATTCTTCTGATGCCGCTAAATAAATGGCTTCCGCTAGAGTCAACTTTTCCCCTTGGGCTCTTATTACCACCTTTATCTTGTCATCTTACAATCCTTGAACAAAGTCTGCCCTGCCTTTCCCAATTAAGGTATTACTTCCTACCATTTCCTCGTCCTTCATTACTCATTTTGCTGTCTCCCTGAAATGGAATTGCATTGTGTCCATGAGAGAACCTCATTGAACTATCCTTTCCTCTTGCCGTTGCTGATTATTAAACATATGACATGCAAAGAAATCGACAGTATATTTATTCTCATAATTCTCTAATAACATGGCCCTCATTTTGGACCAAGTTTCTGTATGATTTCTTACTAAGAGTTTATTGCAGGCAGAGCCCATTATCTGTCCAGTGATATTGTTTTAAGAATACTGTCCTAGCATTAGATTCTAAAAAACTTTAGGCATTATCACAGTTGTCTATAAATTCGGATAATTGGTCCTATCTCCATAAAATGTTCTTGGAACTAATTTAGGTTCTTTACCGTGACGTTCCTATCGATACCTTGATGGAGTGTAGTGGCACTCCCATTCTACCTATTCCTCCACTCTGAATTGCCTCTATTATCGATCAATTAACTAGTCACCCCCCACCTCATAGACAAGTAGTTACATTCCCCAGAAGTTCCTGCTGGCACATTCCCTGACTATATACACATTACTAGGTATAAGTAGTATGAAACTTAACATCCCGACTGCTGCACAGAGGCAGGAAAACTATTTACACATTCAGCAATGTAGATAAAGAGAGAATAGCGTCATATCATAAGGGAAACGCAAAACAGCAGCTTGTAGGGAAACTGTGGCTCAAGTTCAGAGAAATAGTTTTCCAAGTTCTGGAAAGATAGAAACAGCTACTAGTGTGCAATAGGTACGAAACACACATAGGTCTATATATCTAAAAAGAAAGATGATGAAACTTACCAAACAAAAGCGCTGGCAGGTCGATAGACACACAAACAAACACAAACATACACACAAAATTCTAGCTTTCGCAACCAATGGTTGCCTCGTCAGGAAAGAGGGAAGGAGAAGGAAAGACAAAAGGATATGGGTTTTAAGGGAGAGGGTAAGGAGTCATTCCAATCCCGGGAGCGGAAAGACTTACCTTAGGGGGAAAAAAGGACAGGTATACACTCGCACACTTTTTTCCCCCTAAGGTAAGTCTTTCCGCTCCCGGGATTGGAATGACTCCTTACCCTCTCCCTTAAAACCCATATCCGCTCCCGGGATTGGAATGACTCCTTACCCTCTCCCTTAAAACCCATATCCTTTTGTCTTTCCTTCTCCTTCCCTCTTTCCTGACGAGGCAACCATTGGTTGCGAAAGCTAGAATTTTGTGTGTATGTTTGTGTTTGTTTGTGTGTCTATCGACCTGCCAGCGCTTTTGTTTGGTAAGTTTCATCATCTTTCTTTTTAGATATATTTTTCCCACGTGGAATGTTTCCCTCTATTATATTCATAACATAGGTCTATAGATAGAGTTAGGCGAATCCAAACACATTTGACTGTCAAGAGGAGAATGCATGAAGCTTTCAGTGACTGTCATTTCAGAGTCTTATCAATGAACCCCAGACAAAATCAAAATTAATAATATATCAACAAAAAAATGATTTTTGGAAAATGTAATTAGACAGATAAAAAGTCTACTCACCAAGCCTTGGCAGAAGAAAACACAGATAAAGATATTGAAACTTGGAGACTCTTGGAACCAGTAGAAGGGTTGAGGGAGAAGGAAAAGGACTGGTGATGTTTAGGAAATGGGAAGAATACGGAAAACTCACCCAGAACCCCTGGATGAGGGGAGACTTATCAGACAGGATGAGAAGTAAAGACTGATTATTGGGGACTGCACTGGACTGATAACCTGGGAACTTAAAGATGGAAGATAGAATAATACACAAAACAGAGATTACTAACAAAATATCATGCAATACTTGATAAGAGTAAAATGCTATGTGGCAGAAATGGGATGGGCAGGTCAGAAAATAAAATTTATAGAAAACCAAAAAGGGGTGAAGAGTAGAGTTCTAAGAAACTGGTGTCTGGAAGAAGAATCCAGCTGGCATGTGTGGTGAAACAGGCATCGTGGTCACTACTGTCATATTGTAGAGCATGCTTTGCAACAGGATATTTGGTGTTGTCAGTATACACTCTGCATATGCCCAATTGTCCTCACTGATAACTTGGTGGTAGTCATGCCAATGTAAAAGGCCAAACAGTGTTTACATAGAACAAGTGCAGTACTAGGATTGGATGTGATGGACCAGGAAATCGGCTTTCGAATTAGGCTGGTGGAGTAATTACATTCAGCGAAGGCTGAGGTGAGAATGGTGGAGTATCACTGTAATTAGTTGCACATGAATAAATATGTTTGCCTCGAATGCCCAAGCTGTATGGGAGAGAATGTTTGACATGGCAAGGATGGCAACAGTCAAAATCTGAGTACTGCTGTTTGTTTGTCATTTAATGAGAACAGAAGTGTGTAGCTGATGCTCGGTGAGGATGTCAACATCAAGCAAAGTAGCATGGGTTTCGGAATAAGACCATGTGATATTTGATAGGGAGAATATATTTAGGGATTCCGAGAATTTTAACAGGTCAGCCTCACCATGAGTCTAATGGCAGAGATGTCACCAATGTTTCTAAACCATACCAGGGACTGAAGGCATGTGGATCCCAGGAAAGCTCCCTCCAAGCAACCCATGAACAGGTTTGCATAGGAAGGAGTCATCCTTGTTCCCATGGCCATGCCACTGATCTGTTTGTATGTCTGCACCTCAAAGGTACAGTTGTTGTTGGTAAGTATAAAGTTGATTAAGGTGAGCAGGAAGGACAGGTTTGGAATCAGGTGAGAACTGGTCGAGGTAATGTTCAGCAACAGACAGACCAGGTACATGGGGGGATCTTGGTATGTAGGGAGGTGGCATTAGCTGTGGCAGGCAATCTATGTTATGGGAGTGGGATGGACACAGATTTCAGATGGTCTAGTAAATGGTTAGAGTCTTCAATATATGTAGGAGAGAAGTTAACTGTACAATAGGTTGCAGGTGTTGACCAACAAAGCAGACATACTTTGAGGGGATGCTTTGAAGTCGGAATTATGGGACGTCCAGGGTGATGTGGAAATGTCACAAAACTTTACATGAGGTTTGAAACATGTTACAGGGGTGGATTTTGCATCAGGCGTCACTTTTTAAAAATAACATCAGTCCATTGCTGTTCATTTTGCCTTTCACATTCAATAAGTCATTGGTTTCACATACTGTGTCATAATTAGTCAAATGAGATGTCGACAATTTAGTCTTTAACCTGGTTCTGAGTTGAGCTAGGATTTTATTCTAATCTGGTG
The DNA here is from genome assembly GCF_021461395.2 of Schistocerca americana. Classification (NCBI taxonomy): domain Eukaryota; kingdom Metazoa; phylum Arthropoda; class Insecta; order Orthoptera; family Acrididae; genus Schistocerca; species Schistocerca americana. The sequence continues at coordinate 381,618,300 of NC_060119.1, forward strand.
CACAAAGATCATCAGATACCCCATGAAAAGAATTAACAGCTGGAAAGGTCTGCAGACTGAGGACACTTAAGTGTTGCTAACATTCTTTCAAATTGCGCAATCCGCAAAGAAATATTTCACTGCTGCTGTAAAGTGTTTGGCAGTAAGCAAAATGGCTACATCATGTTTGAAAACAAGTGTACTGAATGACAAGATTTGGAAATGTATGTAGTTTTGTAGCCAGAAACATCCCTAACGTAGTGACATAAACTTCAAACAGCAGAATGACAGCAGTGCCGTATTCATCCTCAGAAAAGCAAGCACCCACACCCCACAGGATAGCACTTGGACATCATAGAGAGAAATTGGTAGTGTGTAAGGGACACTGGTGATAGTAAGCTGGGTTTCCTTGAGTCTAGTAGTGGAAGTTTTGCTTATTCATGTAACTACTTAAGTGAAAATGGTCTCATAAGTCTCCCAAAGACGTTGAATGATGAAGTATGCTTCTTTATGGTAGTCAACAGTTGTTCACAAATTTGAGCACAGTCATAAGGATTCAGTTTGAATTTTATATGGATGAAATTGTGTTGAAGCTGTAGTGAAAAGGTATTTTCACACCAAAAGATGAGGACACTCTTGATTGCAGTTCACATGGTATTTGTGTTTTCAGGTTTATGTATAGACCATAGAACCCTGAATAAGAGTTTTCTTAACTTAAACTATTCCTCTCAAAACTCAGAATCCATATTGCAATTGGATGTAATGACAGAACTGCACTGTAAGGCAGGATTTGATAGTGACACTAAAATATTGCTTGTGCAGCTATAAATCTGTCTCTATGTTGGTAAAACTCATGTCTTGTGACTGTGTACCTTGCCTTGCTCCACTGTAACAAAATTTCTATTACTATTTTCTACAAGGTTGCCAACATAGACTTCAAATTTTCCCATCTCTCTATGCCACCCAATACTGCCAAGAAGACAAGATCAGACTAAAGACATTTTGCACAGAGTCATTAAGCAGGTATCCTTCCCACATTCTATTCGTGAATGGAACAGGAAGAAAACCTAATATGTGCTATGTAGGCACAATGACTTCACATTCATTATTTTGTATAGTGAATGTAGATATTCCATATGAGATGTCACATAATAGCTATCCCTTGTTGTATGTGTATGTATTCATCATAAGTAGTTCAGGTATGTCAAAGAGTGTTGTAAATGGAATGTAATTGGTCAGAAAAAGTATTTGTGATTTGAAAAGTGATGGTAAAAAATTGTAGAGTAAATGTGCAAGATTCCATCTCCGGATACCTCTACAGCAGTACTAGAGACAAATCCTCGTCTTGTCATCGTCGTATGAGTTTCATCTGCTTTCAGTAACTAATTTCTGGTAAATTCTAACTAATTTCTGATAAATTCTAGGATAATTCTGCCATTGAAGCTATATTGAGTTTGTTTCACCATATATGTCAGCAATGAAGTAATATTTCATCTCTCTGAGGTTTATACTGTCCACTAGAGAGAAAGAAATTAGAGAGCTGTTTACGATTGTCACTGAAGGAAAGAATAGTCATAAACTTGGTGATTGAAGAGGAATGTCACATAATTTGTGAGGTGCTTCTACATATGAAAATAAACCAAAAACATCAAAACATGTCTGATTTTCAATCATTATGGAAATAGAGAATGTTGAAGACTACACACGTCTATGAATGAATATGAAGACAAGTGTGATTATTACTTACCGAAATGTGTAGATGCTGTGGTGGTCAGAGTAATGATGGGACAGATGACTATACCTACAAGAAATCTGTGGGTTCTCCAACAGATGGCAGCATTGTGACATTGCACCGAGGCAACAGCTGCAAGTATACTCAATGTGCAATCATGAGTTGGATCAGTGAGCAGTTGTGAGTCCATGTGGATGTCATGCTTGAGTGTTGTTTAATTGAGCAAGTCCATTGTGTCAGTGAACATCAACATGCCACATATGCTCAGTCATGCAGAATATGCAGACATGTATATATGTATGTATCTAAGTTTACTGTAATGACGTACCCATATGCCTCTGACAATACCAGAGATATTTCCCTGATCAACAAACCCCCTGTGCCAGGGTATTTGCTAGGGTTTTTCAAACATTACATGAATCTGGAGCACTATCAAGTGTACATGTAACATCAGAATGAGGCCACCCAAACAGTTGCGGGAAGGGAAGACATTTTTGCAATGGTACAACAGAGTCCCACCATCAATTAGTGGCACATTAGCCATCAGCTTGATATTGCACCACAAATGTGAGAGTGGCATACGTTACATTCTGAGGGCTTGTACCCCATGTAACGTCTGAATCCAGGTGACTCAGTAAGCAGACAACAATTTTGTGAATGGTTGGCTGTACACAGTTTCGTTCAACACACTTTATTTACAGGTGAGGCTACATTTATATGCAATGGTATCATGAACATCCACAATTATCTTAAATGGACGATTGAGAACCAACATGACACTAGGGAAATAAGATTCTAAGTTAGGTTCCCAGTGAACGTCTGGTGTGGTACAATTGATGACGTGGGGATCGGGCTTGTATTCCTGCTAGATCACATGACAGCCGCAGCATACACACATTTCTTGATAGAAGACCTACCTGCACTTTTGGAAGATGTAACATTAGAACAATGATGGCAAATGTACCTGCAACATGATGGGTCACCAATTCACTGTACCAGGCATGTATTTCAGTATTTAAATAACACATTTCCTGAATGGTGAATCGGCCATGGTAGACCATTAACTGGCCTGTCATATCACCCTACTTAACCCCATTAGACTTTTGTTGCTTATACTACAGATCTGGATACATGTGAAGAACTTATCACTTGCATCACCAAGGCTGCTAAGATGATTATCAATGTGCAACACAAAACACCTTTCAATGCGTTGACAAGTGCATTAAGGTGGATGGGGGTCTGGTAAGTAACATTCACACACGTCTTCATAATCATTCAGGGATGTGTGTAGACTTCAACCCACTCCAGTTCTGTAATGATAAAAAATCAGACAGAAGTTCCTATGCCTTTTTTGGTTTCTTTTCACATGTAGAATCACCTCACAAATTATATAACATTCCTCCTGGACCACCCTATATATAAGTGATAAGTCAGTTGAGACGAAGGACAACATAAGATATTTAGATGGAAATGTCACATGAAACAGTAGTAAGGTGGTGGGGATGGTGGATTGTGGTAGCCAGTTAGATACTAAAAAGAGAGTTTGATGTCGAAGAAAGTGTGGAAGAAATAAATGTTTAAATATTCTGCAGTGGTATCATTAAGATTGGATCGTTCCATAGTGGTCTTAGAGATGTTTTTGGAAGTGGACTTGCAAAGTCATGGGTGAGTTTAGATATGTAGCCACCAGGACAGAGTGCAGTTGGAAACCATTGTCTGCCTTGATGATACAAGGTAATCAATATCATTATTTTATTTGCTTTTCTATTAAGCGCAGCATCCAAAGCTTGTACAGAAGAATGTTCAGCGGCCCCTATATTTTCAACAAAGCCATTATGATGTTTTCAGCATTGATATACAGTCAATCATTTGGTGAGAGGGCAGTTGACGAGACTTTTTATGGGAATTCTGTACCACACGTTTAAGAGGCCCGTTTACCATGCAAAGGAAGGTACCAGGTGGTTGCTATTGCCAAATTTTTTATATTGCTTTGTACTTTTTATAGTTTTTGGAAACAAAAATTTTCATTGTTGTGTGCTTTCAGGTCTACAGTTGAGTTCTTAATTCCATTTTATGCGCCATATTTTGACAACTGAGCAAATTATGTTCTTCAGGTGTTCGTGCTCTGTTGTATATGTGTACTTTCTGCCTGGAATCCAAGCACACTGTTAAGTATTGTTGGTGATGTGTAATTATGCCAAGGAAGCCTGAAAGATCACATCACTCTACAGGGAGGAGCTATTCCACAATGTAAACAAGGTGGACGACTTACACCAGAAGAAAGATTAACTTCAGGTACATTATCTTCCTAAAAAGATGTCAACATGAAAGGTGTTTTGGGCATAGTGAGTTGAGCTCGAACTGTAAATAGTAGTGAGACATCAACAACACTTCACAGTCTGGTTGGAGTCCAGGGATTGAGTATGCATAACAACAAACTAATACCTCTATTCCTGGAAAAGTTGACTGGATTAATCTTCAGAATATTGTACATAAATTGAATCAGCCTGTCCATACATCCAAAAATCCACCATTAATCAATCGTGCCGATAAAACCTGAGAAAGCACATAATTCTTAATAATGGTATTAAGTATGTAAGTTGTAGAGCTTACTGGCTTGTATTTATCAGTTATCTTTTGATGTATGTTCTGACTTACATTCTTGAAGACTGGAGTTAAATCCCCAACCACCCATCTGAATTTAGTTTTCCAATGATTTTTGTAATCAGTGGTAAATTAATGCCAAAACAGTTGTTCGGAGAATGCCACAGCCAGTTTACAGTCTTTGATCAAAGCAAGTGCTCCATCTTTACTAACTGTATTTTGAACACGAATGTTATACTGTAATTTTCCGTTGATGTGGATTCTTAATTTTTTTTTTTTTTTTTTTTTTTTTTTTTTTTTTTTTTTTTTTTTTTTTTTTCCCCCCTGCCAAATACTGAAAGAAGAAGTTGTTTTAACACTTCAAAGCCACCATAGTTATTTATGAATGTTGAGTGTTATTGTTTACTAATACCTCTATTCTGCCCACAAATACAGTGGTGTGTGTGTGTGTGTGTGTGTGTGTGTGTGTGTGTGTAAAGGCATTGCTGTTTGTTTATTTCAATTTTCATGTTGGCGTTTTATACGTTTGAATACACAGTTAATTATTAAATTGTAACAAGTATGCTTGTCTTCCAGGTTATAACCAAAGGAGAACTAATTGAATACTATGATGTCAGTGGATGTTATGTTCTACGTCCATGGTCTTTTGCTGTTTGGGAAAGAATAAAAGATTACTTTGACTGTGAGATTAAGAAACTTGGTGTTCAGAATTGTTATTTCCCACTGTTTGTTTCACGTGGTGCCTTAGAGAAAGAGAAGTCTCATATAGCAGATTTCTCTCCTGAGGTGAGCCAATTTCATTTGCTTTGTGAGTTACACTCCTGCAGCATCAGAATAGTATGTGCCTGCAAGATTATTAATTTTTAAAATAGTTGTCTGATGGCTAAAACCAGTTGTAATAAATATGTATGCTCCAGATTATTTAACTTATTCAGACTGTGCAAACTAAATCATTATACTAATAACCTGTGCTAATCTCTCAAATAAGCTGATATTATTGACAGTGTTTTGTCGTTATAAACGTAGCACTCCGGTGAACTTAACACTTTGTGTCCATGCATGTAATATTATGTTAGATTCATTGATGGAAAGAATGCCATGCCCGTAATGTTTTGATCGCAACATTTTAGTGAGGACTGTCTGACCAGTAATATGGGTGTGACAGTCCTCACTAAAACGTGCCTAGAATATTACAGGCTAGATCTAGATGTGTGTTGACAATAAGTTTGTACGGTTGTTTAAAATTCATAGGACACACACACACACACACACACACACACACACACACACACACACACTTACTTGCCATTTCACTTAAAAATTTTCTTTTACATAAATAATTCACTCGAGGCCTTACGGGCTTCTAAATGTAAAATGCTTTCAAATATTAAAAAAGACTATATATTTTATTAGGTTGCATGGATTACTAAGTCAGGTGATACTGACTTGGCAGAGCCTATTGCAGTACGGCCGACGAGTGAAACTGTGATGTATCCCTCTTATGCCAAATGGATACAATCTTACAGGGACCTACCTCTGAAACTCAATCAGTGGAACAATGTTGTGGTAAGTTTGGAAATAAGTGTTCGGCCCCACTCCCTTTCCTTGCCTGTCGAAAACTGCCTGACATGTCAGGCATTTATATTATTAAAGTAAGCAGTCTGTGTTTTGCGATAATTCAATACAATGCAGAGTTAAATGGGTAAAGCTTACTAGAGAGAGATTTTATTCTACTTATTCTTCTTGTGCCTGTGTGTCGCACTGGTGCAGGATCAGCAAGGTGGCATGTGGTATGGTTTGATGAAAGTTTCCAGAAAGAAGGTTCATTCTGCCAGAAAAATATTCACTTACAGATTTAGAATGTTTTTTCACAGATTTTATTGGTATAAAAAGTTTTATGTAGGCAGAGAAAGGTGGAGGGGCACACTTTGTTGATGATTTATTTGCATATATTTACCAAGTCTGTAAGTGATATGAAATGAGCACCACATATATTACAGTGACATTCATGCAGCATTTATCAACATGACATTGCTTGTGAAACTGCAGTAGCTTTAGAAAATGATATCTTGTCGTTTGTGCTAGGAACTAAGAAGAGATTGGAAGACTGGCGACATACGTTTTTAGTGAAGGGATCGGATCCAGTATCAGCATCATACAGTGGAGTTCCAGCCTACAGTATTTAAATAGTTTTGTTGCCTTGTGGCCACTAGCATACGCAGCAGAGCCTTATGCCTGTTGGCATGTGCCTGCTGGCATGTGCCTGCTGACAGTCTCAAGATCCACTCTGTTTACTACTGTATACAGGGGGGAGAAAAATTGTGTCACAAAATTTTAACCTGTGATAGCTGATGCCAGTAGGAACCAAAATTACTAATGTTGTGTAGGCCACCAACGCACAATTTTTAAACTGCAGAAACTTGGTGCCGCATGCCCCAGTTGGCTGCAGGATTGCCCTGTTGCTGGATGCTCTGGACAGTGTATGACTGCAAATGCTTTGCCTGCCATAGATCGCAATGTATCCAAGGGAGCCCGCATGCTTGGTGGTAGCGCGCCAGCCTTCCACTCTGGGGGCGAATCCGCCTTGGTCCCGACACATCCATTGTAGTTTCATGATAAGACGTACTGGGAACAAACTCGTCAACAGCTGTTAGTTTGTGTACAGAAAGTCTTTGTCGGCCCTGAAAAAGGCCTTGTTTTTTAAGCTAGGACATTGTTTACGTAAAGCAGGTCCTCAAACTGGCGTCCCTCTGATGCGACACAAGCTTGTTAACATTGAATGGTCTTTTGCCAATCTCTTTCAAAGATTCCTGGCATTGCTCTGATGTGATTGGTGGCATGTTGAATACGATCCAGTAATTCCTCTTTGTTTCCATGTGGTTCGCATCCAGATGGGTGAACTAGAACCTTGAAAAATCCCCACAGGAAAGGGATGCAACTGTTATGTGCAGGTACCCCATCATGCTGCAACCACATGTGTAGCTGTTATGTCCAGGGGAACGTCTTCCAGCAGGCCAGGTAGAGTTTTCTGCAAAAAGTGAAGGTAATTTGGCACGGTAAGTTGAGGAAGTAGATGGAGTGGCCCAGTCAGGTGGTCACCAATAATGCCTGCCCAAATGTTGAGCGAAAATCGTTCCTGGTATCCGTTGACGTAAGTGACGTGAGGATCTCCCCTTGTCCAGTAATGAACATTTCGAGTGTTAAGACCATTCTGATGGAAGGTGCACTGTCGGTAAACAACACAATGGCGGGAAAGTCGGGTCTCGTGCTACACATCGCAGAAACCACCAGTGAAACCGTAGCCTGTGTTCATAGTCCACCTCAGGATTTAGGTCTTGGTCAAGGTGGAAACTATATGGATGCTGGCCATCATCCCTCAAAACCTCCCAGACTAACCAATGAGTGCTCCCTCAAAGTGCTCGAGATCAGTATCTTCAAATGCAGCATCCCGTTGTGTTTGAGGTCTTCCATTATCACCATGATATCTTGCTAACGAGCCTGTTTCGCCAAGTCGCCAGATAGTTGCTGTAAACGTTTACGGGTGTGGGTGGCATCTTGCTGGGTACCATTCCTCATACAATTATCGAGCTTCATGCGCATTACGGATGGCTAGTCCATAAACAAAAACCGTATTGTATTGTTCTTCAAACGAATACTGTGCCACCATGCTTACTGTATGACTAAATCGCAGTTGACGTGTATGTACTCTGAAGCGAAGCTTACATCTGAATGCCCCTGATGTGAGGTGAAGGCAAACATCAAGACCTGTTAGACGTGTGCATATCACATTGGGGCAGTGATGGGGCAAGGGACGTTTGTATATGTGAACCTACAACCATAGTGCTGTGCATCAACCGTCAAACAGCAACAGGGCAATCCCACAGCCAATCGGAGCACGTGGCCCCAGGTTTCCATATTTTAAAAATGGTGCGTTGTCAACGTATACAACATTAGTCATTTTGCTTCCTGTTGGTATCAGCTATTCAGGATTTCTCCACCCTGTATATAAGGAGCATTCTAATGGAACCCAGTCGCTAGTGTAAAGTAACGGGAACTCAAAAATGTTGTTATACGCAGTACACATACTCAAAAATAGTTGCCAAAACTGTTGGCACATTTATCCCATTGCGACTTTAGCCAGTCGATTCCATCCTCGAAGAAGCTAGTAGGCTGCTGTTGGATCCAGGCCTATACTCAGTCACACACTTCATTGTCCGTTGCGAATTGATGTCTGCGAATAGTTTTTTTTAGAGGTACAAACATATGAAAGTCCCACAGTGAAGTTCAGGATTGTATGGTGGATGTTCGAGCATTTCCCACCGAAACTGCTGCAATGTCGTCTTCACCGCATTGGCCATGTGTGTGGGCGGGCATTATCATGCATGAGGATAGTGCCATTGTACAACATGCTTCGGCGTTTCGACTTGATTGCTTGTCTAAGGTTCTGTGAAGTGGCTTGATAACGCTGGGCATTGATGTTGATTCCCTGTTCCAGGAACCTGACGAGCAGTGGGTCCATGTGGTCAAAAAAGGAGGACATCATGGTCTTGCCATAACCAGTGTGCACAGCCTTTGATTTCTTTGGAGGTGGTGAAGTCGCATGTTTCCATTGCTTGCTCTGACATTTGCTTTCCGGTTCAAAACAGTCATACCATGTTTCGCCATTCAAGTATTGTGCTGTTCCGTAGTCACTTGGTGGGGAACACACTGCACACAGATTTTTTTGACAGTTCAAGTGTTGATGCATTATGGTGTGGACAGTGTCCTTGCTAATACCCAATAACCGATGGATCTTGTCCACGGTGATTCTGCGGTTGTCCAAGACTAAAGCAGTCACTTCCACAACCATTTCCGATGTGGTGACACAATGAGCCTGTCCAAGATGAGCATCGTCTTCCTGTGACTCGTACCCCTCCAGGAATCATTTGCACCATTCCACAACACTTGAACGACTCAGACTGTACTCGCCGTACACAGCCTTCATCTGTCGATACTTTTCACATCCTCCAACTGCCTCCACCGCCAAAAATTGAATCACTCCTTGTTGTTCCTGCTTACTCACCTGCGTGTTCGGTAGTGGACGATAACCTGTGTGATCACCTTCTCTTCAGCATGAAACCACACAGGCGCTATGAAACATCAAACAATGTGCGTGCGTCAGATGGCACCACCGTACTCACAGTTACATGGTGCCACCTTACGTGTAAGGCAAAGATAAACACATTGAAGAGGTTTCATTTGAATGAACCTCGTAGCTGGATGGCATGTTTGCAATACAATCACACTCACATGAGGCCTGTTGATGAAACATTTACTGCAGATGAGTGTGGCCTCTAGATACGATCTTAGGTTAGGGGTGTATTACCAGTTTAGCCTTGGTTGCAGTTGTGGCTTCTTACAGTTCTCCACACTTCAGATGTCTTTCAGTACTGTGCATTAATATGTATAACTTGATTGATTCGATATTGATGTAAAATCAGGTGCAACGTTTTGTTCAACATTGTCTATAAGCCGAAAAAACTACAAATTTATGTTTGCAAGTTATAATGTGATTCCTTGTGCCTCAGTAATCATGAATAAGCATGTTACAGTGACTTATTAAACTTCCTTCAGTTTCACGATAGGGCTTTTCACGACATTTTCACATTGAAAGGCACTGGAGAGGGGCGGTGTGGCAGCACGAGAATAGTGTTACAATTATATTGACGTAACATGGAGAGTTTTGCATTATGATTAGATCATGTTTTGAACTTAAAGGATTAATGCCCATCAGAACAGAATATTGCCGACAATGTTACACAGTGCAGAAAGAAATAACACTGCAGAAAATGGATGTTCACCTATTGCAAGATATGTTATTTGACAGATCTGAACAATGGGAATGCAATATAATTTGCCTATCTGGATTGAGAGCAGGCAATTGCTCTTCCCCTTCTTGCTTTCTCTCCGTCCCCCCTTTCCCATCCCCCTCCCCCTCTATCTCCCTCCCCCTCAATCTCCCTCCCCCCTCTCTCCCTCCCCCCTCTCTCCCTCCCCCCCTCTCCCTCCCCCCTCTCTTCTCCCTCGCCTCTCCCCCTCTCTCTCACCCCTCTCTTCTCCCTCGCCTGTCCCCCTCTCTCTCTCCTACCTCCCCTTCCCCCCTCCCTCTTTCTATACCCCTCTCTAACCATTTCTTCTTCCATCCCCCCACAGTTCCACACTCATAACTTTTCATTTCATCTCACCGTTGTTCATCTACATCTACATGTACATTTATACTCCGCAAGCCACCCAACGGTGTGTGGCGGAGGGCACTTTACGTGCCACTGTCATTACCTCCCTTTCCTGTTCCAGTCGGGTATGGTTCGCGGGAAGAACGACTGTCTGAAAGCCTCCGTGCGCGCTCTAATCTCTCTAATTTTACATTCGTGATCTCCTCGGGAGGTATAAGTAGGGGGAAGCAATATATTCGATACCTCATCCAGAAACGCACCCTCTCGAAACCTGGACAGCAAGCTACACCGCGATGCAGAGCGCCTCTCTTGCAGAGTCTGCCACTTGAGTTTGTTAAACATCTCCGTAACGCTATCACGCTTAACAAATAACCCTGTGACGAAACGCGCCGCTCTTCTTTGGATCTTCTCTATCTCCTCCGTCAACCCGATCTGGTACGGATCCCACACTGATGAGCAATACTCAAGTATAGGTCGAACGAGTGTTTTGTAAGCCACCTCCTTTGTTGATGGACTACATTTTCTAAGGAAACTCCCAATGAATCTCAACCTGGTATCCGCTTTACCAACAATTAATTTTATATGATCATTCCACTTCAAATCGTTCCGCACGCATACTCCCAGATATTTTACAGAAGTAACTGCTACCAGTGTTTGTTCCGCTATCATATAATCATACAATAAAGGATCCTTCTTTCTATGTATTTGCAATACATTACATTTGTCTATGTTAAGGGTCAGTTGCCACTCCCTGCACCAAGTGCCTATCCGCTGCAGATCTTCCTGCATTTCGCTACAATTTTCTAATGCTGCAACTTCTCTCTATATTACAGCATCATCCGCGAAAAGCCGCATGGAACTTCCGACACTATCTACTAGGTCATTTATATATATTGTGAAAAGCAATGGTCCCATAACACTCCCCTATGGCACACCAGAGGTTACTTTAACGTCTGTAGACGTCTCTCCATGGAGAACAACATACTGTGTTCTGTTTGCTAAAAACTCTTCAATCCAGCCACACAGCTGGTCTGATATTCCGTAGGCTCTTACTTTGTTTATCAGGCGCCAGTGCGGAACTGTATCGAACGCCTTCCGGGAGTCAAGGAAAATAGAATCTACCTGGGAGCCTGTATCTAATATTTTCTGGGTCTCATGAACAAATAAAGCGAGTTGGGTCTCTCACGATCGCTGTTTCCGGAATCCATGTTGATTCCTACAGAGTAGATTCTGGGGTTCCAAAAACAACATGATACGCGAGCAAAAAACATGTTCTAAAATTCTACAACAGATCGACGTCAGAGATATAGGTCTATAGTTTTGCGCATCTGCTCGACGACCCTTCTTGAAGACTGGGACTACCTGTGCTCTTTTCCAATCATTTGGAACCCTCCGTTCCTCTAGAGACTTGCGGTACACGGCTGTTAGAAGGGGGGCAAGTTCTTTCGTGTACTCTGTGTAGAATCGAATTGGTATCCCGTCAGGTCCAGTGGACTTTCCTCTGTTGAGTGATTCCAGTTGCTTTACTATTCCTTGGAAACTTATTTCGATGTCAGCCATTTTGTTGTTTGTGCGAGGATTTAGAGAAGGAACTGCAGTGCGGTCTTCCTCTGTGAAACAGCTTTGGAAAAAGGTGTTTAGTATTTCAGCTTTACGCGTGTCATCCTCTGTTTCAATGCCATCATCATCCCGGAGTGTCTGGATATGCTGTTTCGAGCCACTTACTGATTTAACGTAAGACCAGAACTTCCTAGGATTTTCTGTCAAGTCGGTACATAGAATTTTACTTTCGAATTCACTGAACGCTTCACCCATAGCCCTCCTTACGCTAACTTTGACATCGTTTAGCTTCTGTTTGTCTGAGAGGTTTTGGCTGCGTTTAAACTTAGAGTGAAGCTCTCTTTGCTTTTGCAGTAGTTTCCTAACTTTGTTGTTGTACCACGGTGGGTTTTTCCCATCCCTCAAAGTTTTACTCGGCACGTACCTGTCTAAAACGCATTTTACGATTGGCTTGAACTTTTTCCATAAACACTCAACATTGTCAGTGTCGGAACAGAAATTTTCGTTTTGATCTGTTAGGTAGTCTGAAATCTGCCTTCTATTACTCTTGCTAAACAGATAAACCTTCCTCCCTTTGTTTATATTCCTACTAACTTCCATATTCAGGGATGCTGCAACGGCCTTATGATCACTGATTCCCTGTTCTGTACATACAGAGTCGAAAAGTTCGGGTCTGTTTGTTATCAGTAGGTCCAAGATGTTATCTCCACGAGTCAGTTCTCTGTTTAATTGCTCGAGGTAATTTTCGGATAGTGCACTCAGTATAATGTCACTCGATGCTCTGTCCCTACCACCCGTCCTAAACATCTGAGTGTCCCAGTCTATATCTGGTAAATTGAAATCTCCGCCTAAGACTATAACATGCTGAGAAAATTTATGTGAAATGTATTCCAAATTTTCTCTCAGGTGTTCTGCCACTAATGCTGCTGAGTCGGGAGGTCGGTAAAAGGAGCCAATTATTAACCTAGCTCGGTTGTTGAGTGTAACCTCCACCCATAATAATTCACAGGAACTATCAACTTCTACTTCACTACAGGATAAACTACTACTAACAGCGACGAACTCTCCACCACTGGTTGCATGCAATCTATCCTTTCTAAACACCGTCTGTACCTTTGTAAAAATTTCGGCAGAATTTATCTCTGGCTTCAACCAGCTTTCTGTAC